>NC_080088.1:83708303-84044553 GCF_950005125.1 Chionomys nivalis | reverse complement strand
ACTGTGTGTTAGGGATAACACCACACCCTGAGCCAGCATAGCCTACCCCCCTCTGACTGGGCTTATAATTTAGGCCCCGAGTAGACTCTGCCCAAATCTGTGATGTGTAACATGTAAAGGGGCCCGGCGATACTGTAGCCACACACACACTTGCTGGGATAAGTGGGAGCCCTGTTCAGACCCTCAGCTGCCGGAAGCAGTGTGCCCATAGGAAAGGGTCTAAACCGCAAGTACCTGGTTTTCAGTTGTGACCTGGATGTAAAGGAATGCTTTCTGACCCCAGGACCAAGGATGCAACCCTACCCAAATGCGGCTTGACAAATCAATGCATTTACAGGAGCATGGGTGCCCCAAAGACAGCTGCATCACCCCAAAGTCCCACCCCAGCATGGGTGACAGCTACATCTCTCTCACTCCCACTCGATCTGTATATCACAACACCTCTTTCCCAGCAGTCCTCAGATGTAGCCTTCGCAGGGCTCTGCTGAATTTGTTGCCATGACTATGGACCAAGGTCTTCTGTAGGTCGTCGCCATGGCCACTCTGCATCGGTGATGATTGTTCCCTGAAGACAGCTATGAAGCCTGTGCCAGTGGCAGCTCCCTCACGGTATCTGACGGAGACTTCGGAAACATCCGGGCTGTGCTGGCCAGATTCACCTTGACTTCATAAATATGTCCAAGATACATAAACTCTTGTCAAGTTGTTTAGGTTGAACAAGGCTGAGAACTCACACTGGTTGGTTGGGTTTTTCTCTGTAGCCCTGGCTATCCTTAGATTTTCTCTGTAGACCAGGCTGCCTTTAAACTCAAGAGATCCACTTGCCTCTGCCTCCTGAGTGCTGAAATTAAAGGCGTGCGCCATCACTACCTGCAACACATCGCTTTAAATGATGTAATGTTTTGTTATAAATTGTTACACGTGTAAGATTTTTTGTTTTGATTTATTATGGTGATGGTGGTTGTTTGAGGGTGTTTTGTTGTTGCTGTTTTGTGTTACTGTGTTTTTCAACACGGGGTCTCACTCTGTAGCTCTGGTTGACTTGGAACTGACTATGTACACCAGGCTGGTCTCAAACTTGGAGGGAATTCCAAGCTTTCCAAGTGCTGAGATTACAGATGAAAACAACCACATTTACCTTCCTTCAGTTTATATACATTAGAATAATATATTACTTTATTCATTCATTCATTCATTGTGCTAGAATTCAAACCCAAGGTGAGACAAGAACTCTAAACCCAACCTTTGTGTTTTGTTTTGATTTTGTCTTAATCTACAACCTAATTTCAAGGGAATACAAAAAAAATATTAAATATTTGTCATCAAAGCAAACACAGGGACAATGTATGCCGGATGGCGACAAGAGTTTTTCTGGATACAAACTGGTCATCTGTGAGTTTCCCTGGGGGGCTAAATCTCACCCTGTTCAGACTCTGGACAGTCTGGTGGCTGCATTGAGTTTTCTCTGCTGCCATGTGGGGGCAGGATCAACTCTCGGAAAGCATAGGCCATGCTTTCCCACGCAGCACCACTGGATGGGGTCCCAAGATTGAACTTGGCCATGAGCCGATAGACAGGCAAGATTTAAGGTTCCACTCCCAGAGTCCAGAACCTCCTCTCTTTGGAGGGTTCTTGGTAATTTGGCTCTGCTGCTTTATTGCCAAGGGACTATAGTTGAAGGTATCTCCCCCAAGTCCACATATTGGGAATTCCAACCCCAGTACAAATATATTCAGAAGTGAAATCTTTGGGAAGCAATTAAATCCAAATGGAGCACTGGTGTTTTCATGGAATGGCTTCATCACACACACACACACACACACACACACATGCAAACACACATACACACATACACACAAACACACACACACACATGCAAGTGTTCTGTCTGCATATGTAGATCCCATTATAAAGGGTTGTGAGCAAACATGTGGTTGCTGGGGATCGAACTCAGGACCTCTTGGAAAAGCAGCCAGTGCTCTCAACCCTGAGCCATCCCACCAGCCCCCTTTTTCTTTGCAGAGTAGCTTCAATAATTTGCCCTTATATCCTATCCGTTCTTAGCTCAGCCCATTTGCTATCTTGGGCTGCCCTGCCTACACCTCAGCTGTGTAGAGCAGAGCGAAGGCCCTCCCCGATACAAGTGCCGGACCTTGGCTTCCCCGGCTCCCCGGTGCAACAACGTCTGCTCTGTATGAATCACGCAGCCTCAGATACTCTGTTACCGCCCAAAACAGGGAACAGAGTGACATGCTTGTTCTGACCCAAGGACGTTTCATTACAGAAAAAAAAAAAAAAAAAAACGCCCAGCTCTCAACTATTTCCTACCCAAGTCACAAATGAAAGCAATACACTCTGCCCGTGCCCAGGTCACTCTGTCTCTGGGAAGTGGGGTGCCAAAGGCTCAGGGAGTCTGCCGTACTAACTTCTCAGCCACAAACTGCATTCTCATGCTTTGTTGAAGGTCTCTTTGTAGAAAACAGTCACCCCAAACGACCTCATCAACACGTATTTTCTCAGAATTACCTGCCTGACAGGAGGCAGTAGGGTTATGAAATGGAAGCTCTCTGTGTGGTGCCTTGCTTGCTCACCCAGGGTAAGCAGGTGGCCCTGGTGTCGGTGGGGGGGTGCGGTGGGGGGTGAGGTGGAGGTGCGGTGGGGGTGCGGTGGGGGATGAGGTGGGGGATGAGGTGGGGGGTGAGGTGGAGGTGCGGTGGGGGATGAGGTGGGGGGTCTGGTGGGGGATGAGGTGGGGGGTGCTGTGGGGGGTGTGATGGGGTGTGGTGGGGGTGCTGTGGAGGTGTGGTGGGGGATGAGGTGGGGGGTCTGGTGGGGGATGAGGTGGGGGGTGCTGTGGGGGGTGTGATGGGGTGTGGTGGGGGTGCTGTGGAGGTGTGGTGGGGGGTGAGGTGGGGGTGCGGTGGGGGATGAGGTGGGGGGTGCTGTGGGGGGTGTGATGGGGGTGTGGTGGGGGTGCTGTGGAGGTGTGGTGGGGGGTGAGGTGAGGGTTGCAGTAGGGGGGGTGCGGTGGGGGTGCGGTGGGGGATGAGGTGGGAGGTGCTGTGGGGGTGTGCTCTAACCTCAGTCTCGCTGGCTCCCCCCAAGACAAGATGACAGACACTGCACCTTAGTGTCCCTACAATACACCACACTGAATCATCTCAGGGGCTTTAGAAAAAGGCAGATTCCTGGGTTCTGACCTCAAAGACTTGATGGCATAGGTCAGGACGCGTGGCCTCAGCTCCAGGTTTTCTGACACACACACACCCCTCCAGGTGACCACAACGTGTGGCTTCACCAGGATGCTCTGCAACAGCTTTTCTACCGTCTCCATCTCCGCGCTTCCCGTATCTTCCGGCTCCTGGGAGAAGGCACTGGTGATTAATTGCCCAGCTAACCCATCCATTGCTCCTTAATAAGATGAATCCGTGTCACCACCAAGGAGTCACCCAGCCTCTGCCTCCCTTCCACTCCCAACGGGTCTCTGGCGCCATCCACTATTCCCTTCAGACAATTATTGTGATAAAGGCGTCCCGGCCACCAAAGGTGATTTTCAGTGCGGGTTCTTTATTGGTTTGGTTTGAGTCCAATGCTGGCCTGGATGTGCAGTTGCTGTTGCTGCCTTTTCGTTTGTTGAGGGCAGGATGAAGTCTGCCAGGGTGACAGCTGACAGCCAGTTCATTAAATACAATCCAAGGGGATGCCGGAGAATACAGTGCTTCTGGAATTCCCTAGAACAGAGGTCAGCACTGGGCAGGACACCCCAGGCAGCCGCAAGCAAGAGGCTGATATTTGTGTTTGAAATCCGTGCAAGGGGCTGCCTTCATCTGCCTTGTTAATGTGTCCTCCACCATTGTGCCCCCCTGGCACCTTCTCCTCGGGGTGGTGAATACTCAGTTATTCCTACATTCTTGAATATTCAGTGTGAACCCAAAACCACTGTAACATCTGTGAACTGTGTCCCTCCGAAATAGACACGCGGAAGTCTAAGCTCTTTCTGGTATGATCTCCTCTGAAAATAGGATTGCTCCAAATGTCACCAATCACGTCAAAATAGTCCAATGGCCATGACTGGGTTAGAACCAGCCTTTTGAAGACAGACTAACTCAGATAAAAGCCACATAAAAATGGAGGTAGGGGAGGCAGCCATGAGATGAGACACATCGAGGAAATTAGCAGAAGTGCCCAGAAGAGAGACCCAGAATGAATTATCTAGAACCTTCACGGAAACATGTCTTTGCCGCCCTCTTGCTATGGAATGTCTACGCTTGGACTGTGAGAGAGTCATCTCCGCCTAACCTCCCAGCCTGTATGACTTTGTCAGAGCACGCCCTCTGAAACTATTTCAATACACAGCTAATAGTGTCTTTTGCTGGTTTAAGGGTGTGGGGGGCTGAGATCTGCCCCTTCTCTGTTCTCACTACCTATGTCATGTGGAGGAACAGGGATAAGACCAGACTTCCTAAAACAATTAGGAGAGTTGAAACGTGCTATCTGGGAAGTGCTTCCCAAGGGACTGACATCCATGGGTCCCTGAAAGCCCTTGAGCAGTGTGACATGGCAGAGTCCTTGGCTATGTGTGCAAACTCTAAGGTCTGAGGGACAGAAGGCAGATGTGGCGGAAGGGAAGGTGCCGATGACAGGAGCCCTCGATGCGGTCCTCAAAACGGCATCATTTCACCATCACCAACTAACTCTCTCAGCACTACTGGGGATTTTATCTTTTTCAAGACAGTTTTCAGGGATAGGCAGTGAGCTGGGAGTTGGGCTTGGTCGGCACTCCAGGCATCTGGCTGTCTCACAGCCACAGCGAACCATTCACTTGGGTCTTGCTGTTTAATTACTGCAAATTGGCACAGCTTCAGGTGCCTTGAGAGCCCTCGGACACGCAGCATACGCTTTGGGCCGGAAGGCACGCCTGGCTGCTGCTCGCTCTGACAAGTGGAGAACCCTCTCCAAAGGCACAGCTTTTCAGCCACAGGAGTGAAAGTCTGGCACTTAGCACTGCCAGGGCCTCGTGTGGCCGCTCAATGTTCGTCAGGAGCGGCAATTCCCTGCCTGGCGATTGGAAGAAACTAAAGGGTGGGGAATCACATTCCGGTAAGTAAGACCAGTCAAAAATATATGGAATCGACGGCCACCATCTCTCTAGATTCACCTAAAGAGCGGTGGAGTAGTGAAGCACTTGTCTTGCGAGCCCGAGGACCTGAGTTCAAACCCAGGACTCTTGGGACAGGTTTATAATCCCAGTTGTAGGGACACGGAGACTGGGGGGGTCCCTAGAGATCCCTGGCCAGGCAGCCTAGGCTAATTAGTGAGCTTCAGGCCAATGAGAGATCCTGTCTCCAAAGGAGGCAGAGATCATTCCTGAAGGTAACATCGGAGGCTGTCCTTGGCCTCCCTCCCTCCCTCCCTCCCTCCCTCTCTCTCTCTCTCTCTCTCTCTCTCTCTCTCTCTCTCTCTCTCACTCTCTCTCTTCCCCTCTGTGTGTATGTGTGTGTCCAGAAGGAGGGAAGGAGGGAGGGAGGGAGGGAGGGAGGGAGGGAGGGAGGGAGGGAGGGAGGGAAGGAGGAACTATGACCTCTGCTGGCTCTGACCGGCTCTCTCCATGGGTAGAAAGCCAAATTGTTTGAGTAAAGCCTATTCATTCATCCTTTTCTTCAATCAATAAATTGGCATTTACTGGGCATCTGTTATATGTGAGAGGCTGTGTTTGGCCCCAATGGCACAGAAATATGGAGGAATGGGAGGGACCTTCAGAAAGTATCGCTGGCTTAAGACAACGGGCACTGGATGGAATGAAGAGTCAGTCATGGAAGCCAGGAGAGGGGTCAGCGTCCTGACCCTCCATGTGTGTAGGGACAGAGTGCCCTATGGGGGGGGGCGGCAGGCTCTTTGTGACATTCATTTCCACAGTGATCTTTTGAGACAGTCTACAAAGCCAAGATGACCTTGAACTCACAATCCTCCTACCTCTGCCTCTTACAAAGCTGTGTGTTGGCTGTCATACCTGTCTCGTCACCAGAAGTTCTTACCAACCCTGTGCTTTGGATTTGCCAAGGTCAAGGAAGCATGGGCAGCAGGATGAACACAGTAATGATCTCAGCCTTTGGTGGCCTCACCTTCAGACCCCTGAAATCTGAAAGCTGGGTACCTTTTTACCCTTCTTGACCCCAGGCTACGGCAATGAAGTTAGGGTTCAGCAACACTCAGCTTCTTCCTCATAAATTGCTCTGAGATGAAATCCTCAGGCTGGCGGGGGTTCAGCACGTCTCCTCCACCTGCTTCTCCGTCAGCCAGCAGTCAGCTGTGGGGCAGGCAGAAGGATGTGTGCCCGTGCAGTTGGGATGGGAAGCTGGTGCTGGGCAGGGCAGTGAACTCAACGCTCGATGCCAGGAAGAATCGGGGAAATGTTTTGTTTTGCAGTACTTGGGATGGAATCTAGGACCTTGTGGCTACTCGACATGTGATGGACTAATGAGTCCTAGGAATGTGTCGTGACTTCTCAGATCCCGGATGTAATGGAGACTAGGTGCATGCGCTCTTTCATGTGGTCTGGCCTCCGAGCTGATGCCCACAGGTATATCAGCACTTCTGCCATGTGGCCCAGATGAGGAAGGCTGTGGTGGCAGAGAATCCAGCTGTTGCTGTGGCCTCCCACAGACTTTGAGTAGACTTGGAGAAATTAAATCACAAGTCATTAGTAATTGGGACAGAACTTGGGGACAGCTCTCAGCAAGGAGGCCCCTCTGGCCTGTTTGGGCTGCCCTTTGCTTGTCTGTGGTATTCGGAAAGGGCACATGAGGGGACGAAGAATATCCTCGGGGACAATGGGGAAGACCCTTGCATAGGTTCCTGAGAAACTGATGGAGGAAGGTCATTGGTTAAATAATAAAGAAACTGCCTAGGCCCATTTATAGGCCAGCCCTTAGGTGGGTGGAGTAAACAGACAGGATGCTGGGAGAAAGAAGCCGAGTAGGGAGTCGCCATGATTCTCCCACTCCAGACAGATGCAGGTTAAGATTCTCCCTGGTAAGCCAGCTCGTGGTACTACACAAAATATTAAAAATGGGTTAGATCAATATGTAAGAGCTAGCCAATAAGAGGCCGAAACTAATGGGCCAGGCAGTGTTTAAAAGAATACAGTTTCCGTGTAATTATTTCGGGGCATAAGCTAGCCATGTGGGCGGCCGGGTGCCGGGGACGCAGCCCCGCCGCTCCTATTACAACAAGAAACAACAGAAGGCAAATGAAACTTCCAATTGGGCCCAGTCGGCCCAGTCCCAGGTTTTCTGCCTAGCCTTTCTTCATTACTTATCTCCAGTTAGGTCAGTCCCTAAACTGTGCAAGATTTCAGCAATCCACCCAATTTCTAACATCTAGTTTGGCAACTAGAATGTCCCTGGGACATTCAAATGTCCCTCTGGGACCCAAATCACCTTCAAATGAACCAGTGATCTTGCTGTCTATATGAACAAATTTCCCTGTCTATTTAGACAACTTCTAACGTAGTCACCTCATGCAACCCAACCTGGAATTTTCCAGAAATTATCTTGGAAACACACCTTTCATTTTAAGCAACCCCCACCCTTTCTGACTGAGGGCTCCTCTGACTGGTCCATCCATGCTGCAGCCTGCTCCAACCTCCTCACAAATCCCCAATTCCTTTGTGCTGTCTTCCTTTGCCTTCTAAGTTGCCATTTTATCTGGAGTCGCTCTCCACATTCACCCTCTGTCCCCATCTCAACCACTTCAGGAGTGGATCTGCGCATGTCTGTTGACTGAGCTGCCCACCCGCCCAGAACAGTGAGAGACACGCAGTAGGTTCTTATGGGAGGTCCTTCTGTCCATGTGTTGCTTTTATTGGTTAATGAATAAAGAAACTGCCCTGGCCTGTTGATAGGGCAGAACTTAGGTAGGTGGGGAGGACTGAACTGAATGCTGGGAGAAAGAAGAGCAGAGTCAGAGAGAAGTCATGGAGCCGCCGGAGAGAGACACTGGGAACTCTAGCCCGTAAGCCACAGCCTCGTGGAGATACACAGATTACTAGAAATGGGTTAAACTAAGATCTAAGAGTTAGCCAATAAGAAGTGAGCGCTAATGGGCCAAGCAGTGATCTAATTAATACAGTTCTTGTGTGATTATTTGGGTCTAAGCTAGACAGGTGGCCGGGAAGAACAAGCAGCTCTCTCTTTTCCTACAGTAGGTGTATAACTAATGTTGGTGCATGAAGGACCAGAACTCCAAAGGCATTATGAGCACCAGTGAATTTTTTAAAGCAATTTCTCTAATGTTGCGTTAACGTTACCAGCATGCTGCCTGGCCTTGGTTAGCCAGCGATCCCTCCATGTGAACAAAGCCCCTGGGTGTGTCCAAAACCCTTTGTCTTTGCTGTCCGTGGAGACAGACACCATGGGTGGGAGAGACCTAAAGGAATTGCAGCCTTCCAGGAGGCAGGAGGCAGGTGGGTCCTTGGACCTGATTTGAAGCAGGGGTGTGACCATAAAAAGAAGCCTGAAACCTGCATTGAAGCCTACCCTCTTTGAAGCGTGAGGCAGGTCTCATTCGCCACTGTGTATCCATCAGGACCTGGATCACGTCCACATGGTGCATTTTTAAGAAAATATAATAAACATGGTAGTTGAGAGTCTGAGCTTTGGGGTGAACTCCACCAAGCTCAAAAGTTCACACTGCCATCCTCTGTCTCCCTGACACCAAGCCAACACCTTCTCCTCCTACAGCTTCATCTACGGGGTCAAAAGACAATGACACTCGCCTCATGGGCCTTACTATCTGGCTGTTACTGGGATCAAATCCTTCTGCAAATGGAGCTAATGTGGACATCTTCCCCCCAGGAAAGCCACAAAAGGTGCTGCATTTGCCGTCTAATGCTAAGTGACAAATCTCCCAAGAGCAGTCATGGCACACAATTAACATCACAGATTCTGTGGGTCCCCAAACTCAGTGATTCGGCAGTTTGGCTCATTTGGCTTTCAGAATTTTCTGTATTTTTGGATTTACTACATTGGATATGCCTTTAATTAAATGATAAGAGAAAAATAGGGATATTATTTTTCATTTTTCCTGGCCAGACAGAGCTCTGGGCACCTCCTTTGAAGGACACACTCACTTAAGGAATAGCTGTCCTGCATTTTCTGTTGTTCCCCGGGGGTGGCGACCACTTTGTAAAATGGGGCAGCAGTGTCTTTACTATCTTTCCATTTTTCAATGACTGCTGAGTATCCCTGTACAAATGGCCAAGATCAAGAGGATGGCAGGTGACAAGCAGATGCAGTGAGAGAGCCACAGAGCACCTGACCACCCTCCAGGACTGAGATGTCCCCTATGGCCACAATAATTAATCCCACTACTACTGGGTTGTGCCAGAGGGCCTGACTTTGAAAGCTTCTATTTATTATTATTACTCTATAATTATGACTATGATCCATGTGGTGGTTTCTCAACAATGTTTTCGAGCCACTAGCTAGTGGTGGACAAAAGCCGTGATTTTTATAAGATGTCATCTTGAGAGACATTAAAGCCACTGGAGTCCTGAGCGTCACGTGGCCTGGCTTTAACAAGTGTCCTCCCCATTTCTTTTTCTGATCCCTGACCAGAAACAGCTCAGCGATTGTCATGACAACCTGAAGAGAGGACACGCTGTACAGCCACCCAGAGGAGGGACAGAGGGCCCCTGTGGCACGATGAAGGTGGTGTGTACAGTCGCCCAGATCAGAGACAGAGGGTCCCTGGGATCCGAAGAAAGTCCAAGATGAAGGATTCAGGTCTGTGTGCGCGTGGCTGAGTCTATATAGTCACCATACACGGTAATGGTCACTGTCAGCTTGGCAAACCAACAGAAAAGCTCAGGCAGGGCTGTGGCCACGTGGATGCCCCTCAGTCGCCCTGTTTGACCAAGCTAGACACCCGGCAAGGCCACATAAGGCTCTATTACCCCACCGCAGGGCTCAAGGTCAGCTGGCTACACTCCATAAAGTGGCCTCCCGCCCTCATTGCCCGGAGAGGCAAAGGCTTAATTGAGCTTGACCACAAACGTAACCTGGCCTGAAGAGACCGGCCGTGGGAGAAAAGCTGGGTTTTGTTAAAAGGGATATTCAGAAAGACTTTTGGGGGAAGTCTGATTGTTCGTGGTGTAGACCAGAGTTCTATCGGCCAAGTATGGGGGAGGGAAAGAGGGACGCACCCTCCAAGTTCCCCTCTCTTCATGGTCCCCTAGCCACTGGATTCTCCTTCATATATCAGTGGTCCCAGGAAACAGGCATGAGCTGTGGAAACAGCAACACTCTACGGGAAGGACCTCAGTGCGATCTCTGGCAAGCCACATTCCCAGTTCCAAAATCACAGCCCGAGGGTGGCTTTTCCTCACCCCACCTACAACAAGCCCCTCTCCGGCCTCTGTGCCATCACCCCTGCTCGGCCCCTGCCCCTGCCCTTGTGTCGGGCCTTCCCCCACACAAAAGCAGCCCCTGCAAGAACAAAGGCTCCCAAACACGTCCACAGCACAGCGCAAACCAGCAAGCCATGTATCTGAACTGCACAAAATCTTTCTGTCGCTGGTGCCAAGCCCACTTACCCTTCACGTGATTCCCAGTGACCCTGTGAAGAGGACAGACAGCTGTTATTACACCGCCACAGCCGCTCTGAGGAAACTGGGGTCAAGAGAGATTAGCCTTCCTGTCCCAAACCACCCTAGTGAAGGGCAGAGCCTGAATTTGGAGTGCGATGACCTGATGCCACAAGTGCGCATGCTCAACCCCTCAGTGGCTTCAAGAATCTGTGTCAGCCCCCGAAACGGCTTCTAGGGCTTCCTACACAGACGCGCCCATCTTTGCAGAAAGGCATTTGCACTGTTACGCTTCAGAGTCCCTGGGGTCTAGGGTCTTTCTGCTACTTGGAATTGAACGGAATATCCCCATCCCCACCCCCACCCCCACACAAACATACTAGAGGACACCTGACTTCCTGGTCTGGGGACCGAACTTTAATTCTCCACACTGTGGGTACTTGTAATGGGGGAGGAAGGGGGAATTCCGTCTGCTCTCCTGGTAGTTGTCATGTTCCTGGTTAATCACTAAGGTAAAAGGATGCGGATCTACAGGGCTCTCGGAGCAGGCTCCCTGTGGAGGGCCTTTGCCTGCCATATTAGCAGGAGCTGACAGTGCAAAGAGGGACATCAGGGACACAGCTTCATGCATCCGCCATTGCCTTTATAGGTGGTCTCGGACGCTTGCTGCTCTTCCTGAGCCTGAGATCTCTCGTCTCTCACGTGAGAGAATTAGATTAGAAGGTTGGTTTTTAAAAGGTTTGTGTTTTGTTTTCTAGCATGAGACCCTGTTTTAAACACCAATGCTGAGGGTGAAATCAAAGTGCAGCAAGTTGGAGCCAGAGCAGTGTCGATATGGAAGCTTTTGTAGGGCTAGCTTCCTCCTTTCCCCAAACATGCTCACCCTCCAGCTCCCGGAATTAGATGTTCTCCAGGAGCTGAGTAGGGCCTCCTTGAGCAGCTAGCTAGGGCTTCCGGGTCATACGCCTAAGAAACCAGCTGCAGAGACCCCTAGTGGGGTGGGGCTCTGCTTGTGGAGCCCCCCACAAATATGGAGGTATCTCTTCACCTTCCATGCAAGCCTCCGAGAAGGCACAAGCCTCCGAGAAGGCTGAAAGAAGCCCCACGTTGGGGGGTGATTATCACTGGACTTAGCAAGCTCTGTGCCGACTCGACGGTTGGAAGCCAGTTATGACGTAATGTTCTGTCTGTCCCTGTGTGTGTCCTGCCTCTGCAAAACCTGTAGATGGCGACCTCTGCAGGACCTGAAAACTGAGTTTCCTTCTAGACCTTAAGCCAGGTACTAAACCACAGGCCCATATCACCTCCACATGATCCCCAAAACCTTCATGAACGGGATCATCTCATGGGGGACACAGGTTCAATCTTTCTGCCCATTTTCTCATACGTAAAATGAGAGCTTTACATACACTCTGGGGCTATTGTGTGGAGGAAACGAGAGCCTGGTGTCCAGCCCACACACATAGCCACTGCCGCTAGCACAGTCGCCTCGCCATGCAGGCCTGCTTCCAAGGACTGCCTCCCGTAGATCCGCCCACTGCAAAGCACTTCACCTGGCTGCTTCTCCTATAATAATCCCCCACTCCCTCCACCATCTCACTTTCTGTATTTTCAATTAGCTTAATTAAGCGTGGCCCAAAATATCAGTGTAGTTGTCTTGACTCTAACCAAACACCACAGTCCAGTTGTATGTTGTTGTAACTGGTCCCGGTAAGCTCACAGGGAGCAACAGTTAGAGGCGTGGCTTCGTTGCAGTAGGTGTGGCCTTGTTGAAGGAAGTGTGTCTCTGTGGAGGTGGGTTTTGAGGTCTCATATATGCTCAAGCCACACCCAGTGTCTCAGGCCACTTCCTGTTGCCTGCGAATCAAGATGTAAGGACTCTCAGCTCCAGCACCACGCCTGCCTGCATGCTGCCTTGCTTCCTGGCATGACGATAATGGACTGAACCTCTGAACTATAAGATGCCACCCCAAATAAATGTTTTCTTTTATAAGAGTTGCTGTGGCCGGGCGGTGGTGGCGCACGCCTTTAATCCCAGCACTCGGGAGGCAGAGGCAGGCGGATCTCTGTGAGTTCAAGACCAGCCTGGTCTACAAGAGCTAGTTCCAGGACAGGCTCCAAAACCACAGAGAAGCCCTGTCTCAAAAAACCAAAAAAAAAAAAAAAAGAGTTGCTGTGGTCATGGTGTGTCTTCACAGCAACAGAAACCCTCACTAACACAAACAAACTGTCATGTTGCCATCTTTTCCTATTACTTATTGTTATTAATTTCTTATTGCCTTAATAAATTAAACCTTAGCAGAGGTCAGTGTGAGAGTTAGTTTTCTGTCAACTTGACACAAATGAGAGTCATCTGAGAAGAGGAGCCTCAATTGAGAAAATGCCTCCATCTTAATGGCCTGTGGGCAGATCTGTGGGCTTTTGTCTGGACTAATGGCTGGTCCTCCCCAGCCTGCTTTTTGGTGATGGTGTTTCATTGCAACTGAAGGAACCCTAAGACAGCTGCAGTGTGATCCTATCCCAAAAGAAATAAAGCGGCTGCAGAAATGGCTCTGCCGTTAGGAAAACTTCCTGCTCTCACAGAGGATCCTGGTTTGGTTCCAGCAGCCCACATGAAGGCTTACAGCTCCTGCAACTCTACTTCCATATGATCCAGCGCCCTCTTCTGGCCTCCTCGGGTAATGCATGCTGCCTACTGGTCTCTGCTTCAGTTCCAGGTCCCTAGGCTTCCCACCGTGATGGACTGTGGTTGAGATGTGTAAGCCAAAGAAACCTTTTCGCCCCTACATTGCTTTTGTTCATGGTATCTCTATCACAGCAACAGACGGTAACTAGGACAGTGGGTTTGCAAGAGCAAAGCCCAGCACGCAGATGGTCCCCACGTACTGTGGTCCCACTCACACAGTGGTCTGAGGATTGATTACCCATGCAATCATTCCACTCGTCACTCTCAATACTTAGGAAATCACACAAGATAGTCAACACTTTACTAGGAAACGGGCTCTGTAATCAATCATTTGGCCACATGTTGGCTAACGGAACTGATCTGAGGGCATTTAAGGCAGGCCAAACCGTAACACTTGGTAACTCAAGCATATTAAGTGAATTTTCAACTTCTGATAGTTTCTCTTATGGTGGGTTTATTAGGGACATAACTGTGTTAGAGGTCTAGGAAGATTCTGCAGGGTCTGGTTGCATTCAGTTCCAGGCTAAGAAGCTGTTATCTGTTGTCAAATAAACCCAAAGGAGGAGTTTGAGGGAGTGCTAAGCCTGGTTAGCCAGGCTCACTCAGACACCAATCAAAATCACCCAAGGCTTTCTCCTCTCCTAAAACAGGGAGGGCAGGCAGAGCCGAGACCTGACTCCTCCTCCATTCTAATCAAGGGACAAATCTTCCAGGATGGACTGGTGATCCTGATGCGGTAGCCCAAGGTGAGGTCTATGGAAAGTGTCAAAGCCCATACTAATCTCCCAGTACTGTCAGGTCTTAAGCCTGTCAACACCCAACAGGCCTATGTTGAGTCCAAAAACAACTCTGGCACATTGTGGTTGGACAAATCCATGCTGGCAAATATCACACACCCCCAGTGGAGTGAGACATAGCCCCTGTGCTAGTCAGCTTCCTACCAATAAGACAGTATGCCTGAGTGCAGACAGATTTTCCTTTGGGCCTCCAGCTCACAAAATACGATATGGAGACTTGCTATTAATTATAAAAGCTCAGCTTACAGCTTAGGCGTGTCCCCTAGCTCTTATGACTTAAATTAACCCATTTCTACTCATCTACCCGTTGCCATGTGGCTTGTGGTATTGACCTCTCCTCTGCATGTCTTGTTCCGTCTGTGTCCAGCTGGCGACTCTGCCTTTCCTTTTCCCAGAGCTCTCTCTGTCCAGAAGTCCCTGCTATGCCTCCTGCCTAGCTATTGGCCATTTAGTTTCTTATTAAACCAATCACAGTGACATATCTTTACACAGTGTAATCAAATATCTTGCAACACCTGAGAGAGGCTCCTTTTGGCTCATGATATTAGTCAGGTTTCCTTAAACAAAATCCATGAGATGAAAACGTATGACAAAGAAGATGGGTTAGGTGGGTTTATGCAGTGTGGGCTGAGGAATCTCACCGGGGTTATTTGTATGCCAGAGAGTCTGTGAAGCTGGGGGCTGCTCAGGCCATGAGACTGGAGGCCTCCTCAATCCCTGGAGGATTCACAGAGTTGATTTTGCAAGGTTGAAGAAGATGGATCCCAATGGCGGTGAAAGATGTGCCAATGTGTAGGTACGTGAGATGGGTGCACAAGCGAGGGTTAAAGATGAGCAAGCAGAACAATGGCTTCTCCTCAGATTCCTTCATATCTGGACCACCCTAGATAGTGCTAACCACTCTGGAAAATGTCTTCTCTGTCAGGTAACCCTTCCAGGAAATCCCCCTCAGAGACACACCCAGAGGGGCAGCCCTAAGGTGATTCCGGATCCAATCAAGCTAGCAATCAAGATCTACCATCATCGCCATAGTCTGAGAGGTGCTACCATGATCTCTAGGCCCAGTTGCTTTGGGTCTGTGATGAAGTAACACATCAAGGCAGGGATGTGCAACACGGCAGAACCACCTTACAGCCTAGAATCAAAAAAAGGAAGAGGGGGATGTGGGGGTCCCATAATGCCCTTCAGGTTTATACCCTCACCAATGCCCTTGCCTCTCAAATCCTTCTGCACCTTTCAGTGACAGTTTAAGGAGGACCAAGCCTTTAGTAAATGAGTCTTTGAGGGTATATTCCACCCAAACTTGTCTCTGAGAAACTATGTCAGCGTGAGTCAAGATTACCAGAGGAAGCTGGCCATGGCCACTAATTACCTCCTGTGCACCACCAGCCCAACTTAATTAGAAGCACATTTCCAGGGGACTGGGGAGATACTTCCTAATTCATGGAAGAGAGGCAAGGAAAGATACTAGAAAATAGCAACTAGAAATAGTTGTTAGAACTATCAGATCATGACATTTATTTGTAGGAGGAGGGCCTGCTTGTCCCGGCCACCCAGAACTGAAATAATCACACAGAAACTGAATCATTAAATCACCACTTGGCCCATTAGCTCTAGCTTCTTATTGGCTAACTCTTACATCTTAATTTAACCCATTTCTATTAATCTGTGTATCACCATGAGGTTGTGGCCTCCCAGCAAAGTTCTAGCATGTCTATCTCCAGTGGTGAATCCATGGCATTTCCTTGACTCTGCCCTTCTTCCTCCCAGAATTCAGTTCCATCTTCCCTGCCTACCTAAGTTCTGCGCTATCAACGGGCCAAGGTAGTTTCTTTATTTATTAACCAAGAAGACACAGACAGAAAGACCTCCCACACCAGATATGAAACCTTGGTCACCCTGAACCAGACTGTCCTAATTTCTAACTCTGCCTTCCCCACACACCTACCAGGTCTGTGGGACAGCAGGAATATTACCTCTCTAGGTAGAGACACGGAAACGGCGGGTGTGAGGATCAAAGGGAAGAAACTAGAACAGCGGCTGTCATGTCATGGAGAGTCAGGAACCATGCTGAGGTCAAAAGAGTGGAGTTTTTGTTGTTGATGTTCTTAGTAGTGGTGGTGGTAGAGGTGGTGGAGGTGGTGGTGGTGGAGGTGGTGGAGGTGGTGGTGGTGGAGGTGGTAGTGATGGAGGTGGAGGTGGTGGAGGTGATGGAGGTGGTGAAGGTGGTGGTGGTGGAGGTGGTAGAGGTGGTGGTGGTGGAGGTGGTGGAGGTGGAGGTGGTGGAGGTGGTGGAGGTGGTGGAGGTGGTGGAGGTGGTGGTGGTGGAGGTGGTGGTCGAGTGGTGGAGGTGGTGGTGGTGGTGGAGGTGGTGGAGGTGGTGGTGGTAGAGGTGGTGGAGGTGATGGAGGTGGTGGTGGTGGAGGTGGTGGAGGTGGTGGTGGTGGAGGTGATGGAGGTGGTGGTGGTGGAGGTGGTGGAGGTGGTGGAGGTGGTGGAGGTGGTGGAGGTGGTGGTGGTGGAGGAGGTGGAGGTGGTGGAGGTGGTGGTGGTGGAGGTGGTGGAGGTGGTGGAGGTGGTGGTGGTGGAGGTGGTGGAGGTAGTGGTGGTGGAGGTGGTGGAGGTGATGGAGGTGGTGGTGGTGGAGGTGGTGGAGGTGGTGGAGGTGGTGGAGGTGGTGGAGGAGGTGGAGGTGGTGGAGGTGGTGGTGGTGGTGGTGGTGGTGGAGGTGGTGGAGGTGATGGAGGTGGTGGTGGTGGAGGTGGTGGTGGTGGAGGTGGTGATGGAGGTGGAGGTGGTGGAGGTGGTGATGGAGGTGGTGGTGGGGGTAGGGGTGGGGGTAGAGGTGGTGGTGGGGTGGGGGTGGAGGTGGTGGTGGAGGTGGTGGTGATGGAGGTGGTGGTGGAGGTGGTGGTGTTGGTAAAGGTGGTAGTGGTGTTTGTGTGTGTGCACACGAGCACAGGCACATGCGTGCACACTTGTATGCACAAATTGAACCTCTTCAGTATGACAACAGCTCCTACATTCCTCTGGTCACTTCCCTAAGTCCACTCAGAACTGGGGTACAGGCCAGCTCCACCTCGGTCCAAGCCTCACTATCTGCCCAGAGAACAGACAAACATGCTCCTTCACATATTTTATCTCCCAAGGACACTACAGAAGGACCGCTAGGAAGACCACTAATGTACGTTGCTCCTACAGCTTAGAACTGGATCAGCTTGGGTCAACTGCTAATAAAACGGGAAACGCAGTCGTCCTTGAGAGCAAAGGAGACTTTTTTTTTAAACCTGCTACTCATATCTTGGGCCGCTGAGCTACTCAGAGGAAGCAAGTCAGTAAGCAGTGTTCCTCCATGCTCTCTGCTTCAGTTCCTGCCCCAGGTTCCTGCCCCAACTTCCCTCAAGGATGGAGTGATTCTTAGAAGCGTAAGATGGAATAACCCCTCTTCTCCCAGAGCTGTTTGTGGTCAGCGTGTTCTATCAAAGCAAGAGGAAGGCAAAGAAGATCACACTTGTTATTGCACGGCACCAAATTATCAAGGGGTTTCAAAAGTGGTCAGGGCCTCTGGTCTGCAAAATCAGCCTTTTAAAGGGGTTCTAAGCCTCACCACCCCCGGAAGCCCGAGTCTCTCCTTGTAACAAATGGCACACATATGTACTTACACTTCCTTCACACAGTTAGCACGCTGGGTTACAACTCTGACAAAAGCGCTGTGCTTTGATTGAAATTATGATTGTTGTGCACAGACTCTAAGAAACAAGGTGACGTTGGTCTTAGGAGGGCTGCAGACACTAGGGGAAAGCAGGAGCCTCTGAACTAGGCTTGTATGGGGCCTTATCAGTCAACTGGGATTGGAAACAGCTTCCTCGCTGGCTTGCTGTGCAGATGGGATGCAGCAATATCTGCATGGACAAACTTAGGAACAGTGAAGGCATTGAAAACCATCTGAGCACCTCGTCATTCATAACTCGGTTCTTTTGTATAATGGAAGGAAGACAATGGCCACTGATGTTCATTGATATTGGGGATAGTTTATTTTTCCATAGCAAAACCATGATTGGTCAGGGAGGGGGAGGATGGGGACGGTTTCAGCAAATAATAGCCCAAAATGTCTGAATAAAATTTGCAAAAAAAAAAAAAATCCAATTGATTTTCTTCCCAAGGACTGGAAGTGGCGAGGGCAGTTGGGCAATAGGAAAGCGATTTTCTGCTCCATCTTTAGGACAACAAAAACACGATGGCAGCAACGGGGGCCAAGTGGAAATCTTCATTTCCTTACTCAGGAGAGACAAACACGGCTGGCCGTCTATTAAGTCTTTCAAATCTGTGACCACAGATTGCAGGGAAGCGTGATTGGGTTGGGCAACTGCTTGAAGAGCTGGCTCTCTGGGAGGGCAGGACCACGCTAAAAGCGCTCAAGGAACAAAGGCTTCTCCCACCGGTAGTGCAAGCGGGAGTGGGGAGAGGGAGGGCGGATGGGAAACGCGGGGTGGGTGGGTGGGGACTCTGTCTGGCAGACTGCAGTGTCGGGCTGGGGTCTGCACCACTGCCGAGTGGCCTTGATCCCTTCAACAAAGGGTTTGAAGGAGTTCTGCTCCCAGGACCCCTCTTTCATTTCGCTTGGACAAACACACAGTGAAAACTCGCTTGCCCAACATCCCAGGGGAAGAGCTAAGCCACATGAATTCATTGGAGCAAAAACTGAAGCTTGGCCGTTCAAACTGCAAGCGCCGTTCACTTAGAGCTTATTTATGTAAGAGAGAGGTTTTGCAATTCCCTGCTCCCTTTCTGTCAAGAGACCGTCCCTGTATGAGCAGAGCACAGGGGCACAGCGTGGGTGCCCAGCAACACCCCCTGCTGGTTGTCTTGTTAGCTTACCGTTGGGTAAGTGAAGATATTGCTAAGGGAGAGACACCATGAGATTTGTAGACTGCCAGCCCACTGTGCACATCTGTGAATTCCGTCCTCACCACTCTACCACGAGGTTACTACTGGCCATTTCTTTTACCCACTCGTGCTCATCTAAGCTTGTGGCTTTAAACACCATCCATATGCCCAGGCCTTTCCTGGGAGACAGACTTATTTATCTACCTCACAAGGGCAGTGGATCCAAACCACGAGATCTCAGTTTCAGCACCAAGTCTGCCAAGCCAGACTTCCTCTCCCGACTCTTCGCACCCAACCCAGCAAGGGCAACTCCTTCCTTTCCACATCTGGGAATTTTCACTCCTCCCTCTCTTGCCCATGTGATCTGTATCCTTACCTTTAAAATACACTCGGAGGCCAGTTTACCTATTACTAGCTCCCAGCCACTACATCGGCTTCCCAGGCTCCTGCCTCACTGCTACTCAAATCCCTGCTCTCCCGGCAGAGACCTGTAAGGGCCCTGTAGCCAGATGCTCTTTGCTCCTTGGGCCTCATCTCAGTCAGCTTTCAGGGTCACTGACAGTTCTGTCCCCAGGGGCTCTGCCATTGTCCTTTCCTCTGTTTACAGTGGCGCCCACCTGGATTAGCTCCAGATCCCACCTGGGCTCCGGGTGCCACTCGGGTGTCATTTCTCTCCTGAGCAATTTCCTGGGCACTTTGTTTAAGCATCTTCCTCACTACCTACCTGTATCGGGCTTCTCTAAAGGAACAGACCTGATCGAATCAGTGCTCCTTGCGCATGCGTGTTCGCTTGCTTGCGTGCGTGAATCCAACCGTGGCTGCTCCCCACCAAACCAAAGAAAGGCTGAGAATTCCATAGTTGTTCCCTCCATGAGGCTGAAGTCCTCGAGCTGCTGTGTTCAGTCTATATTTGCATCCCAAAGAAGTCGGTTCTCAGGCCGCTGCCCCGTGAGCTGGACAGATGACCTTACCAGGGAGAGGGAGGGCAAGCAGGCACAAGCAATGATTCCTTCTTCCATGTCCTTCACATAAGTTGCCACCAGATTTGGGGTGGGTTCCCCCCTCAAACGGCTCAGTCAACAAAACCTGCCTGAGGTGTACCTAGCTACTTGACTTTTGGTTGATTCCAGAAGCAGTCAAGTTAACAACCATGGTGCACCCCATACCACCTACCCAATCCCCCCTTTCTTTCTGTTTTTACCCTGTCTTGACACACTACCCAAACATGATAGTTTGTTCATGTGTCCTTTTCTGTCTTCACCAGTGAGCACAGCAATTCCGTGAAAATGGGAATTTCCTTGCAGGGAGAACTCCTACAGAGCTGTGGCAGGCTTGATTCTGGAATGTTGGCTCCTAGCTTTAATCCGCCTTCTCTTTGAAATACATAAATAATGTCTGAGAGTTTCCCAAAGGTCCAAGCCTTTGCCAGACTTGTTTGGGAAAACTCCGGTATTCCTTGATGGTGACTTTGTGCCATTCTCCCTTTGAGAGGCTTAGGTCAGCGGTTTGGGGATATAGAAACAAACTTGCTAAAGGTGTAAAATGGATACCAACAAAAAGCCCTTGACTAAGGGAGAGTGTCTCAGTGGCTGTGAGGTTGAGCCCCCTGCAGCTGGAAGGCTAGATTCATCCCTAGAGCAGCCCTGGCTTCTCTCCGTGGACCTGCCTGAACCCACACCCATTCTACATTTTCTGTCTTGTTCACTATTGAACTCCAGTCCCTAGAAGAGTAGCTGGCACCCAGGAGGTCAACAATAAAGACCTTATGAAGGAATACTGCACCTTTACTGCAGTCATGGCCGGCTTCTAAAACTGTAGGCTGGATTTGTTACTCAGTGTCATAACAAAACGCCTACACCAGCAACTTCAGGAGAGAAAGAGGGGTTTTTGTTCACAGCCCACAGTTTGAGAGTGCAGTTCTTCATGGCAGGGAAGACATGGCGGCAAGGACGTGAGGCGGCTCATCACATCTGCATCGATGCCACCTCTCTCTCCCTCCCTCCCTTTTTATTCAGTCTGGGACCTCGCCCCACAGACTGGTGCTGCCCACCTTAAAGGCTGGTTCTTCCTACCTCAGCCTCTCCAAGGGAGACTCCCCATCCCAGACAGGCCCAGAGGTGTGTCCCCTGAATGACAATCAGGATCAAACATTACGTGGGACAAGTAGGATCATAGACTTTACAATCAGTTATACGTTGGCATTAGGGGAACACTGGGTAGCTCTCAATGACGGGTGGACTTGGGTTAGTGAGATCATGATCGGATCCTGGCTGGTGACAAAGGTGCCATTGATGACGTATTAACACATTCTGACCAAAGGCAACGTGGGGAGTGTCTTAGTTAGGGTTTCTATTGCTGTGAAGAGACCCCATGATCACAGCCACTCTTACAAAGGAAAACATTTAATTGGAGCTGACTTACAGTTCAGAAGTCTAGTTCATTGTCATCATGGCGGGAAGCATGGTGGCACACAGGCAGACCCTGTGCTGGAGAGGTGGTCAAGAGTTTTATATCTGAATCAGAAGGTAGCTATGTGACTTTGAACAAGGCACTGGGGTTTTATAAATGTGGTTTTAACATTTTTAAAATTGGTGTGGGAGGGTCTTCTTTCTATGTGTTGCTTTCTTTGGTCAAATAAAGAAACCGCCTTGGCCTTTTGATAGGGAAAAATGTAGATAAGTGGGGGAAAAAGACCTGAATGCTGGGAGGAAGAAGGCAGGCAGAGAGCCGCCCGACATGAAGCTGCCAGGTCAGACATGCTGAATCTTTCCCGGTAAGCCACGAGCTCGTGGTGACATACAGATTATTAGAAATAGGTTGAATCAAGATGTGAAAGTTAGCCGATAAGATGCTAGAACTAATGCCCAGGCAGTGTTTAAATGAATATAATTTGTGTATTGTTATTTTGGGGTATAAGCTAGCCAGGAGGCTGGGAGCCAGGCAGGATGAAAAGCAGCCGCACCTCTCTCTCTCTCTCTCTCACACACACACACACACACACACACTTTTTTTTAAAAAAATCTCAGACCAATAACTTAGCATTCCACATTAAGAAAGTTGAAGGAAGGGAAAGAAATCCAAAATTGAGCAGAAGAAAGGAACGAACAAAGAATACAGAAAAGGAACCCAAGAATAAGAAAGCAAACAAACAAATAAAACCAAAGGATCAACGATTGGGAAACATTTCATCCAGCCCACCAGGAGAAAAGAGAAAATTCCAGTTATTCAATCAGGTACTGAACTTTCAACAGCACAAAGACTTACCAGGAAACAGTGCCAAGCGTGGTGTGCCGACAAATTCATAAGCCAGATGAAAAGCACGAATTTGAAGAAACAAGCTACTGAACTGACTCCAGAAGAAAGAAAACCTGAGTAAGCCTGCGGTAAATAAAGATATTGTGAAAAGTGTTTGAAAAATTACCATGAATCCTTCAGACACGCTTCCAGCAAACGAAAAAAGCGATTCTGCTCAACACAATTCTCTCTCTGAAGCCGCCTGCAAAAACTGCCCTTGTGAGATTAAGGTCTTCGGTAACCTGGGCTCTGACCTCCACCCCACCATTGTGAAGGGTTTTGAATTCAGCTATCAGTTCCATCTCTAAAAAGAAGCCACACCCTTCTCTGCCGGCTTTTGCTGCACCTCTCTCCTGCCTATGCAATCTCATCCTGGAAAATTCCCACCTCATGACTTCCCTGGAAAATCACCAGCGGCCTCCACCAGCCTTCAGCTCTGGGGCTGGAGAGAGGACTGTCTACTTCATGTCTGCCTCGCTCCCGTCCTGGAAGATGGAGACTGTGGTCCCAGCACCTACCTGGGTTCTCTAACTCTCAGGACACATCAGCTCTTGCTGAGAGGGATGGGAGGGGTCATTCCTGAACTGTGATCGATTCCAGAGCTAAATTTGATCATCTCACCTGAATCCTGAGGGGGACGCCCCCTGTGTAAAAGCAGCATTTAGAGTGAAATGAATCTAAAGAAAAAGGAGAAAGTTCCGTTTCAGACATGCTCAGAAAGGAAAGTGAACAAGCAGTCCCTTCCTGTCATTGTAGTCCAGCTGCAATCTGCCCCTCGGCACCTCTCAGGAATGGAGCCAGCCTCTGCTCTCTCCCTGAGCCCCAGATTGGCATTAAAACTTCTGAGAGGCTTTGAACACAGCCCCTGTCCCTAAGGAACTCAGGAGTTGGGTGAGAAAAGTGGCAAGGGCACGAAGAAGGAGGTGACACCTGTCACCTCCTGGAGCCTCCAGTCAGGTCGAGGAAGCAGCCCAGGTGCTCCAGGGGGCTAAGGGCTTCGGACAGGGGACCCTGCAAAGAGGGAGAGGTGGCCCTGCAGGAGGAGCTAGGGAAGAGCAGGTGAGGGCACAGACCGTGTGCAGGAAAATAATGAGGGCATGGGAGGGTCTGGGAGGGTTGTTTTTTAACATACAGGGCCAGGATCTGGGTCTCTCTGTCCTCCTGAGTCAGACAGCAGGCCTCCCTTGGAAGCAGCCTCAACCATTTTCAAAGTGGCTTGCTTGTAACTGGTAAGTTCTTGCTGGTGGCCAATAGCCCTCAAAAACTCAAATCTTCCATCCAGTCGTATCTCTGCAGGCCTCCAGAAGATTCTGAAGGACCTGACCTGGCCTGACCGTGAGGCTTCACAGTCTTGTAGTGGTATTCCAACCTGACCTTGGGATGGGCAGACCTAAGACAAGGTTTTGCAAGAAGCAAAGCCCTTTGTAGCCTAAGTGTGTTTTAAGAGCCTTTAACTTTGTCTCTTTGCCCTTGCAGAGCTACAGTGTAGTTTGATTATGAAAATAAACTGGTGGGGGGTGGGGGAGCCCACTCTCTTTGTTTGCTAATGCTTCCCTTTGCTTGGTATTGTGAAATGTGGCTAACAAATGAAGTTTACTGCTCTGTGTTGACCTCCCTCAAGGCTCTGCTGAGCGTGACAAATGAGCAGGCCGTCACTTCTCGCTCCTCATCGGGAAGATAAAACATCGATATATTAAATTTTGTGTTTTAATCAAGTTTTCCCACATGAGGTCTTTAATTGGTGCTTTTTCGTTGGCCAATATGAGTGTTCATTTTCCAGCCAGATGCTGCCCTTGGCTTGAAGAGGTCATGGAGGCTGGGCAGTGAGTGGCATCCCGGCAGCCTCCATGTGGCCTCATCCAGTGGAAGAGCTGGGGTCCCCTGCAGGCCCCCATTGTGTGCTCCCCTCTGGGTCCCTCACCCATCGGGGAAGCAGGTGACAGCTGCCGAGGTGGAACCTCTCTCCAGCACGAATGTCTTAGGACACAGGGAGGATTGCAAATTCCCTTCCGGTCTCAGCAGCGTGTGGAAAGATCTGAGATGAGAGACAGCTTGTCCTTTTATCTTCAAAGCCTGAGAGGTCTCGGGTCTGAGAGGAAATAGGTTATTTGGGCTGAAAAAGACAATTAGGTTAGGATGGTTAAACACAGGACTAAGCTACCCCCACCACCCCAAAATTAAAACCAAACAACTTCTTGCCTCATGAGAAACTCACATGTTTGTTGGTCTGCTCTTAACTCAAGAATGCCGCCTAGAAACAAGACATCCTCCGTCAGGAATGCCAACACCAAAGGTACAAAAGGGCCAGGTGAGAGGAAGGGAGATGGGTGTGGCAGACACAGTCTGAGCTCCTACCGCCTCATTCGAAGTTTAGACAAGAAGGTTAGGGAAACAGTTTGGAGTAGGACCATGAACCAAGAGACACTAAGTAGATCTTCTAAAGCTATCTTACAATGTACACACACACATGCG
Organism: Chionomys nivalis; assembly: GCF_950005125.1. NCBI lineage: Eukaryota > Metazoa > Chordata > Mammalia > Rodentia > Cricetidae > Chionomys > Chionomys nivalis. Next base: position 84,019,832 of record NC_080088.1, on the reverse strand, counting down.
ACACACACACACAGGGAACACACTCACACGTGCACACACGCATGTGTGCCCTGCAAGTCTACCAGTGTTTGCAAAGGTCACTTGACTACTAAGCCTCTTCTCAGACCCAGTGGGTGAGTTTTGCAAAAGTGATGTAAAATGTTATAACTGGGCTACTAAAGGGCTTTATTTGTGCGTTCATTTGTTTGACATAGGGCCTCGCTATGTTAGTCCATGCTGGTTTCCAACTCTGAATTCTCCCACCCTGGCCTCTCTAGCGCTACAATTGCCCAGTGTGCTGATTTGGTTTTATCAGCTTGGCACAAACTAGAGACGTCTAGGAGGAGGGAACCTCAGCTGAGGACGGGCCTCCATCAAACTGGCCTGTGGGGTATTTTCTAGGCTGTTAATTTATAGGCGAGGGCCCAGCCCACTGTGGGCAATGCCATCCCTGCGGAGGTGGACCTGTGGCTGGGCAAAGCAGAGCAAATAAGCAGCAAGCGGCTTTCCTCTGTCATCTTTGCTTCCATTATCGCTTCCAGTCCCTGCCTGACATCGCCTGATGATGGGCTGTAAGTTGTAGGCTTTTGATCGTGGTGCTCATCACAGCAATGGAAACCTTGCGGGGACACTCGACATAAATGATTTTCTATAGCCAAGGCGTCTGGTCTTCATGAACCCCAGTTTCTTCATCCATGAAACAGGTTAGACAATTTCTTTACAAATTAATCCTTGTAGGAAGGTTTGGTGATGAGGCCTGGCACCGGAGCACACCAGCCCCCAGTGCTGAGCACTAATCGCTGTGGTTTCGGCTCTTCTTGATAGCACTGGCTGGTTTTTGTTAACTTATTACAAATCAAGGTTCTCTAGGAAGAAGGAACCTCCGCTGCACAGCTGCCTCCGTCCAACTGGCCTGGACACAAGTTTGTGGGTATTTTCTTAAATGCTAATTGATGGAAGGGCCATCCAACCCTTGGAGAGGTGGTCCTGTGTTGTGTAACAAGGCAAGCGAGTGAGTGAGCCGTGGAGACACAAGCCAGTGAGCAGCATTCCTTTCCCTCATAGTTCCTTCTCTGCTTCTGCTTGAGTTCCTGTCCTCTCTTGCCGGGGAGATGGACCCTGATCTGGATGTCCGGAAGCCAAGGGAATCCTCTTCTCCCCAGGCTGCTTTTAGTCAGGCTGTTTATCCCAGCAGCAGAAAGCCAATTAGGACATTTGTGATCAGTGGGGAAATACTGTATGCAAAGGAATGAATGTCAAGGCTCCTTTAAAAAGAACTGCCTCTGTGTGAGAGCACATTTTCTTTAAAATATTGCTCATATAGCCAGTCTCTTTGGATATTTTAAGGTTGCTGCTTTGTTGGGGTGGGGTAATGAGATCTGCATGCACAGCTGTTTTTCAAGTTATTATAGATGTCCTGAAATTTTATGATTAAAGGGTACCTTTTGATAATTCATTATGTAATAAGACAGAAGCCAGAGTGTGAAATTATTCCCGGAAAATCATTAATAGGAAATGCCATCCACTTCTCTACTCCAAAGAAGGACGCAGGTGAAGAAAATCAGCATTTTTTTTAATGATTAGAGGGCTGGGGAGATGGCTCAGTCAATGAAGTGCTTTCTGTACAAGCAGGTGAGTCCATGTGTGGCCCAGGTCTCTAATCTCAGACCCTGGACAGACAGATCTCTGAAGTTCACTGGACAGACAGCCCAGCCAAAGTGACCTGATCTAAGTTTCATGACAGACCCTGTCTCAAAAAATAAGGTTCTATGCATATGTATACACCCCTCAATGCTACATACAAACACATACCACATACATTACCAACAACAATAGAAAAAAAGGAGGGAATGGATGGATGGAGGGAGGGAGAGAGAGAGAGAGGAGAGAGAGAGAGAGAGAGAGAGAGAGAGAGAGAGAGAGAGAGAGAGAGAGAAGAAAAAGGGAGGAAAGAATGTAAGTTGCATGTGGTGGGGATATACCTTTAGTTTTTTTTTTAAATAAAAGAGTGCATAAAATATTCATTAATTGGTTTTATTGATTTGGTTGTTTTTGTTTGTTTGTTTGTGTTTTGTTTTGAGACAGGTGCCCATGTTGTAGCTAGACTGGCCTTGAACTCTCAGTAACCCTAAATTCCCAAGTATTGGGATTATGGGTGTGAATTATAGCCAGCTCAGCGGGTAAGAGCTCTGGCTGCATTTGTCAGGGGTCAAGGTCCCATTCCCAGTACCCACATGGTTGCTGACAATTGCCTGTCATTCCAGCTCCAGGGCGTCTGACATTTTCTGGCCTCTGCAGGTACTGCAGGTGTGGTGCACACATATACATTCAGCCAAACACTCATACACATAAAAACACAAATACACACGTTTTTTAAAAGAAGTGGCAGAATAGTTTCCATTTTGCAGAAACAGATTTAGATGATGAACTTGAGAGCTGCTCTTCACAGCACAGGATGGTGGAATCCAGCCCTGTGGAGGAACATGCACCCTCACTTCCAACGGCCATCAAGGGAGGGGTGTTGTTTGTTGGTTCCTGGCTGCTCAGCAGCTGAGCCCCAAAATAAGCACACAGAAACTATATCAATTAAATCACTGCTTGGCCCATTAGCTCTAGCTTTTTATTGGCTAACACTTATATCTTAATTTAACCCATTTCTATGAATCCATGTATCGCCACGAGGCTGTGGCTTACCAGGCAAAGTTCCCAGCATCTGTCTCTGGTGGAGCTACATGGCTTCTCCCTGACTCCGCCTTCCTTCTCCCAGCATTCAGTTTAGTTCACTCCACCCCCTACCCCACCTAACTCTGTTCTACCCTATCAGGCCAAGCCAGCTTTCTTTATCCATTAACAGAGTTCACAGCATACAGAGGGGAATCCCGTATCAGAGGGAGGTCAGCTGTGTCACAACAGGGTCCAAGAATGGAGCCGTGGAAGAAGATACCCGAGTGCTTGTGAGAAAACTCAGACAAGAGTCTTATCACCTCAGTTTCTTCAAAAGCACAGGATTGTTCCTGGAATGTTTTTGTGCCCTTCCCAGATTTAGCGGATAGGAGTGAGTTCACTTTAGGTCACTCATTACAACCAGCGATTCTTATTTGGTTATATGCCGTTATGGGAAAGCGTGCACAGCTTGTCCTTGTGACTGAACACATTACTAACGTGATTCCTCTTAACCAATGCTCTGAATAAAGTTGGCTACTGCATGGGACTTTAGTCCACCTCATTTTTAGGCTCTGTTCTTCCAGGTTTCACTTCCTCTATGACAGAAAGATCTTGGGGTCCTTCTAGAAACTGCTTTCATCATGTATCATTTATCCAACATTTCCTTCCTTCCTTCTTTCTTCCTCTTTCCTTCTTCCTTCCTTCCTTCTTCCTTCCTTCTTCCTTCCTTTCTTCCATAAGTTCAGCTGAGTGTAGCAGTGGCACATCCTACAGTAATTATGCCTCCAATGACTTGCTTTTCACATGATCTATCAAATTATGAGTTTTAGGCCTGTGCTTAATGGAGAGAGGCGATGGTGTTGATGAGAGCATAAAGACTTGCCCAGAGTCACTTGTGGAGAAATCGCCAGTGTGCAAGAGAAGTGTGTCTGAATCTGGAGAGGAAATAAATACAGGAGAGGGTGTGTGGAAACTCTGAGGGCCCCCACCCCCCAACAGATGTCGGTAAGGTGTGTTGTGTTGACTGATAGACAGTCATGCTGGCATACAGCCAGAAGAGGCTATAGAGGAAGGGAGCTCTAGTCTGACCCCCACAGTTCTCCTACGCTGCCTCAGAACTGTTGGAACTCCTGCTCAACCAAGGAACAAGAAACCAAGTCTTGGGAATGGCAGTCCCCAGTTCTGCTGTACTAAACTCCTATGGCCTGAACTTCCTGGAAAGGTTTGCAGAGTATCCACCCCCACAGAACTATGTGTTATTAATATCCCAGGCCTCACAATCCAATCAAACTGACAAGAAGGACCATGGAGTTTTCCCAACCATGGCCACTGGCCAGTAAGAGCTATTTCCTTCCTTTCGTCTATCATCATCACTATCATCATCATCATCATCATCATCATCACCACCATCACCACCATCACCATCATCATCACCATCACCATCATCATCATCACCACCATCACCATCACCACCATCATCATCATCACCACCATCACCATTACCACCATCATCATCATCACCACCATCACCACCATCACCATCACCACCACCATCATCATCATCATCACCATCATCACCACCATCACCACCATCACCACCATCATCATCACCACCATCACCATCACCACCATCATCATCATCACCACCATCATCACCATCAACATCATCACCATCATCATCACCACGACCACCACCCCATCATCATCATCATCATCACCATCATTGCCATCATCACCATCATCATCATCATCATCACCATCATCATCATCATCATCACCATCATCATCACCATTACCACCATCACCATCACCACCATCATTACCATTATCACCATCATCATCACCATCACCATTATCACCATCATCATCATCACCATCACCACCACCACCATCATCATCATCATCATCATCATCATCATCATCATCATTGTACCCTGGCTGGCCTTGAACTTAAAGCAGCCATGTGCCTCAGCCTCTGGAGGGCTGGGATTAAAGGTGCGTACCACCACACTCTAGCCACCGAAGGCACGTTTCACGCTGTGCCTGTGGAACTGATTTACGAACCCTCCTGTCCTACCACGAGATCCTGGAGGGCTGGGTCGGGGTTTCTACGGCTTTACATTCCCTGTGGGTGTGAAATGCCACAGAAAGGCCACCTAATAAATGCTTAATTAATTAAATCTAATATGAATGCCTAACTAATTACAATGGGTAATTTTCCACTGCCAGAGAATATTCAGGATGACACTGGAAACCTTGTGTGGGAGAAGCTACCTCTAGTTGGGTCTAGCCTACTCTAGGGTCAGGTCAGTGTGACTTAAACTGCAGACCCTTGTCACACGTCCTTCCAGAGCTCTGCCTTTTCTAGTTCCTAGCTGTCCCCTGAAAGGGCCTCCGGGGTCCTCCCCAGGACAGGATGCCTCTGAGGATACTAACCAATGTCTCTCTGGAGCCTGGAGGCTAAGAGCTCAGCCCCATGGAGGACACTCCTTGAGCTTTACCAAGAGATGATTGGCTATTAGACAAATCAGAGCCAATCAGCTTTCTCTAGGGGCTGAACTTCCTTTAGGGTTAGGATGAGCCCCTGGGGAGAGCTGGGAACCCTGGGTGCTGCTTACTGAGTTCTTCCTGATTCCTTTCCTCTGCCCTAGCCTGAGCTTCTCCACACCTCTGCAGATGCTTGTTCCTAGTTACAATTACACACACACACACATACACACACACATACATACACACATATGCACACACACACCTACACACATAAATACACACACATACGTACACAAACACGTCAATGTGGAAACTGGGGTCAGGTCTTAGTTTTCTGGAGACACTTCCTTTGACTATGTCTTGTTGTGGGAGCTGTGGGCTGCTTCCCAGCTCCTGGCCGCCTGGCTAGTTCATGCCCCAATATAACTACATGGAAACTGTATTCTTTTAAACACTGCTTGGCCCATTAGTTCTAGCCTCTTAATGGCTAATTCTCACGTATTAATTTAGCCCATTTCTAATAATCTGCGTAGCACCACTAAGTGCGCTTACGGTGAAAGATTCAGCATGTCTGACCTGGCGGCTGGCTGCATCGCGTCTGGTTCTAAGAGGAACTGCCCTGCATCTGAGCTAACTTCCTCTTCCTCCCAGCATTCTGTTCTGTTTACTCCACCCACCTATGTTCTAATCTATGAGGCCAAGCAGTTTTTTTATTAATTAACCAATGACCTTCCTCCATCAATGTCTCACTGCCCCCAGTTCCCAGGAGCTCTGCCCACCCCTTCTTGGATTCCATCCCAGAACCCATCATTCCACAGTGATCCCGGGACACTCAGGATAAGGAGCAGGCTCTTTCAGTATCACACAAAATAGTTCATCCAAAGCCTGGCCAGAGGCAGCGCCATCAGGGCATAGCGCAGCTGGCACTTGGAGGGAGAACCGTGTGGCCCCACGAAATCTAGGTCATCAAGGAAACAGGGGTGGTAGCCAGGTGTGGTGGCCACCTGCTATGGCTTCCAATACTCTCTGGGGATAAGTCCGGTCCCCAAGATGACAGACAGCTTTGAATCATTTCTTTCTCCCTGCTTCAGCTAGAGAAAGGGAAAGTCTCCCCTGCAAGGAACACCCAGTGGCCTTGGCAGGGTGGAGGAGCCTCCCTTGGCTAGGAAGATGATACGATGATTCATCCCAGGGAACAAGGCGCTCAGAGCTGTGGCAATGGCAGTGTGCAGCATGGAAGAGCATCGCGCTAAGGTCCCTGTGGAGCTAAGAGAAACGAGAGTTAGACAGTGCGACACCTACCTTGACAAAGCGTTCCTGCCATTAAAAGTCGTTCAGGGGTCATTTGTCTCCTAGCCTTTGTTGAGTTCAACTATTTCACAGAACTTACTTTTCAGATCTTAGAGGAGCATCCAAGGCCCCTATTCCCGCCATGATTCATGGCATGCAGCAGGCATGGTAAGAAGTAGGAATGGCGTGCAACAGGCAAGGCAACAGCAGGCATGGAAGTAGGAGCAGGCGTGACATGCAGCAGGCATGGCATGCAGCAGGCATGGAGGTAGGAGCAGGCATGGCAGGCAACAAGTATGGAGGTAGGAGCAGGCATGACATACAGCAGGCACGGCATGCAGCAGGCTTGGAGGTAGGAGCAGGCATGACATACACCAGGCATGGAGGTAGGAGCAGGCATGGCATGCAACAGGCATGGAGGTAGGAGCAGGCATGGCATGCAGCAGGCATGGCGATCAGCAAGCATGGCTGCAGGAAAGGAAGCTGAGAGCTCACATCCTCAACTACAAGTCCAAAGCTGAGAGCGCACACTGGAAACAGGATGAGGCTTTTAAGCTCTCATATCCCACTCCAGTGACACCTTTCCTCCAGCTACGCCACACCTCCTAAACCTGCCCAAACAGCACCACAAACTAAGGTTCAAGAATTCAAATTCCAGGTCCTATGGGTACATTGGGCAATGAATTGCCACACAAGCATTCTGGCATTGCAGACTAGCAGGCAGAAACAACCCAGAGGCTGCGAGCTCCTCAACTCATGGCCTTGAGAAACCCTCAGGTCCCTGGGAAGGTGTGAGTCTGAAAAGGACGAGTGGCTGTAGGTGCTTGAGCTACAAGGAAGCACAAGGATGGGGCAGGAGAAATACGCCAGTCCCACCAGCCACGGCCCAACCTGCAGCTCATCGGCCGAAATCCCAACTCCTTATGTCTTGGAGAAAACATTTCTTAAAAGACTAACATGTCTACATGCAGAAGCAGGGAGAATCTAACCAAGGGCTAGGACAGGCACAGTGTGACAAGACTTTTACCCCATGTCAATTACTCGTCAGGCATCTGGGAGCTGACATGAGTTACTGTTTTCAGCAAAAGTGGCCGCAAGAGTTTGCCAACTGACCTGAGCAACTGCTTTCGTTGCCCATGGGTGCAGCCTCCAGCAAGCTGGTGTGGGGGACAATGACCTTCAAGGCAGTGATTTTTAAGTTAATATAGACCAAGCCAAGCTAGGAGACTTATTTAGGTTTGTCTTTGGTGGCAATTCTCCCTTGTCGTTTGTGTTGCCATCTTAAACCCCATCGATTTTCACTTGGCCTTAGTTACAGACACTTGATCAATATTCCGGCCTCGTGGTCTAAGCAGGTGTCTTATGACAAAGCTGTTCAAAGGGCCCAGAGTGTATCTGCTTTTCATCCCTCTGTGTTGGTTCCTACCTGTCCCTTCGTTAAGATCCCAGTTTTAGGCTTGGTGCAGCAGCACACGCCTTTATTCCCAGGACTTGGGATGCAGAGGCAGGTGGGGCTCTGTGAGTTCAACGCCAGTTTGGTCTACATCAGCAGTTTACAACGTGTAGGTCATGATTCCCACAGGGGTCACGTATCAGATATGTTGCATATCAGATATTTACATTATAATTCATAACTGTAGCAAAATTATGGTTATGGAGTAGCAATGAAACCATTTTATGGTTGGGCTCAGCACAACGTGAGGAACTGTATTCAAGAGCTGCAGCGTCAGGAAGGCTGCGAACCACTGCCCAGCATAGTAAGTTTCCTGTCGGTCAGGACGGCATGGTGAGACCCTGCCTCAAATACAATAATAATCCCAATGTTATAGATAAGCACAAGTCAGCAGACTGGCTTGCTAATTTGCCCAAGGTCGCATGGAGAAGAAGGAGGAAGGCTGAGGATGAACTGGGTGGCACTGGGCTCTACCTTTCATCCCTTGTGCCCCTCAGTGTAAGGACCACATAGGAAGACATGAAGTTCAGAAGGGGGCACCGGTCCTATCTTCTGGGGTTACACAAAAGTTAAATTGGATTTGGGGGTAACCATGGATGACGGAGGATGAGTGATGAGAAGGAATGATGAGACGGAAGCTGGGGTATCCAGTGGGGACCAGGTCTAAGGGTAGCTGAAGACCAGGGATAACTGGGCAGCCAACATGGATCACCAAACAGGCTGTCAAAGACAGATGTTACCATTTGATGCTGGACCGTCCCTTCCAGACTTATGTTTTGAGTACTAGGTCCCAAGCAGGCGTTGCTGTTTTAGGGTCTGAAGGCCACAAGAGACTCAACTTTGGAGGCCACACCCACTTCTGGACAGAGTCTAACTCTCTCTACTTCCTGGTCTGTCTGTCACAAGCGGAGCCATGCCACAAGCTCCCAGCAGGCCACTCCACATCTTCCCTGTTGTGATGGACTGCACCCTCTGATACCATGAGCCATTAAGTTACTTCTGTCACATCAATGATTAAAAAAAAATAGTAAGAACTAAATATAATAAATGAGACAAGCGGAAGTCATGGAAAATCCCAAAGCTGAAGGGTTTGACAAAGGTGTGAACCGGTACAGGGCCCAGAGAACCCTGGGTAACGAGCAAGGAGACATCCCACGTGGAAAGGGATGGGGGGCTCCAACACGGACTCCTGCTGCAGGGACAATGCAGCCACCTGAGACCATGGGGTGAGGCAGGCCATGATGGGGAGGCCTGGGTTCGGGGAGGGGGGTCAGGGTGAAATGACTTCAGAGCTCTAAGCCCCCTAGAAAGCTGAACCAGGATGGACTCGTGGGAGTATGATGAGAGGAAATATTTGAGGGGGCCTCTGAGTTCCTGCGGGCCTGGGAAGTTGGGATCCAGCACTCTGCCTAAAAGTCCCAGAGGAAATCCTCCTTCTGCAGTCACACCTGGTCTGCGCTGGCCTCGCTCGCTGGCCTGCTCTATGCGTGTGCACAGTCTGGCCTTAGGGTCACTGGGGTCACACACCGAACGCCACATCACGCCACAGCCTGCCAATCTGGGGCACTGAAGGCCAAAATAACTAGAGGGTGAAAACAAAGAAATCGCCACCAATTTCATGTCCCTGCTATTTTCCAAATAAAGAACTTCTTCCTCTGCCACCATGGAGCAATGTGACCAGGGAAACTTTCTGTGTTCCTAACCAGGCGCTTAGATTTACATCCCATTGTCACAGGGACCTCTTCAGTGAGTGCTTAATCAGATGGTTGGCCGGGTTGACCCCGTGGGTCTTGAAGTGGGGTTATTTATGGACGTGGTTTCTTGGGTAGGGTCACCGCGGGGCCTAATCTGCATACGGTTCTCAGAAGAGCTGGGCGGTTATTTGCATAAGAACTGGTCGGGTCCTTTAGAGGATTATAAAGAGAACAGGGCAGACTCACCACGGGGAGGGCTCAGTTACCCAAAGCTCTGGGGACTCTGTCTAAAGCACTCTGGATACTGGGGAACCCCATCTTCACCGCACCTCAAGTCAAGAGTGAGCGGGTTGCTGCTGGCTCCATGTCTGAGGGCCTCTCAGTTATTAGTCTAGCACGGTGCTATGAATACCCACTCCTCCCTCTGAGCTCTGCCCCAGGAGAAGGGATGTGGTGTTTGTCAGTCAGAGGACAGCTACGATCTACTCCCACTAGTTTTGGATACAACCACATCCTGAGCATTTCATGGGGCAGGCAGTATGAGAGAGCAAGCTCCCTGTGCCCACAAAAACCCGTAGTCCAAAGAGGAAGAGAAATACCATCAAAACCAGAGCAGCAGGTGCTGGAGAGATGGCTGCTCTTGCAGAGGACCCAGGCTCAGTTCCCAGCACCCACGTGGGGACTCACCACCATGTGTAACCCCTTTCCAAGGGATCAGACACCCTCTGCTGGCTGCCACGAGCAATGCGTAAACATGGTACCCGTACACTTGCTTAAACGCGGGCAAAACACTCATACATGTAAATTAAGAATATAATTCTTCTTTTCAAGCAGATTCTTTTGTATTCTTGACTTATGAAAAGCCCACCTTATCTCCAGTAATTTTCTTTGGTCTGGTCTCTACCACTTAGTAGCAGACTCTTGTCTCTCTTTAAACATTTAGATGGTATATCTGTAAATAGAGAACATCTCTTAGCCTGGTGGTTCTAACCTGTGGGTGACGATCACCTTGAGGTTGAACAATTCTTTCATATCACATTTCCTGCATATCAGACATTTACATTAAAATTCAGTACAATATCAAAGTTACAGCTATGAAGTGGCAGCGAAAGTAACTTTATGGTTGGAGTCACCACAACATGAAGAACTGTGTTAAAGGTCACAGTGTTAGGAAGGCTGAGAACCACTGACTTAGCTGTTCTGAAGAGACAGGATTGCTGGCTAGACATCTGCCTTTTTAATGTGTCTGATAATGTCTTTATTTACCTCCCCCCTCCACAGCGGAAAGGTATTTCTTCTGGCTATGGAATTTGTGGTAAGCCATTCATTTCTAACAGATGTTTTTTGCATTTTTATGTGTGTATGTAGGTATGTGCACATGCAGTACTTAGAAAGGCCAGAAGGGGCATCAGATGCCACCCTGGAGCTGGAGTTCTAGGCATTTGGAAACCTTCTGATGTGAGTGCTGGGAACTGGACTTGGGTTCTCTGCAGAAGAAGTGAGTGCTCCTGAGGCCCAGGGCCCTTCTGTTCCTGGTGACCCACCTGTGTCAGCACTTTGGGAGGGGTAACCAGGTGAGTTTGGAGTCCTAGAGGAGACACCTTTGTGTTGTGATGTCTGAGCTGTACTTTCTCCATGGGAGATGGGGGCCAGATCCTTTATTTCATCAAGAGGTCTCCGTCACCTGACCCCATCTGTCAGTGAGGATGACGTGTGTTGCATCTCTGTCTTGTTCTTGGTGGTACCCTTGCCCCTTGGGCTGCTTTGTCTCTGGCTGCCTTGCCCTTCCCATCCCCCACCCACCCCCCAAAAAAAAGGAAAGAAAAAATTTTAAAAAAAGAAAAAGCTGTAAAGAAAAACAAGGTTTGTTAGTTTACTGTGAAATAAACTGTATGGCTTATTTACAGTATTTTTAATTCTTAATAAACCCTTGAGCTTTGTTATGAAAAAAAAAAAGAAGTGAGTGCTGAACTATCTCTTCAGCCTGGTTGGTCTTTTCTTCTAGTACTTGAAAAGGCTTACAAGCTCCGCCTGGTGTGGTTTCAGATGGAAAGTCTCCTGCCACTCAAACCTGAGTTCCCCTTAACTAAGGTATCTTTGTAGCTGTTTCCTGCTAAAAGTAAATATAAATATAAATAAATAAATACAAGAACTTGCTTTTGTTTTATTTTGGTTTGTAGTCTATGTCTTCAAAAAGCTCAGTGCTGCTGTGTTTTGGTATGGATTGCACATCTTCTGGGTTTAACTCTTCTGCATTTCTCTAACCGCTTCATATTTCTTTCTCCACTCCATGAATACCTCCCTAGGAAAAGCAGAATCATCCATCTACATGGCCTCACTGCCAACGAGGGTGGGTGTGAACTTGGCTCCCCCCCAACTCCCCCTCCCATTGACATCCAGGAGTGGGGCGGGGGCAGGGGGAGGGGAGTGCTCATACCGCTTCCTGCTGCAGGGTTAGGATGGGTGCTCAGCTCCTTCCTTGGACTCTGACGCCAGCTAAGTATAGGACTTGGAGATCTCCTCTCTGTGACTTGAGTCCGAGATGCCCCACAGGCTTGTGTGTCCAGACACCTGGTCCCAGCTAATGATGCAGTTGGGTAGGCCATGAAACCCTTAGGAGGTAGGTCCCAGCAGGTGAGGGGGGTGTCACAGGGTCAGGAGGTCACAGGGGCTGGCCCTTTGAGGGATCTACTCCTCCTCTCTTCCTGATCTTCATATCTGTGAATGAACTGGGCTGCAAGCTAGCGCCGCTGCCATGGACTTAGCAGCACCGGCTGGCACGCCTCCCCGACCGAGGTGGGATGGCTATACCTTCCAGAACTGTGAACAGAAACTACCCTTTCCTTCCTTAAGCTGCTTCCGCGGTATCTGGTCACAGCAACAAGAAAACTACCGTACCTCTGTATTCCATAAACATCCCCTGGCAGGGTCGTCAGAGCATTCCTGGGTTCCTCAGAGCAGAGGGTGGGACAGTTGACCACTGTGACCGTCACTTAGCTCACCATGCCAGAGGGGAGAGAGGACGCCTCGACTGCCCTTGTGCCCTCCTCATCTCCGTGGAGACGCAAGGGATGCGATTGTTCTTCAGCTGAGCAGGCTTCTCAACCATCCTAACACTACGGCCCTTTAATACAGTTCTGCGCGTTGTGGTGACCCCGACTACGAAATTATTTTCGTTGCTACCTCACAACTGTAATTTTGTTACTGTCATGAATCGTAATGCATTGTGGGATATTTGATCTCACTGTGAACCTGAGATTGTGTTAACTGGAGAAAAACCTGAGATCAGGAGGCAGAGCCAGCAGCTAGCTGACAGGAAGTAGCCATAGAGGGCAATGAGAGAATCAGGAAAACAGGGAAGCACACAAGAAATAGAAGGGAGGGACAGGGAATTTGGAAGTTCGTTTGGATTGGAGCAGCGGCAAAAGCTCTCCCTCTCTCTCTGAGATGCCGGCTGAGGAGGAAGGTCAACTGGCTGCTCCTCAACCTCTCCGACCTCAGGTTTTTATTTAATGAGCCCAATCTCAGGGTTCACAGTGTGAGTAAACAGCCTGCAACAGTCATGTAAATATCTGCGCTTTCCAACCGTGTTAGATGACCCCTACGAAAGGGTCGTTCATCCCACAAAGGGGTCAGGACCCACAGGTTGAGAATCACTGATTGGAGGCTGTCAAGAGGGGCCAGGAAGAGTTTCTGTGGTGAGGCCAATGAGGGTATGAGTGGACAGGTGCCGGGTGGGGAAATCCTGGCTGCTTGGACACACTTGTCCGAGGTTCTACTGGAGTCCTGTCGAGAATAAGAAATGCCCAGGAGTCACCACCACGGTCCCCTAGATGTGAGGACTCTAGGAAAGACATTGAGCTCGTTCCTCCCTTCAGAGCTGGCTAATGTTTCTTTCTTGTGTCACCTTGACTCTTCTAAGAATTGGAACCCAAAGTCTGACTCTGCTTGGCATGTCTGGGGAAGGCCGGAGGTGCTTCAGGAGACCTTTTGGGGTTACAGGGACATCGCCGAGGTTCCTTATGATGGAATGGGATGGAGAAGGGGCTGAGAGAAAGATCCAATGATCTGGCCCAAAAGTTGCTATGACATGGAGGGAAGAGATTCTGGTTTTTTTAAATTGCTCTCAGCAGAGGGTCTCTTCCACAAATGCTGATCTGGGAACTTGTGTGAGGACCCCATTTCAAAACATAATGTATAAACTTCGCAGGACATGGCTCGCTTTGAAGAGCCCAGGAATAGGAGGAATTATATGCCTATAGCCTAGCCCCTTCTTGCGGTCAGAGAGCCAAATCACTCTTTCCTTTTTTAATCCCCGTGGTGTTTTTAATAAAGTTGCTTCTGGTTAACAGACTTCGGTGGTCTGCTCCCCGTTATTTGTGCAACCACAGGACCCAACAGCTTTGCTCATGCTGGTCAGACACGTTTAGTTATTATTGTTCATTCCTCAGAGAGCTACTTAAGGTGCTTCAAAGAAAAACACCCTTGGTGTCAAAGGTAAGGCGAGCCCTCTAGACTTTTCTGCCTCTACCATTTCTTCACTATGGGCTTTCAAGTCATTGTCCTCAAAGGCTCTTCACGGAACATAACACACACACGGGGCACCACGGCAACACTCAAGCATGCCAGAGCAGCGAGCATGGGTAATTCTAATGGGCTTTCTGGGAAATATGGGCAGGCAGGGCTCGGGGGAAGACCAAGTCAATAAGGCGAGAAACAAATGACTTTTGTCCCCAGTTTCTGACATCTCTTTCAACATGAAATTTCTAAGCATCTATTTCCGAGGCTGAGCAGGAAGTCTCCAAGCAGCCATGGTGCTTCTGGGTGTCGTGTGGCAGCTACGGCTTCTGGGGTGTCATGTGGGCAGCTGCAGCTTGTCTCTCTCTCTCTCTCTCTCTCTCTCTCTCTCTCTCTCTCTCTCTCTCTCTCTCTCTCTCTCCTCTCTTTTGCCTTTTAAACAAGTTCAAAGCCAAGCATTTAAATGTGGGGGGGAATCTGCAGGGCTACTTTGAGGGATAAAAACAACTTGTGATCCATTGACTGATCAGTTTCGGTGCTGTTTCTGGTCTCTGTCAGAAGCTTGCATAGCTTGAGTGGGTTGTGAATTGCATGAGGCATGAGTGCATGCATGTGTGTGTGTGTGTGTGTGTCTGTGTGCGCGCATGTATGTGTACTGTGAATTTTTGCACGTGATAGTGGGGAGGTCAATGTAGAGATTTTTTTTTCTTGATGAAATAGATGAGATACCATATGGTGAGGTAACCTGAGAATGCCAGGTGCGCCTGCATCAGAAGCTAATGTGCCGTTGCCATGGAGACCAGCGCTCCTTCCACAGTGCAGGGCCTCTACCTCCCTGCTCTGAGGAGCTTGCCTGGCTAATAAGAGCCTGTGCTTTGACTAGCAAGAGAATTAAGCCTTGAGGGCAAGCCTTCAGCAATTTCTGATCTCTTTTTCCTTGAGTTTTCCGGGAGAGTTTGTGCCCTCTGGACCTGTAGCTCCGCTGGCAGGGCCTTAATCATATTTACATCTACAGAGACAGGACTTTGTGTTACACACAGTGACACAGGAGTGTTTTAGCTGTTTACGAGGAAACCAAAAGCTTTCAAAAAAATAAATAAATAAATAAAAAGAGCAAGACTTGTCCCCAAGTTGTAACTCTCTGTCCAAGCCAGGATCTGAATCCAGAACCATCAGCTGTCAGCTGTTAATTTCCTGCTCAAGTCGGATGAGTTGTTACCTAAACCAAACCACTGCGGTTTTGTCTAAACCCATGCCTTCGTCATAGCAGGGAGCACAGTAAGAGCCTAAATCCAGAGGAAAGTGAATGCGAAGCAGCTGCCTGTGGAGCAGCCACGCTGCTGTCGCCTATTAACAGGACGTGTGCGGTCCTGAGAGGGAAGGGCTGAGATTTACCGAGCGTCTTCGTCACTCATTCTTTCAACAAATATGTACTGGGACTGACTCAGCCCGAGCATTGTCCTCAGTGTGTGGGTACAGCCGTGAGTAAGCAGCTGGACAAAAGCGGCTGCCCGTGGGGACTCCTCTCTGGGCTGGCGCTGTGTCCCCAGGAGTGTAAGTAGGAAATGGTTCAAACTCTAGAGTTGCTGACAATTTAGGCGTCGAGACGGAGCCATAAATTATCCAACTGTAGAGCACAGTGCTTAACTGCTGGATTGGGGAGGCAGACGGTCCAAGTGCTGTGGCTGGTGGCTGACAGGGCGGCTGTGGGTGACCCGGCTGCCCCTCACCGTGGCCCCTTCCAGTTCCGTTGACCTCCCAGGACTTCTCTGGTGACACATGGGAGGGACACCTTCGTTATAAGACCGGGTTCCCAATCTAGCACATTCAGTGGTTCCCCCCTCCCCCCCATTTCATTCCCTTACATTTTGCTTTACTCATCCCAACTCAGCTTTTCCCTGACCCTATAGAGCCATCTGCAAGGAAAACACCATCCTCGGAGGCTGGAGCAGAGGGCGGCTCAGTCATTGCCGTGCAAGCACAAGGACTTACACCAACCAAGGAGGAAGCGGAGACAGGAGGGTCCCTGGGGCTTACTGACCCCAGTCTAGCCCAATAGCTCCAGGCTAACGATAGGTCATGTCTCAAAAAATAAGGTGGACAGCATTCTCAAGATTCTCCTCTGATCTCCACATGCATGCATACGTGCACACACGCACACATACATGCAGACACACACATATATGCACATACATGCTTATCCATATACACCCATGTGCATGCATGCATACATGTACATACATAAATACATGCACATATACACGCACACACAGATATTGACAGAAAAAAAAACAGAGGGGTGAGAGAGATGACTGAGCACACTCACATCATCCGTAATTCCAGTTCCAGACCGTGTAATCCCTTCTTCTTGCCTCCTTGAGCATGAGGCACATAAATGACACACATACATACATGCAGGCAAAACACTTACATACCCCATACACATAAAATAAAAATAAATATCCCTTTTCTAAAAGTCAAGAAAAATCACAATAGCTTTAAAATCAAAGCTACAAAATCACACTCCCCGGCTCTCTAGCCATGCCGCCAACCTCAGGCTGAGCTTTATGGTGAGCTTTGCAGTGTGATAGCAAATTGTCCAACACACGTGAAACAGGACTAGGCAGCTGTCCCCCTGTTTTGTTCATCTGTGAGCAGACGGGCATGATATCTAAGTCATACAACAGAGTCCAATGTTAGTAATTAATAAAACAGAACGACATGAACCTAATCCATATTGATGACTCACACAGTCATGATGGTGCCGTGTGGTAATCAGATAGGAAGGGTAACGGACTCAACAGAAGCTGAAGTCCTTCAGTCAAAGGCCCCAGGGCACAACCTGGGTGAGGAGAGGAATGAGAAAAAAGGGATCAAGGTCTAGGAAATCAAACTAGGGACACAGACATGATCATCTTTACAGGTGCCGTTTGCACTTCCTGAGGCCAAGCATCTCCAAGGGCCACCATACTCCCCACTGTCCAATGGCTTTCAGTCCCTGGAGGCAGTGGAACTGAAAACCAAGGAACCCGAGCAGGGGAGCAGTCTGGGGACAGCCGCTGGGAATTCTGGAAGCAAGAACTACTTTCCGGGAAGCTGGATCTGATGTTCTCAAGGCGTTCACATGCAGAGCAAGTGGTCCTCCTCTTCCCCCTCATCTAAGAGGGGGAAGATCTTAGATTAGGGGAAGAGGGGGGGCACCTTAGACAGGAACTCTTGTCAAGGAAGTCATTCAATCATCCAGGGAGAGGGGGATGCCAGCCAAAATTTCAGAAAGTTAAGTGCACCAGCTGCTCTTCCTAAGGACCTGGATTCAGTTCCCAGCAACCACATGGTGGCTTACATCCATCTCTAACTCCAGTTCCAGGGGATCAAATGCCCTCTTCTGGCCTTTGTGGGTACTGCATACACGTGTGTGGAGGCCCCAAAATGTGAGCCTATTCCACCTTTTCTGAAGGTCAGGGAGTCTGAGCTTATTCAATGTTATTAACAATTGTGGCTATACACCCTGACCTAGAGTGTAGTTACTTGATGTTTTGGACATTAAGGCGGCTCCTGACATATGGCAGCCCAATGTGGAGTGGCTCCAGACAAACGTGTGCACAGACATGCATGCATGCAAAATGTATAAGCCAGTGCTGCCACAGTGACACACTTCCTCCCAAAGACTACACTTATTCCAACAAGGTCACACCTCCTAACAGTGCCACACTCTACGGCCAAGCCTTCAAACATGAGTCTACAGGGACCATTTCCATTCAAACCACCACAGTGACAGACCTTAGAACATCACGTTTAGTGGCTAAGAGGTATCAGTGAGTGCTCGTCCAGGGGCTTCCCTCAGAGAAAGAGATCACACGCTACTGTTGAGACATGTGGTAATCACCACTCAAGTTTCTTCTTACCTGGAGGCCTCACATCCCAGTGTTAGGCGCTTCTCTGTCTGCCACCTCCTCCCACAGCAGTGACAGGTCCCACGTTGACTCTGCCTGTCTTCCACTCTGCGGTACCCACCCTCTTCCATCAGTCAGTAACCTCAGAACTTGAAGTCTGTGGCAACCACCAGGTGAGCGTTGGCAAAGTCAGAGACTGGACCAAAGGCAGCCATATTTCACGCCGGCCGTGCAAGCTTATGTCATTCTTACTGTTTCTTTCAGATGAAGACCATGAAAAGAGAAGCAGCTCATAGGAGACGCCTGAGTACTCGCATGGGCGAATGTCACCAGTGTCGCCACCCCCAACACCGCCTGGAAACTGGGGGAAACAGCCCAAGCTCTGTACACATTATAATTGAAGTCAAATTGGCACACTGTGCCAGTTATTTGCAAAATAATGATGCGATCTGCCCTGGCATGAACTGTGACCTTATTAAAGTATGATACAGTTCCTGGTGCCGTGCTGATGCTACACACCACCTTTACGTGAGTTTCTTGTCACACAAATGTGACTGGGAGCAGGGGTGTGAATAGAAAACCAAGCTAGGCTTCATTCCCAAAGGGACCCTGCAGCTTCTGTTTTCTGTTTCTGTCTCCCAGAGGCATAGCTTCAGGAACAACAACCCATGTTCTTTGGTGACACTTCCCCAAGTTGATATGATGAGGGACTCATTTGCTCCCGTGACCTCACATGTCCTCGTAGAAACACAACAATGTTCACCCAGCTGTAGCACAAATTCTAGTTGGTCTTAATAATAAAAACCCAGAGTCAGATAGGGGTTAATGCTGAAGATCAGAGAAGCAGAAAAGACCAGCCACTGGAGAGTTCTTTTACCTCTACCGGTGCTCAGACCGAAGAGGCGATCCTGTCCTCAGACTGCATCTCCAGACTCCATCTGTCTCTACCAAACCTCAGACTGCACTGAGCTCCTGTCTCTTTCTGCCCCATACTCCTCTCCCTGTCCAGTCGCATCACTCCTGTCTCCACCTCCCTGGTGCTGGGATTAAACGCTGCACTCTGATCTTCAGACAAGCCTCATTGGTTAAAACATAAACAAAATGTCCCTGCACCCAGCTCTAGAACTTTCTGATGTTCCAGCCTTTAAACTTCCAAAGAAGAAAACGTGACTTTGAGAAACAAAGTTCATGGGAGCTGGGGCAGCCGCTCAGTCAGTGCAGGGGTTTGCCCTCAAGCCTGGTTGCTCTTGCCACTGTGAAAACTGGTCGCTCAGACTGGTTTAATAAAGAAGTCAACTGGCCAGTAGTTGAACAGAATAAGGTTAGACAGGAAATCCAAACTAAGAATGCTGGGAGAAAGAAGGGTGGAGCTGGGGAGAAAGAAGGGCGGAGCTGGGGATTCCCCTGCAGATGCAGAGAGAAGCAAGACGGACATGCCATACTGAGAAAAGGTATCAAGCCACGTGGCAAAGCATAGATATGAAATATGGGTTGGTTTTAAGTGTAAGAGTTAGCCAGTCACAAACCTGAGCTATTGGCTGAGCATTTACAGTTAATATTACATTTTTGAGTGATTATTTGGGAGCAGTAGCCAGCACAGGAAAACTCCACTTACACCTGCTAACCTGAGTTTGATCCCCAGGGTCCAACATGGTAGAACAGAAAACTGACTCTTCTCAATTGTTCTCTGATCTCCACACACACACTTGAGGACACCGCACTAAATGTAAAAGAAAACTTTAAGTTACCCAGAATAATCCCAGTTGTCAGGGTCCTAAATAAGGAGTACTATAGCATGAACCTGCGGCTGAGTGTGCTATTCTGCCTGTCTTGGTGTTCTGTTGCTATGAAGAGACACCAGGACCATGGCAAATCTTATTAAAAAAAAAAAAGCATTTAATTGGAGCTGTGGAGCTGGCTTACAATTCAGAGGTTTGGCCCATTGTCATGGCAGGAAGTATGGCTGCATGCAGGTAGACTTGGTACTGAAGAAGAAGCTGATAGGCCTACATCCAAATATGCAGACAGCAGAGAGAGAGAGAAAGAGAATCACTGGGCCTGGCTTGGACTTCTGAAACCTCAAAGCCCACCCCCAGTGACACACTTCCTCCAACAAGGCCACACCTCCTAATCCTTCTGAAGAGGTGTCACTCCTATGACTAAGCTCTCAGACATATGAGCCTATGACGGACGTTCCTATTCAATCCACCACAGTGTCCATCTGTTAAGCCTCCCTCTCTGGGAGAACTGTCGACTGACAGCACAGAGGGCACTGTGGCTTTGGGGACAGTGAGCTTGGCCCCATGGCTCGCTGTGGCTAAGGGGGCACGAGTAGGAATGAAATCATGGCCAACACATACACACACAACCAAAAAACACATCTTGTTATTGGGGAATGATCTGTTACCCCATACAAGGTGCAGACCTCGGCGAACACAGGCTTCCAGACAGACGCCCCCGGCAGCAGAAACTTCAAGAACAATAATGCTGTGAACACCGAGAGGTAAGGCCATGCCAAGGTGTAGTGCCAGCGGCCTGCCGTGGGAAGTGGGAGCCAGCATGGTGAAGCCATCAGGACCATACCCTAATCCCTCCTATCTCCAGCTGGAGTCCACGTGAAGGCAGAGTGTAGTAATAGGAGCAGCGGGCTACGTTCCTGGCACCCGGCCGCCCGCACTAGCTTTATACCCGAAATAATTACATGGAAACTGTATTCTTTTAAACACTGTCTGGCCCATTAGTTTCAGCCTCTTATTGGCTAGCTCTTACATATTGATCTAACCCATTTCTAATATTCTGTGTAGCACCACGAGCTGGCTTACCAGGAAAGATCTTAACCTGCGTCTGTCTGGAGTGGGAGAATCATGGCGACTGACTGACTCGGCTTCTTTCTTCCAGCATTCTGTTCTGTCTACTCCGCCTACCTAATTTTCTGTCCTATTAAAGGGCCAAGGCAGTTTCTTTATTAACCAATGAAATCAACATAAAGCAGAAGACTCCCACATCAGCAGAGGACACTGCTCTTGTCATCCAGAGCCCCAGCTCATTCCCTAACCCCTCCAGAGTCTACTTTGGAGATCAGCTGAGTATCCTTAGAAACATAGTGATTCCTTATCCAGAGGTCATTCCCATGGCCCAGACTGTGCACACGTGTATGTGGTGTGTGTATGTGTGTACACAGAGAAAATTTGTGGTTGTTCATCACATTGAAGGTGCAGTGTTTATCACCCTCACAGAACAAATGATTCTAGCTTAGTCTGTGTAGTACTGAACAGAAGATGAGAGTGTTGTGTGGTCTGGACACAAGCCTCACCCTTCATGGGCAGACGCCATGTCTTTTAGAGGCACGCATCAACTTAATGCATCAAACTAGGCCGGACAAAAAAAAGAATTTTCCAAGTGAATTGTCGGATAACGTAGGTGACTCTGGTTTTCGATGGGGACCCCTCGTTTCGCAGGTGTTTGGAGAGCAGTGTCTATGCTGAAGAAAACAGAAAAAGAAAACAAGGCACAACATATACAGATAATTAGATTTACAATCTGGGAACAAAGTCAAAATAAAGATCTCAAATCCATTTTCTCCCTTTCTCTGCAGCCTGGGGGCAACGGGCAAGAGAAATTACCATTAAGTGTGAGTAACGCAAAATAGATTGTGCGAATTCCTATCTGAAATGTGTGAATTTAATATACAACTGTAAATTGGGAAGTGCCTTTTGCGTTCCAAAGTAGGCTAGGTTCACAGGTGGAAAATTTTCTACCCCACTGACAACTCTGGAGACTGGGGAGAGAGAGGGGCAGTGTCAGAGAGCTGGAAAGAGCCCGACACGTGGAGAAGGCTCAGAATCCAACAGCTTGTAAAAGCTATGCGGTGGCAGGGCTGCGTGGCTCTGGGGACGGTGGTCCCCTCCCTCTACATAAGCACAGTGTCCTGATGAGCCCATGGCCAGCCATCCCAAAGTTCCCTTTAAGCCATATCGCAATGAAAGGAAATGATTTCCTGTAGCTGGCCAGGCCCAGCCACGGCCGGACAATGGGTTTAACTCTGAGCTTTCCACCCCAGAGAAGGTCAAATCCAAGACTTTGCTATGGTGACATTTCTGCGGGGAAGTGTCTTAGCTTACAAGGAAGAGACTTTCACGTGCGAGGACAGATTGGCGAGTAAGTACCAGTGATCTTCAGACCCGCGGGGCGGTTGTAGAAGAGGCTGCCTCAGCCCTCACAACCAGAATAACTACTGAGAGGCCTCCATAGCACAAAACCATTGAGACACGGTCAGTAACGTCTGCTGGATGGATGTCCCCTCCCTCTGTAGCCCGTAAGCCGACCGCAGACTTCACATGGCTGGAGTAACCTGTTTCTCACACAAAGCTTTCTCTGTCCTCTTCTAGACGGTCTCCCAGCCACATGCTCACCCATCCAACACAACCAGTATTCTCTGGCTGACATGGCTTCTCTACTACGCCAAGCTGTGAGGGCCGGGGCCAGGTCTCGAGCCGTCAGGGAATCAGTACATCAAACTGATCTTACACAAATCCAAATTATGGACTTACATCAAGATTCAAAGTAGAATAGACGGGAAAATAAGTCCAGGCTCAAGCCTCCAGACTCTTGTGTAACATCCCAGAACTTACACATTAAACTTCCTGGTGAGAGACTTTGGGGAAAGTCCCATGGGACCCGAGACACTCCACTGTCATGCAATGGGACATGTCACTCTAGTGTGCCTCTTAAGCGAAGTACGCAGAAATCAGCCAGATTCTCGTTAAAGGACATGTGCCAGGTCTACAATAAGGAAAAGCGTGATGTCTGTGATCACCCTACCATTCCTCTTTATTGATGCCCTGCTGTGTGCAGCCTGAGGTTCAGGAGAGACTGGGGACCAGGGAGAGCAGATTCTCTCTTCTCGCCTCCTCCTGGCCATTGCTGGGAAAACAGCTCAGCAGAACACGCGTGTGTGCCTGTGGCTGCTGAGACCGTGTGCCTCAGCTGTGAACCACCTCCCTTGAGGAAAGGCCAAGAGCAGTGTGGGATAGCCTAAGTTTTGGCAGGGAACGCGGAGGAGCAGCCACTTAACTCTTGTCCTACAGCTTCTGTGACGGCAAATACAGAGGAGCCCTGGTTTTGACAGCTGCCGAGGCAGTCGTTCATCCACAAGTCCAAGTTCAGCGATAGTCAGTTCGTTATCACATCTGCTTGTTCCAGGCGACAGAGCTGCGAGGTGGTCAGGATGTAGCAGACAGCAGCATGCTGGTTAAGGAGCCCTCCTGGGACTCTGCGCTGGCCTCTGCTCCCCCATGCTGGATGCTCTGGCCTCGTCCACACCAGGACTAGCACACCACAGCCGCGGACTCTTATGAGAGGCCACTGCGGCATCAGAGCCGATAGTCTCCTGCCTGTCGAGCACCTCACTTAACCTCAGCAGAGATATCAGAAATGATGGTTACGTGTATCTCCATTTTCAGGTGAAATAAAAGGCACAGAGAGGGTAAGTCACTTGCCCAAAACCTCACAGCTTGGAAGTGGTGGAGCTGGAGTTAGAATCCAGGTCTGGTTCCAGAGCTGACGTTCTCACGATGCCAGTGCCTCTTGCTCTCTGATGGATGCGATAGACATCTCAAGGAGGAGCAGGGATAGCTCTGCGGACAGGGAGGCAGCCTGCAGAAGACCAAACATCCACACATCCCTTAGACCTTGCCTGCCCAGTCACAGAGTGCATCCCACCATCCTGCTTAAAAACTCCCTTTTTTAACTCCCAGCTACACCCCCACAGTTTGTTATTAGTAAAGGTCTCTGCCACTCTTGGACTCATGAGAGCCAAAGTTACATTTTTAACTTTTAATTACTATGCCTTCGAGATCTGTGAAACAAAAATACCTCTGACCTGCAAGCCCCCTGCCCAAGGACAGAGAGTTCCTGAATGCAGGAGACTGTCGCTTATGGGAGATAACAGCCACATGGTTTCACCCCCCTAAACAAGTTTGTTTGACCCGTCTGCACCATGTGGGTGGGAGGTATGGGAGCAGGAAATATGTCAGGATGTATGCTTGCCCCTGATTGGACCTGATGGGAAATACAATGAATTATGGGTTCAGATTCTTAAACCCTTGCCATACTAGATTCTGGGCTATTTTCTGGGAACCTGGCCATGGACCTGGCCAGAGTCCATCCATAACCTGGCCAGTATTTAATTAAAGCTTGCTTCAAATTCAGCTTTAAACTCTGGTAGTGGTTGGATTCTTGATAGGGGTGATTAACAGAATTCCCTTGAATGACTGCAGGCTAGGCAACCGAAAGCGCCGTTTCTGTTCGCGATCAGCAAAGGCCAGCAAGCACGCGTCTAACGTTCCACGTTGTCACCTTCCCAGGGGACATTCGCACGATATGGAGAAGCACAAACATCAGCACAAGGGTTACCAATTGCTGACTGGTTTCTGAACACTGAAGCAATCTTGATGACATCTCCATGTCCGTCTGGATGTCAGGAGTTTATGATTGTGGAGAAATGGACGTTCAATCAGGAATCAACTTCTCCCAGGTATGGGCTGGAGAGATGGTTCAGAGGTTAAGAGCACTGGCTGCCCTTCCAGACGACTCACATGGCAGCTCACAACCGCCTGCAACTCCAGTTCCAGGGGATTCAACATCCTCCTCTACCCTCTGCAGGCACCAGGCATGCGTATGTTACACAGATATGCAGGTAAAACATGCATACACATAAAACTAAAAATAAATAAAAACAAGAACAAAAATTTTGCCCCGGTCACCCAAAGACAACAAGGACTGGGCTGAAGAAGTCCGGAGCAAGTAACTAGGGGACAGATGCCTAGGATGTCACCTTGACAAGCTGTGGGAGCTTAAATGATAAATCTGTTCCTAATGGCCGCTTGGGAACAGCATGGTGCATACAGGCAGGGACATGGGTCTTTGCTACTCCCCAGCCCACTTCCAGAATGGGCTAGAGGATCTAGCACCAATGTGCTGTGGGGGCGGGGTGTGCATCCAGGGGCTAGCTGGAAGGGTAGCCAGTTTCCTACACCAGATCAGGCAGCTTTATGAAAGGAATTCATTGGAGAGTATTGCTGTGCCTCACACATGGTAGAAGCAGATACTGGTTTGGATTAAACTTTTGCTACACATATAAACGCATCCCCGTACAATAAAATGCGCATCTCAGTTATCTATAATTGATTCTCTTAAAATGAGGAAATAATGATCATTTTAAAAGGAATTTGTCAGACGGAGACTGATGTTGAGAAACATCCCCATTGCTACAGGGTTTTGCTGCCAAAGGCATTGAGTCTCTTGTTAAAACTCTTAATATGGGCAACTTGTATTTGAAGCAATTTTCTGATTTGTTAAAAAAAAAATAAGTTTGAAAGGAAGAGGTTTGGTGGATTTTGCACTGTTAATACAAAACTGCGACCTTCCAATTAACGTGAAGGGACTGAGAAGCTTCAAGAAAAAACTCGAAAGTTAAACAAAAACTCCTGCATAATTAGTGGGCACGGTTCACAATGCAGCTCATTAAGAAGTTGATCTCACACGGAAGTGCGCGCTGAAACAGCTTTCCCGAGAGGGTAAGTGCAGCAAAGACCCTGGGGGAGGGAAGGGTGCAAGAAGACGGCTAGAGGGTGTGGGTGCAAGGCTGGGCAAGGGGAATAGCATGGCAGGTTCCATATAGCCTGCAAGCATAACCACAGCTAACTGCGTGACTTCACGGTGACTAGCCAAGAGGACTCCGATGCTCCTGACACAAGGAAATGCTGGGAAATGTTTCGGACTTAAAATTGCAGCCAGCGATTTCTGTGCGGACCTCTGCACTGCTATAAAACAGCTCTGTGAGCAGTGACAGCTACCGAGGGTAAGGAGGAAAAGCAAAACCAGTGTCCCCAAATTGTTATCCTTCCCTGCCCCCAGAAAAGCCAGTGAAACACATTTAACCTCATGGCTTTCAACACAAATCGTTTGGCATTTTTGTAAAGATTTTGTGCCAATAAGGTTTTCTGCGTTCACAAATCTCATCTTTAAAAGTTCTACATTGGGCTTTTAGATATTTATACAAATGCTGTCAGTTACAAATGTTCTATAAAGTCATCAAAGAGTGGCCAGTGGTAAACGCCTATGTGTGTTGGGTGCTGCGCTGTGTGGGCAAAGCCGGGACCTTGCACTTGAAGACAAGCATCACCTCCAGAGCTACACCACCCCCCCCCCAACTCCAGAGCTACACTCCCCAAGGACTCGCTGTGCAGTCCTGTATTCTTTCCTGGAACTTCCTATGTAGTGCAAGCAAGCCTTGAACTCATGATCCTCTGTCCAGCTCTGAAAGCTCACATCACAGGGGCACACCAAGCATGCCTGGCTACAGCTCACATGCTGGCACCGTCAAAGCTGGGGGCAGACTGTCGTAGGTTAGCGAAGAGGCTGGCATGATGCAGCCCCAGCAGTTAAGGGGAAGAGTGTACTGACAGCCATAGCTGCGAGGAAGGACTAAGTCGCTGACCGGGCTTCTACTGTGTTCTTATACCTTAAATTGTGTGTGTTTCTTTTGTAAAGAAATCACATGGAGCCGGGCAGTGATGGCACACGCCTTTAATCCCAGCACTCGGGAGGCAGAGGCAGGCGAATCTCTGTGAGTTTGAGACCAGCCTGGTCTACAAGAGTTAGTTCCAGGACAGGCTCCAAAACTACAGAGAAACCTTGTCTCAAAAAAACCAAAAAAGAAAAAAAAAAAAACACATGGAAAAAAATACATAGTAGACTGCAAAAGAAAAAAATCTAACTAAGGAAAAGTTGATATTATCTTAGTTTCAACCAAGTGTCTTAGGCTAATTTTTAAATTCGTCTATCACTATAGCTTCCCTGAAATATCAAGATCCCCTTTTGGGGCACAAACTAGTGAGCCTGTGAGAAGTCGAGTTACCCCCAAAAGGCGCAGAAAAGATGCCTCGACCAAATAGATCCTAGGAAACTAGTTATTTCCGGGAGGGAGTTGGGTGTGTTCTTGTGCTAAGTGGATGCACGCAATTCCCTACCAGGCTCTGACAGACAGTACCGCTCCCCAGGTTCGTCTCTGAGTGGTGTCCAGCTGCCTCCAGCAAGCCCCTTTCTTCGTCACTATGCCTCTGCAGATCTTCCCCGAGTCACTGTGGCTTATGACATTCTGTCCAATTAGCTGTCGGCAAGCTGCGGGGCAACGGGAACCCGCTCAACTAAATCTCCAGTGGAAAATATTTCTAAAATACAGATCAGATCAACTATTGCAACTTCACTAAATTGTTAATTTGGTTGAGAATAATATCTTGTAAAAGAAAAAAAAATCTCAGGAAAAGATGAGAATCGAAATCTTGGAATTCACGAACTTAGGCACCGACATGATACTCCTCTCAGATTCCGGGTCATTTTGGATTTCAAAGTTTCTGACGGGATGTGCTCAGTTAGTAAAATCTCTGCAAATGTCCCCAAATCCAAACAACTCCAAACGCTGAAGCACCTTTGGTCCTGAGCATCTCTGGTAAGGGATAGACAACCTACACAGGCAAAACCCAAGTTGACCTATCAGAATTCATGTCGTTTCTTTAGAAGCCAGGATCTCAGGTAATGTAGGCTGGCCTCACTCAGACTTATTTGTAGCTGAGGGTGGCCAGCTTGCCTCCTCTACCTTCTGAATTCCGGGATCTCAGACCTGTTTCCTTGGAGTGTTAGGGAACTAAAACGGGGCTTCAGACATGCTAAGCAAGCGTTCTACCCAGCTGAAGTGAACTGTTTTCTGGTACATGGGACAACGAACACACCCCAGTGTGCGATTGCTGGGTTACACACTCAATGTGTGCGCTTGAACAGTTTACCTCCACTGAGTGTGACAAGGCAGCGAGTGTTCTGGGCCTTCACACGCACATTTTGTACATCCTTTGCTGGCATTTGCTTGGGAAAACAGTGAATGAAGCCGATTCTCACCGTGAAATCAGACTAATTCATTATCGTCAGTCGGGGGCTAGCTTAGATGTCAGGCTTGGCAGCTGCAACGGAACTAAAGCATTGCATCCTCATCCATCATCAGAGGAAAAGTTACAATGAGGGGAAGGATTTTCAAAGCTAGCAGAATTCATGAAAAAGGGTTCTTACGACTTCTTAGAAAACAAACTGCTCTTTAAAAACAACTTTGATGAGTTAAGTGCAGAATGAATGAGAAACATATGGGTTATATTTCCCTAAAGATGCGCGAGAGTTTAAACACTAGAGGGAATGTGTTTGCAAAGTGTGTCTGAGAAGGGTTACAAAATAGATTTCAAAATGCTTGAAAAAGAGCCCGAGGTAGCTGGCAAACCTCAGATGGGGCACAATAGTTCATCTGCCCCTAACTGCATATGAAATGTGAGTACCACAACCCAAGATTTATGTTATAGAAGAGCAGTCATACTGTGGTCAGCTATGTGTGTAAGGAATTATTGAAGATGTGCGAGCTGAGGCCATCTCAAGCATGCAGCACTAAGCTGGGCTGTGGAGCGGAGCGTCGATAGTGCCCCGTAGCTAATGACAACCATACATACAGCCGGAGAATGAGGCTGCACGGCCGAGGGCTGGAGAGCCGTGCCGCCTCCATGATGCTCCAAATGCATTCTTTGAAACTCTCAGGAGGCTTAGTTTATTCCATAAAGCCTTGCAAAAAAAAAAAAAAGAAAGAAAAGAAAAGAAAAAGAAACATCCACCTTCCACCTGCCCTCGGACACAGCGAATGGCAGCAACAGCCCCAGGTGCATTCACATCTCACGACACTGGAGCTCCTGCTTCCCCCACCCCCATCGCTAATATGAAAAGCAACAGGATGTGTTAAGATGGTCTTCTCAAAAAATGTCCTGGTCAAACAGCCCTGCCAGTAGGGGAAGGTGAGCGGTTACGAATCTCAGAAAGCAGGGCAAACTTGGGAAGTACTTATTGTGTATATTTGACTTTGCTCAGAGTAATCCAGAGCCTAACCTGAGCTAGGCTAGGTTCCAATCCTCCTGCACGAGTGCCATGTACCTTCAGCAGGTTGCCCTACAGCCTCCTCGGCTGCAGGAGGCTGAGCAGAAATCTGATGACAATAAACGTGTCTCGAAGAGACTCAGCATTGCAGATGGCATCTTCGGTTCTTCAAGGCCAGTGTCTTGTATTTCTTAACTATTGTCCACCTGAGTCAATCAGCGGGGCATCCCCAATCCAAAATGCTCCAGAATCAGAATGCTAGACAAGATGCCCCAAGCAGAGCCCACTACAGCAAGCCTCATGACAGGGCACGGCTTAAACAAAGGTATAGTAAAAGAACTATAATCTGCAAGATTGCCCCCAGCCTTCATCTATAAAATATGTACAAAACATAGGATCTGGGTTTAGACTTCCATCCCAGACCTAAGATATACACAAATATTCCTAAGTCCCAAAGTGGCCAGACTCTTAAGCACTTCGGGCCCCCAGCACACTGGACAAGGAATACTCGAGCTGTGCATATAGCAAGCACTTTGCTCTCTGACTTGCTGCCTTGCTTTCCACCTTTGGCAGACCGCTTCACAGTGAGAAGCACACATGCATCGGTCCCTAGATCAGAAGATCACTTGAAATCTCTGGCCAGCTTTTCAGCTCAGAGAGAGATGTTTGCGCCGCCACTGGCTCCTAACTTCAGCTCTGAGTGATGTTGAGCCACTTGGCACATCCATAGAAGGTAATATTGGGAGAGGTACGATTGCTTCCTTTCCCACCTGTGTAGGGTGCGGTAGGAGCAAGGGCTGTGAGGAGTGAGAGCTGGAACCAGCCAGGGGAGACAGGGAATCCCCGTTCCTCTGTCTGTTCACTGGAAGGAAGTAGAGGAGGTAAGGGACGAGAGGACCAGGCCATGCTCAGCTTTCTCGGTTTCTTGGTTAACTCCTGGTTTCTCTGGGGAAACCCCAGCAGTGAACACCACTCTGCCCCCAATCTACCTCACAGCTCCAGACTGCTCTGGCCCTCAGCCCTGGACAAAGGTCAAAGGGCTTATGGGGGCGGAGTGGGACAAGCTGGCCCTCCCTGGCCTCTTCTAGTTTGGTATCACTTGCCAGAAGGACAAAAGGTCACTTGTGGTCACAGGAAGTAAACTAAACTGCTTCCAGGTACCTTCCAAGCTGCAAATACGACCCAGTGTGCACATTGTAGTTGCGAGCAAACCCCAGCTTCACGCTTGGTCTACCCAGAGCTCTTCTGGGAACCAAGTGTCTTAGTTTCTTTTCTGTGGCTTTAATTAAAATACTGACAAAAGCCACTTAAAGGAGAAAGGTTGATTCCGGCTTACAGCTCAAAGTACAGACCTTCACAGTAACAGGTTGAGGTGGCAGGAACGCCATGTGACGGGTCACATTGTATCCACAACCAGAACAGTGGACGCTTGCCACTGGCTCTCTCCATCCCAGAGCCCAGGATCCCAGGCAGGGAAGGGACCAGCCCACAGTTAAGGTACAATGTCTCGGACATTCTCAGAGGCTAACCTCAATCTCCACCGTTCCTCATGGGTGTGCCAGAGGCTTGTCCCCTAGGTGACTGCAGATCCTGTCAGGATGGCGATGAACACGAACCACTAGGAAGAATCATAGAGAATCCAGGGAAGAGAGACAACACAGCTCACACACCAGAATTCCCCTCTTCCCTGTCCCCAGACAGCTTGTACTCATCCGCCATGATTCTCAGTGGAGGAAGAGAGGCCACTCATGTGCTACAGAGCGGTAGCAATATTTGGAAAACAAATGTCAAAAAGGTGTTTGGAGCCCATAATTCTGTACCACGAAGAAAATCAAAAAATTAAATCTCTTACTTCGGAACCTAGAGCAACAGTGTGTTATGTCTAGGCTCCAATTAAATCTCATTAAAATTACTGGGTGGGGGTTGTAGAGATGACTCAGCGGTGAAGAGCCCTGGTTGCTCTCCCAGAGAACTTAGTTTCCAATTCTCTGCACCCACATGATGGCACACAACCATCCATAACTCCAGTTTCAGGAGATCCAACACCCTCTTCTGGTCTCTGCAGGAGTGTATGAATGTAATACACATACAGAAACGCAGACAAAACTCTTTACATAAAAATAAAATAGTAGTTTTAAAATTAATGAGCATATGAAAAGATGCTCAACATCGGTTGTGATTGGGAACAAGAAATTAAAGCAACTATTACACACTCACCATAATGGTGAAATCCAAACCACCACCACCACCACTGGTAAGGGTTTGGAGCAAGGGGGTCACACATCCTCTGCTAGTACACATGCAAGATGGTCTTGGCCACACAGGAAGACAGTGCTGTCGTTTCTTATGAAACTTCTCTTAGGATGCTCAGGGAGCACAGCTGGAGGTATTGACTAGAAGGAGTTGAAGAATTTAGTACCACCTTACACAACCCCTCCCCCCACCACCGCACATGAACACTGTAAATATGAAGCATGGTTTACAGCCATTTTATTCATAATTGCAGAAGTTAGAAGTCACTGAGACATCTTTCGGTACAAACAGAGAAAAGTTAAAGGTGCAACTGATTCGCGGGTGATGCACAGAAGTCTGAAAAGCTACGTATTCTGGTTCAAAGTCTGAGATCTGGAAAAGGCGAAACTACGGAGACAGGAGTATGGCTCAAGGGCCTGGGAGGTGGCGGGGAAAATGCGCAGAGAAATGATTGTCCATGAAACAGTTTTGGTAGGTGCGTGCATTGTACTCTTGTCAAAATCCGTAACTCTACGCAGAGCGAAGCCCACTGCAAGCTATGGACTTCCACGCCAGAGCAGTTTCAGTGCAGCATGGTAGTCAAGAAGAGCTAGGGTATTGGTGAGCGAGGAGGGGCTCGAACCATGTCTGCTCCCGTTTTCCTAAAAGGTCTCTAAAAACTAAAGTCCAATAATTCAGGAAATGGCTTTTGGGGTGTCATCAAACAAGACTCACGATCTAGAAAATTCACCATACAGAACGTCCATTATGCAACAGCATCACATAAATATTTATTAAAATAGTTAATTGGAAAACTACACACATTACTAACTACATCAACCTTAAATTTATTAGTACATTTCACAGAAAACAAAATATCAAGTGGCCAAACATGTGACTTCCTGAGGAAAGTCCAAACAAAGGTCACTGTCAGCTGGGGGGAGTATGCTGTCCCTGTAGCAGCAGGAAGCCCATGTCCCATCCACAGCAAGCCACATGAGACGCCACCGACAGCCAGCTCTGTAAACGTTTATCCCGACATCACAGCTCACACCCAAACATAGCAGACAGCAACGCGGAAAGTGGAGGAAGCAGCATTTAAAGAGATGACTGAGAAACCTCTTTTATTCATTAGTTTCAAATACTGGATGACAAACACTGGAACCAAAATCTTAGTGGCACACCTCCAAGCCATTCTGATACGTAGGGGTCCCGTGGACACTGTGTCCACACAGTGGCCACCGAGGACAATGAATGCTCACCAGTCACACGGCCGTGTGAGCAGGAGGGTTTTCCTAAAGTCTGAAGGTTTCAGAGGGTGGACAGGGGTACTTCAGGGCTCCAGATGTTTAAGATCAGCATGTGGATTTGGATTTGCAGAAATCTGAGAAGCTAGCAGAGCATGACCTGTGTGTGGATCTGCTCCGTAGGATGAGATACACTCAAAGAAAGAAGCCGGTCCCTCAAGGGGAGAAGCAACCTCTAGGCTTCACAGAAGGGTCATTTGGAGAACCTGGCTTTGCCAGAGGAGGAATGGCAAAATGTGTTTAAAAACAAAATTCAAGTTAAACTGGGTATGTGGCACACACCTTTAACCCCAACACTTGGAAGACAGAGGCAGGAGGATCTCTGTGAGTTCAAGGCCCGCCTGGTCTACATTGTGGTTCCAGGACAGCCAGTGCTACATGGCGAGATCTTGCCTCAAAATAATAAATAATAATTTTAAAAATTTTTAAAAATTAAAATTCTAGTTTAAAATTTGAAAGTTAACAGGAGGAGGCCAGAGCAGCAGAGAAGATGGTGCCTGAAAAAACAGACCTGCAGGGAGAGGGAGACTAAGTGGAGAGACTGAGCCCTTGGCTCCCTCCCGAGGGCGAGCATGCTCGGCCCACTGAGGGTGGGGGAGCAGGCTTTGCGTTCGCCCGTTCATAGCAGAAATCCCTGCATCGATCCCCATGTGGTGCCAACCGTACCAATCCCATGCCACTACTGATAAGCCAATATTTAGGTTTTAGGTTTTGTTTTTAGTTTTCTCAAGGCCTGAGAAAAGCAAAGCAAAAATAATTTTGTAGCATCATCTTAATATAGTTTTATTAACAAGGCACCTGAAATGAGAAATATCATCAAAATTAGAGCTTTCAGAGGAAAAAAACTAATAAAAATTCAAAGAATTACTATTAAGTAAATATGCAAAAATATATTATCATACAGATTTAATTTTTTACTCAGTTTCATGTTAAGAAACAATATCAAAAGCAAACAATCCAAAAATTAAATAAATAAGTATGAAAAGCCTAAATTAAAATTATAAATAAGTAAACATGTAGTAATTCAAACAAAGTAGAAAACTACAAAATAATTGGTGAAGATGAGAATTAAATAGTAAGGTTTCATAGTCTATCCTGATGTGTCCTTCAACTGTGTCTTCCTGCTTCTGTTGTGACCGACTCCAAGAGTCACATAAATGTCATGTGCACCACAAATTTAATATCATACATTCAAAACATTAAGAGACAAAACAAAGATACAAAAAAGTTGGAATATTCCTGATTCTTTCTTCATACCGAGTTAAATGACCTTTACTTGGAAAAGGTCACATCCCACCTACCATTTTACACCAAAGCACGGGGCACACTGTAGAGTGACCTATATTTAATAACATAACAGTGGAAATGCATCATTATGGGGAAAAAAAGACTGAAGAAGACAGCACTAGGGAAGCCAAAGCCAGACGCACTGTGCAAATGACTTGAGCAGCTCTTCACTTCCACCACAAGTGGATGAGGAAGGGGAGGTCAGCTTGTCTATGCTCGGGCAGATTCGGGGTCCTGCGGTGCATGACCTTAGTTGCCTCAGCCCTAAGGAGACCACTCATTCCTACAGAGTCACGACACGGAAAGACACACGAGCAACAGGCAACACTGTGAGCTGGCCTTGTGTGAACCTTCCCGGACAGCTGCTGGTTTTAGAGCCCGCGCACTTGCCCGCCTTCTTCTGGGTGCTGCCCCACCCCCTCCACTCTCTGAGCTGTCTGGAGGTTAAACAGCTATTTGAGGAAACTGTGACACAGGTGCTCCTGGGACGCCCATGGCAGGGGCCCTGCAGTGTCTGAGGCTTTCTGGTAACAGAAGTCAGAGCCCAGTGTGTCTGGGTCACCGCTGAAAGGGCTGTGATGTCACTGCATTTCCAGGCTGGAGCTTTCCAAGCCATTTGTCTGGGGCAATTCACCAATATTAATTTACTTTCTTTAAAAAAAAAAAGAATTATGGAAGCAAAACATTACAGCAAACACATTGCATGGGCACATCTTATCATAATTACATGTGTAACTGTGGCATGGGAAAATGAAAATGGGTGCACTGCAATAGATCTTTAATTCCTTTCTACTATTTAGAACTTTTCATTTTAAAACAAATCAAAGGCCAAAGAGGAGAGAGGAAAGTCTTTTTGTATATTCTCTTTCCCAAACACAGAGATCACTGTGTCTCTCCATTCATGAGCGAAACTGTGCTTTAGCCGCAGAAGCCAGGAGTGACAGTTATCAAAATAAAATGTCCAGCCAGAGCTTCACTGTCTGAAGCAGCTTTGCAAGCTGCACAGCCTCCATCCACTGTCCTGTGCACAGAGAGTGACCAGCACAGTGTGCTCAAGAAGGGACTGTCCATGGCTCCCGTGAAGGAATCCTACACACACCAGTCACTGCGCTGTGGCCCCCCAAATGCTCCTGCTTTCAAAGGACAGAACCAACCACCTCTGCTGGGATAACACATCTGCCTTACAACTGAGAAGCAAACAAAGGTCTCCTGCAGCCAAGACAGGGATGAGAGACATCTGGAGGGGCCTGTGCCAGACCCTTCCAAGGGTTTAAGCCATGCAAAGCCGTCCATTGACAGCAAAAAGGGACAGGAGAGCTGTAGAGACATCTGACTCACCCACCTAACTCAGCTGCAGCAAACACCACCTACCCTAGGATGGATGCGCAAATGCTGCGTGGAATTATATGAAGGATTAAGAAAAATTAGATTGATGCAAAGGGAAGTAATGCAAAATCCAGAAAAGGCTACTGACCGGGGTTACAGAGAGGTCTCTTTGTGTTTGTTTTGTTTATTTGTTTATGAACAACACTATTAGATGGTGATGGTTTGCAAGAGAATTTGAGTGGGGTTATTTACTTCTGTTTGTTTTTGGAGATAAGGCCTTGCTATGCCGCGCAGGCTGGATTCAGACTACATGTATGTTAGTGTGCCTGGGGCACGGAAGTCAGATGTGCCGCATTTTCACTACCCATTCATCGGCTGGAGGACATTGGGTCTTTCCATTTCCTTGTGATTCTCCTGCCTTGCCTTCCACGTTAGCTGCTCATTTAAAACGTTTATAAATTATCTGGAGAGTGCTGCCAATGCCCTGATGGAGAAGCTGAGGTCAACATCTAATTTGAAATATTAAAAGTAGACACAAAACTATTTCCACAGCACAGATACTAAGTGTGTTGTTGCCGGTGATGGTGCTGATGATAGAACATGCCTCCTGATAGCTTATACAACAAAGTCTCCACTGGAGCAGGTCCAGCTGTTTCGACAGCTGTGCAGTCACAGTTAGGACTGGTAGAGAGCCATGTGCTCTAGGACTTTTTGATACTGCAGGGCAAGCGGATTATGATAGACTGTGACGGCTGAGTCACCCACAGACAGACATTTTTCTAGTATGTTTTCCAGTGGTTTCTCCGTCCTCATTTGAAAATGTGAAAGAAAAGCAGGGGCCTGAGATAGCTCACGACTGTCCAAAGACTCCTTTCATGCTTGTTGGAACCCAAACTGATCTCAGAGATGACCCCTCTACTATTGGGAAACTTGCCAGGAACCCACAGAAGCCTATCACTGAGGGACTGCTGAAGATCTGGCCCGGGATTGGAAGGCTGTAAGCGAAGGCTCCGCCCTCACACGGAAAGGCCTAAGGAACTGCGGGTGGAGCATTCTTGGCTGTCCTGCAGCCTCAGGACTGCGGGTGTGTGCGGCCACGCCAGGCCTCTCCAGAGCCTTTCCACACAGCCGCTGCTGTCATCACACTAACGGCAATGTCTAATCAAACTAAGGGTTAAAAATCAAAAGTCATTTCTGCAATAATGACAGACGCCCTGCACCTCCCCACACGCACTCACGTTGAGACAAGGCCCTTTGGTATGCCCCCTTCCAGCGAGTTAATTTTGAATAATTGTGTATTGTCTGAAAAGTGATGAGTGCAGGTTTTTGTTTCCTTGTTTTTTAAAAACAACAACAAAATCCCACCACCGTTTTGTTTTGTTTGAAGGCAAGGCATGTCTGTGCTGACTGTGACGGACTAATCTGGTTGCCCTGCTTCTCCCTGGTTCCATTTTGGAGAGTTATCTGGGGCATCTTAGGAACCTCCTTACCCCCAGCCCTTCTCTCCTTTTGGAGTGTGCATGGGGTTCTTAGTCTTGTTTTTTCAAAGCTGTTAACCAGTGGACAGCACTTAAGGAGGAAGACAGGTTATTCCCACATTCTACAAATGTGTCCCCCCACCCCCGAGCTCTTAGGAAGGCACTTAGAAATGCCTCGTTTAGTAACATGCTCCTTGGAAGCCGCCGTTTCTCTCCACCCTTGAGTGGATCGGACTTGGGGGAAACTCACAAAGGTGGATGGAGGCTGTCCTGCCCCCGTTCTAGGATGCACCACGTGTGTGACTGTGACCTTCAAGGGTGTTTGTTTGCCGTTTGCTGATTTGGGGATGGGTTCCTTCTTTCATTGATAAATGAAAAAGCGCATTGCACCTTTTGAAGTACACTGAATGGATCAAGTTACTAATTTAAAAAAAAAAAAAAGTTCTTTTGTCCCTCAGTCATTTTCTTATCATTTTAGCCCAGATTCACAGTCACTGTAGTGTTCCTAGATTCAGCTGAAGTGCTGGGCGTAGGCTTCCCTAAGGGATGGTGCTAGAGGCCATGATACTGACAACTGCCATCTTCCTGCAGGTGATGCGGTCACAGGCCTGCTTCAATAAGATGCTATGACATGTGGGCCAGGGAGCATACTTAACCAACATGGAGACTGGTCAGGCTATTATCTTTTTTTCTTCCTATGCCTATGAGGAACCCTTGAACAACTGGCTGGAGCTCTCTCATTCAAGAAAAAAAAAAAAAGCAAGAATCTCATAACTCTTCAGAAGTGTTAATAGATTTTATCAGATTATTTTGTTTGCAGGTTCCAATTTTTAAAAATGTTTAGGTGGCCTACTCCTTCTGAAGTCCTAACTGTGTGGATTCATCAGCGCTGAACCAATGCTTCCTTGTGTCTCACTTCTTTGTAGAGAAATTCTTTTCAGATGACATTAAACAAACAAAACTATTCGCAAGCCAATAAATAAATAAATAGATAGATAAATAAATAAATAACCTGGGGTGGGGCTGGAGTCCCAGCTGCTCACAAAGCTGAAACAGGAAGATCATCTGAGCCCAAGAGCGGAAGAGCAGCTCAGACAACCACGTGAGACCCTTCCTCAAGATACACAAGTAAGCGCAAGTTTGCTCTTCTCTCTCTCATCCTAACTCTTCAATAATTAGTCCCATCATGATAAGATCATGGCTTCCGATTTGAAATGCATAATGGGTGTCTCAGAAGAAAGAGGACACTTTCTAAGAATGAGATGAACCCAGGAGCTCGGAGAGTCAGATTTAGATTACTGAAAAGAACACAACAGGTTTGAGTAAGGAAAAGAGATCAAATATCTTAAGCATCACAGTGAGAGATTCTGAAAGTGCCTATAGGATGTACATAGTTTTAAAATAGTAGGCTTGAGAATCAAGATTTCAGGATGTCATCACAGACACGCTTTTTAAGTTGACTCTGAAAGCATGGATTGCCTGATGATCAAATGAATGGACATAATTAATTACAGAGAATCAGCATGAGGACCGAGGGCTTGACTGGAACCATGCAGCTCCCTTTCTGGGATCTTCCTACTGTCTAATTGCACATCTAATGAGCATGTCGGATTTCTATTCTAATACACAGGTTCTTAGAAGGAAAACTTTCTATTTATTGAGTATTGTTCACTGTTTTTAATGAGTATTGTATACTGTTTGCAAAACAAGCTGTCTGAGAACCATAAGAGGTTTTATTTGTGGGGCTGGGGAGATGGCTCAGCCATTAAGAGCACTGAGTGCTTTTGAAGAGGACCTGGGTTCTATTCCCACCATCCTTATGGTGACTCCCAACTCCCTGTAACTTCAATTCCAGGGGATCCAATGCCTTCTTCTGGCCTCCTCGGGAACTACAACACATGTAGTAAACAGACATACGAACTGTCAAAATACTAGCATAGGAAAGAAAAAGAAATGTTTGCTTTGCATTGGCCTAGAGGCTAGGCTTGTTTAGAACTCAGGGTACTTATCTTAAACACGAAAGTCAAACTCAACAAAAAAGCAGTGTTGGAAGTGAGAAGAAACAGTCGTTCTATTGATTTGAGCATACGGAAAGAAAAGCAAGAACTCTGGACAGTAGGGTGAAGACGCACTGCTAACAAAGTAAGATTCTTCCCATCTTCCCAAATGACGTAGGAGAGGCACTAGCAAAAAATGACTAAACGCCAGGGGAAAAATCATAGATCACAGACTATTCCTTGATAGACAGAAGGCAGCAGCTAAGAAGAACCGGCAGAGAAGTGAAAATGCTAACTACAGACTAGATCCTAACAGTAAGTATTAAGTTCTACAGATTTAAAATTCATTATTTCTTTCAGAATTTACTATCTATCATTCTCAAAATGACAATTAATAAATCTGACAGAAACCGAGTTTTGCTCTGTGTGTGTGTGTGTGTGTGTGTGTGTGTGCACTCGCACCTGGTTCACATATGTGTCTTTTATGATCGGAGAACATAGAACTGGAAAAACAGACAATGAATGCAAGTAAGCAAGAACATTTGCCAAGGCTCTGTTAGCAGGCCCTCCAGCGCAGCCCCACCCATCAGCCCCGCCCACCGGCTTGCGAGCTCTATGGCCTGAGGACGAGGTTTGTTAGCTGGAAGCCAGCAGATTACAGACATCTCATTTCTCAACTGCCTTTCTCTGTAGCTCTAGATATTTTGCTTTGCTTTGGCGTTTAAGTGAAATTTTCTCTGATGAAAAATTCCAGATTTTTTTTTTAAATTTAAGGAATTTCTTCACACTTTATAGGCAAAAATACCAGGAATGAAAGAGCTGACAAAAATCACGCAGATCCAAATTCAACCATCCACTTCTCATACTTCTCCAAGTCTGCAGCGGAGACAGACTTGGCAATTTTCTTCAGCGCCAGCTCAAAGTCCCCCCTGGTGACAGGCATCTGCAGCTCCTCCTTGGACAGGGCCCTGATCTCTTCTGGACTCAAGCCGCTGATGCGCCGCCTCATTGCCATCAGAGACGCGTCCCTGGAACCAGGCAGAGCAGTCAGTAGCTGGACCCGCATGTGCTATCAACACGTCTAGCTATTACAAAGTTATGACAAACGTGCCAAGGGCTATTGTATATGTATGTGCTCTTAGGATGCCACTCAGAAAGTTACCCTTCGTCCTGAAATTTCAGAAGAGGTTAAAAACTCATACATAGCTGGGGAGGTGGCTCGGTTGGAACTGCTGGCTATGTAAGCACAAAGGACCAGGGGTTCAATTCCCACCTCACCCTCCAAAATGCTGGGTATATTGGCACATGCTGGTAGTCTTAGGGTTGAGAAGGTGAAAACAGATTTCTATAGGACTTGTTGGCTAGCTAGCCTAGCCTACTTGACAAACCTCAGGCCACTGAGAGACTCTGTCTCAAAGAAAGGGGGGGGGGCAGGTGGCCACATTTAGTCCTAGTAACCAGGAGGCAGAAGCAGGAAGACCTTTGATGGAGGAGTTACTTTCATTTAATAAAGAAACTGCCTTGGCCCATTTATAGGCCAGCCCTTAGGTGGGTGGAGTAAACAGAACAGAATGCTGGGAGAAAGAAGCCCAGTAAGGAGTCGCCATGATTCTTTCACTCCAGACAGACGCAGGTTAAGATCTTTCCTGGTAAGCCAGCTCGTGGTGCTACACAAAATATTAAAAATGGGTTAAGATCAATATGTAAGAGCTAGCCAATAAGAGGCTGGAACTAATGGGCCAGGCAGTGATTAAAAAAATACAGTTTCCGTGTAATTATTTCGGGTAAAGCTAGCCATGTGGGCAGCCGGGTGGAGGAACATAGCCCCACAGCTCTTATTACAACAGACCTTTACGAGTTTGGGGCTAGCCTGGTTTACATAGCCAGCGAGAGATACACAGTGAGACCCTGCAAAAAAAAGAAAAAGCAAAAGAAACCCATAGATACCATACACAGAAAACCAGTGGCCAGCGCCTGAGAAACAAAGCCCAAGATTGACATCTGACCTCCAACATGCGTGTACACACATGTGCACAGGTATCTGGACACATCCACGTCCCTGCACGCGCGCACACACACACACACACACACACACACACACACACACACGATAGGAAGAGGTGAATTTATCACAGAAGCCTGGGGCAAACTCAGCTAGCACTCAGTCCTCTTTATTCTCTGTGCCTCAAAAACAGCCAGGAAGTTTAGGAAGAGGAAGTCCAATTTTGGAATCCAGAGCTGCATACTGGAATGAGCATATGGCTAATGTGAAAATAATTCGAGCTGTGTGAGTCAGTCCACAGCGCGAGCAGCAGGAGTGAAAGGCGGGGCATGCGCATATCCACACACTGGAGAGTGTTCCCTACATGGGATGTTTGTGGGAAGCCGGCAGGAGAAACTCGGGCATCTGACTTCATTCAGCCCCTTTGCCCAACTATAAATAAAAAGGAAGGTTTAGAAGAAGCGGCTAAGTTCTCATCAAGACCTACTTGGAAGGACAAGCCAGCCACACCTTCAGGATTGCCAGGGTTTTACTGGAGACTGTGAAAACGATAGTGGGCGTTGGGCCTTTGGACTCAGACACACCTAGAAAAACACTAGCAGAAAACATGGGAAAAACAGGCACCAACGCTTCCAGGGAAAACTGCTGAGACCAATTACGCAGACTTCTCCATATAAGAACAAAAAATTCTCTTTATCGGGTGATGTGTCTAAAACTTATGAAACCCTAAAATGAAAGGGAAAGAAAACGTGTGTTTCCTCCACCAATGAAACGGGTCAACTTCATTCATCTGCATGTGATCCAAATCTGCCCGATAAAGCACACAAATTGCCTCCAGCAGAATAGCTGGGCTCCAGCCTAGAGTTAACTAGCCAGAGGCTGCTCGGCTGTTATTGCCAAGTAAGACACAGCGATTCTCGGGATAATCAAAAGTCTAAGTGAGGAGCGATGCTGGAGCTCACCTGGGTAGAGAGCACTTGCCCGGCATGTACAACACCCTGTGTTTGTGTCCAGCACCACAAGGGGGAAAATCCCAAGCCCTAAGTGAGCGTCTGTAATCCTAGCACTCCTGAGACAGAGGCAGGAGGACCATGAATTTACACTCTGGACAAGAGGATCTGGTATCAAGAGCAGAAGAGAGCAAAAATCATCATACTATGAACCTGACTGTCTAACAACCAACGAAGGCATGTGTCAAGGGGACAACTTCTGTATAGTATTAGGTGGATGCAGGTTTCCAGGGCTGACCATTTGGCACTAGATAACTATCTGGTGGCTGCACCATGGGGAAGACGATTTCTCCTGCTCTTAGTATTCCTTTGCCTACAGTTCCTTGTCTAGGGTTGAGGCCTCCTGAGCTTGGCCACCTCCCTATCAGCATGTCTACTGTTAGATAGTTCACGTTTGGGCAGTCACTGGGGAAGAAGAGGAAAAGGAGAATGATGTAATTATATGATAACCTTTTTTTTTTTTTTTTTTTTTTTGTAGAAGAAAGTAAAGCTCGTTAAAAAGAAGAAGCTAGTGCACCAGCGGGAAAGCCTCTCAAGAGAAGGGGCTACTGCCTTCTGTCTGGGACTATTCCACTGACCTAGAGACTAGCTGTTCTATAAAACTAAAGCTGACGCAGTCACAGGTCACAAAGACACACCTGCAGACGTTAGTTATGTCGGCACCGGAATAGCCCTCAATCTTGTCCGCGATGTCCTCCAGGCGAATGTCAGGATCCAGCTCCACCTCCCGAAGGCTGATCTTCAGAAGCTCGGCTCTTCCTTTTGCTGTTGGAAGACAAAATGGTTTGTGTAAATTTACAGATCATTTTGCTGAGGAATCACATACAACATCCAGGTCAAGAGAAGAAGAAGAGTCAAAGACGGTGAGTCCCCAGCTCTCCGGATAGTCCCCCAGTGCTCCAGATAGTCCCCCAGTGCTCCTGATAGTCCTCCAGTACTCCAGATAGTCCCCCAGTGCTCCGGATAGTCCCCAGCTCTCTGGACAGTCCCCCAGTGTTCCAGATAGTCCCCCAGATCTCCAGATAGTCCCCCAGTGCTCTGGATAGTCCCCCAGTGCTCCGGATAGTCCCCCAGTGCTCCCGACAGTCCCCCAGTGCTCCCGACAGTCCCCCAGTGCTCCAGATAGTCCCCCAGCACTTGGATCTGCCGCACAATGCAGAGGCATTCTCCTCTCTATGCCACCACTGAGAACTGCAGGGACTTCATTCCCATTACAGATCCAAGGCCTGCTATGTGAACTGAAGACCTGAACTCTCCATGACAGACAAACACTGTATTCAAACGCCAGAACAGCTTCTGAGTAAAGCATGGCGCACGCGGGGGGGGGGGCGGGGGGGGGCAGCTCAGCAGTCTAGAGCACTGGCTGCTCTTGCAGAAGAATTGAGTTCAGTTCCCAGCACCCACAGGGGGCTCACACCATCTGTAACTATCTCCAGTTCCGGGGATCTGACACCATATTCTGGGCTCCATAGACACTGCATGCATGTGGTATAATACCTTCTGACAAAATACTATACACATAAAATTCATTTTACAATTGAAAACGATTTGGCCTACTTTATCAAATACAACTGAACGAAGTAACTCCTATAAGCGGCTCGGCTCACATGTTAGGATGACAGATTTATGGAACCCTCGTCAGTGGGTCCGAAAGGCTCCTAGGACTTAGCAGTGAGCACAAACAGCTCATTAGTGAAGTTGCTACTTAGAAAGTTAGTCCAGCGCCACTTGCTGCCACCACGGTTTCCTCCCAGTGCTGGTGCTGATGGGGCTGCCTACTGAGCTACTTGGCATTTTACTGCCGCACTTGGTGGCGGACCTGCTTGAACAAGGCGCTATGACAGACCATAACAGGTTTGCCTTGGTCTCTGTTCCCTAAGACACAAAAGAAATTTAATTTTCCTCAACTGTTATTTTAATCCACTGGTTGCTAGCAGCACCGCTCTAGCTTCTTATTTCTCCCCTCCACGGACACTTGTGAATTGCGAGCTGGATGCAGGTAACATCATACCCACACATTCATGAGCAGCATCTCCTGAGAACAAAAACAGATCCATATTCTTCATTAACTCAGAAAGACAGCAGCAGGACCTAAGCAGTAGCTGAAGCACAACTCAAGGTGACTGCCCCTGTCTGCCCGGCCTGGTGGCTGCTAACTGTCGCACCCTGCACTCACACCCTGTCTCATTCGCGTCTCCCATTCAAGTCAGACCCTACAAGTCTGTTTTGTTAGTTTTAACTTTCATGACACAATTCTTTCCCCGATTCAGAACATCAAAGCATGCCCACGAATGTTTGAAGAGGTCTGTTTACAGAATCTCGTGGCAGATTCTACAACACGAATGCATATGGGAAGAACCAAGCACCACCAAGATGTTCTAGAGGAACAGCAAGGTGGGAGAATAGCTGCTAACAGTTTATAAGACGGCCTGAAAAGCCACAGTTTCTGCCAGTGGGATGCTGTGGAGACAAACACATCAGTGGACAGAAACAGGAGTGAGGGGGACATCAGACTCCGGGTTATAACAGGTGGGTCAGGCAATACGGAACTGGGGTCCTGAAGGAGGAGGCAGAACTGGGAGGCAGAACTGAGGTCCTGAAGGA
This sequence comes from Chionomys nivalis, assembly GCF_950005125.1. Classification (NCBI taxonomy): domain Eukaryota; kingdom Metazoa; phylum Chordata; class Mammalia; order Rodentia; family Cricetidae; genus Chionomys; species Chionomys nivalis. Next base: position 83,975,646 of record NC_080088.1, on the reverse strand, counting down.
GGAGGCAGAACCGGGGTCCTGAAGGAAGAGGCAGAACCGGGGTCCTGAAGGAGGGGGCAGAACCAGGGTCCTGAAGAAAGGAGGCAGAACTGAGGTCCTGAAGGCTCATTCCAGCAAGTCTACTCAGTCAATGAGCTTGGATTTGTAGGAGACAGGAGTGAGAGATGAGGATCCCAACACTGATCTCGTGCACAGCACGCCTGCACACAGGTCTACATGCATGCCACACGTGACACACACACGACACACAACAAAGGTGTGGAGGAAAAGATAATGCTTGAATAATTAGTCCTAATTATCACAAGAACCATGTCCCCAAATATTCTTTTTTTTTTTTTTTTTTTTTTGGTTTTTCGAGACAGGGTTTCTCTGTGGTTTTGGAGCCTGTCCTGGAACTAGCTCTTGTAGACCAGGCTGGTCTCAAACTCACAGAGATCCGCCTGCCTCTGCCTCCCAAGTGCTGGGATTAAAGGCGTGTGCCACCACCGCCCGGCGTCCCCAAATATTCTTACGCTGAAGTCCTAACTCCAGGTCCTTTGGAATATGGCTGCACTTGGTGACAGAGGTTTTTAAAAAGATACACTGAGGTCACATGAGTCTGCCCTAACCCAGTATCACCAATGTTCTCATTAAAAGGTTAGGACACACACGTATTCAGGAGGAAGGCCATGTGTTGACACCAGGGGAGGATGGCATCTACCAGGCAAAGAGAGGGGCCTCAGAGTGAAAGATGCCTACACAGCCCTGATCCTAAGGAATCAGAGCCCTTTCTCCTCACTTGCTCAGGTGACAGCAGCCTTGCTGGAGAGCCGCTGTGCTCTGTACTCCTGAGGACAGTGGCTTCTGCTCCTCTCCTAGAGACTCGACAGCCACCTTAGAAGGAAACTCTGTTTTCCCTTGGCTCCACAGATGGCCCATGGCTAGGACAGGATGAGAAGGTCTGGCATCCTGTGTCTGTCTGTCCTCCTGGCTGGCTTCCCCTCTGGGCAGATTCCACTCACCCTGCACAGAAGCAGGTTGATTTCTAGAAAAATATTTTATCTGGAACCATAATTCAGGGTTAATCTGACTGAGGCGCCTAGCCTCTCATCTCTTCAAGGTAAAGGCACACTGACCATCAATGGAAGGAGGAAGGTGGCACCTGTGCTCTGGATGGCCTCTGCCTGTGCCCAGGAGGAGCGTGGATGCTCCTCTCTCCTTTGTCACTCCTTCTTGCATCCAGAAGCATCTCTCTGTCGTACAGAAGCTGGCTTCAGGCAGTTTCCTCTTCCCCATCCTCCCATTGCTGATGACACTTTTCTGTATCCCCAGCACCGACGTCTCGGAGAAATCTCCACATGCACCATACCCGGGTCCATTACACCTGCAGCCTGAACTTTGTGACTTACACAGCTATGAATCAGCGTATTTCTGTTGTTAGATGCAACTAGGTTTTGGTGCTTGCAGTAGCACCTCTAAAAATTCAAGCACAGTAGAGCACCACATGGCACCAGGAAGGAACTACAACTATATCTGTATGTGGTAACGCAGAGTCTCTAAAAACACACTGAGAAAAAGCAGCAAGGCAAAGAGACACCATTTTGTGAATGAATTTATATAAAATTTCCAAAGAAATAAAGCTGTTTGGAAATACATTAAGTGATAAAATTACAAGGAAAAACAATAAATGACTTCCATAAAAGGAATGACAGCGGTTAGCAGTCAGTCAGGAAGAGAGTGTGCTAGCGAGGACACTGTGGAGCTGCTGCGTTCTGAGGACGTCCTGTCTGTCTCTTTCCTAGAAGTAGGGACAAGAGTATTTGACTTGCCAGCTATTGACTAAGCTGAGAATGCTAATAAACGAGCCTGCCCTGGGTTGTTCACGCGCACAACACAGAAGAGTAGTTACAGCGGGAAGACAACGGGCAGGCATTGTTTGAAGTTTTCCAGAAAAAAAAAAAAAAAAGGAGCGCACAACTTGGAAATCTTCCCCTGAAGATAGAGTGTTCTGGAGATGAAAATGAGCCTGCGGTCTTTGGGACAGACGTGTTCGAGTCACTGGCGCAGAGCTCCAACACGGTGTGACAGTGCGGGATGGCTGAGTCACTTCAGCTACTGCTGTAGCTGAGACCATTTCACTGCTCAGCTAGTAATTAAGTACCACTGTATGAAAAAGCAATGTTTGTGAGCCATGGGATTGTCAAAGAGGCAGAACGGAGACTAACAGCCAGCAAAGGTGCCACGAGGCAGAGCCTGAAGCTGAGATTCTACCAATTAATTATATTTCATAGCCTGGAGGCCAAGCCACAGCACGATCAAATCATATGCTATAAAATACAGTCAAGATTCATAGGCAAGGCTTCCCTTTCTAGGCACAGAGAAGTAACTGATACCAGACCAGCCCTCCTGTGGCAAACTATAAACTTAGATAAAATCATGAGGCCAAGTGTTTTCATGCATGGGCATTTGCCTGCCTGTACAGCTATGTACCCTGTGTATGCAATGCCTGCATAGCCAGAAGATGGCGCTGGAGCCCCTGGGACTCAAGTTACAAATGGCTGTGAGCTGCCATGTTGGTGCTGGGCCCTCTCAAAAGCAGCCAATGCTCTTAACCACTGGCCATCTTTCCAGACCTAAGAATTTTAAGATAGGTTTTTCTGAGTTTTACCCTTTAGAGGAAAGCAATACCCAGACTCCCTAGAATATAAAGCATATGATATAAATCACTAGACATATTAATAAACAGAAAATGCAAATAAATCAAGAAAAACCAGACAATAGAAACAGGTGGTCTAAAAGCTAGCATGGGTTAATTAAGTGAGAAGTAGCAGTCTATTTCTGAGAAAACATTAAAGTTCAGAGGCTTAAAGTAATGTTTTAGTTCCATAGTTTCTGAGAATCAGAATCTGGAAGCAGCTTATCTAGAGAGTTCTGGCTTGGGGTTTCGCTGGCTATTCATTTGTTCAACTTGGCTAGAACACGGTGCCCAAATTTTATGTCCAACTATATCCTGGAGCTCAGTATTTAAACTGGTGGACTTTGAGGACGGAAGACCAGCTGCCCCATGATGTGGCTGAGCCTCCCCCAGGAAAAGGGAACCCGGAGGCCGGCAGCTGTCTGGCTTAACTGCCTGTGACATCAGCTCTTCCTGGGTCTCTGCCGTGGCAGCTAACCCTGCACACCATGACTTGCCAGCCTCCGTGGTTACAGGAGCCATACCCTGAAATTATTCCATCCATCAGTATCTTTCTCTCTTCTTGTCTCCTCTTCTTTCTCATTTCATGCCTCCAGCACAGACAGAGAGATGGACTCTAAAGGTTCTTTCTCTCTGTCCAGCCCTAATAGAAGATGACTTGGTTTCTTTCTGCTGCTGTGATAACATATTCTGGCCGAAGTGACTTATCAGGAGGACGGGTTTATTTGGCTCACATCCTTCACTGGGGAAAGTCAGAGCAGGAACTCAAGCAGGAACCTGCAGGCAGGACTGCTGGCCACTCCATGCACCTCTAACCTGTGACTCCACCTCTAACCTGTGAACTCACTCACAGCCAAGGAAGCAGAGCAGAAGATGGAGGATGCTGCTTGCTGGCTCACAGACTCCTGCTTAGCTAGCTTTCCTATATAGTTCAGGCCCAAATGTATAGGATGGTGCTACCCACAGTAGACTACCTCCTCCACATCAACTAATAAGACAATTCCCCATGGACATGCTCATAGGCCAATCTGATGTAGGCATCCATTAAGACTCCCTTGTCAAATGCAAATCAAAATAACTCTGAGATTCTATCTTACACCTGTCAGAATGGCCAAGATCAAAAACACTGATGACAGCTTATGCTGGAGAAGATGTGAGGTAAAGAGAACACTCCTTCATTGCTGGTGGTAATGCAAACTGGTACAGCCACTTTGGAAATCAGAATGGCGATTTCTCAGAAAATTAGGAAACAACCTACCTCAAGGCCCAGGAATACCACTTTTGGGTATATACCCAAAGGATGCTCATCATATCACAAGGGCATGTGCTCAACTATGTTCATAACAGCATTATTTTTCATAGCCATAACCTGAAAACAATCTAAATGCCTCTCAACTGAAGAATGGATATAGAAAATGAGGTACATTTACACAATGGAGTACTGCACAGCAGAAAAAAAAACAATGACATCTTGAAATCTGTGGGCAAATGGATGGATCCAGAAAAAATCATATTGAGTGAAGTAACCCACACCCAGAAAGACAAATATAACATGTACTCACTCACAAGTGGCTTTTAGACATAAAGCAAAGAAAACAAGCCTACAATTCATAACCCCAGAGAACCTATGTTGTAGGAGGTGCTTGTTTGTTTGTGGCTCCTCAGCCCCGAAATAATCACACAGAAACTATATTATTTGCAATACTGTTTGGCCAATAGCTTAAGCGTTATTTTTGGCCAACTCATATTGTAAATTAACCCATCTCCATTAATCTGTGTATCACCTGAGGCTGTGGCTTAGCGGGTAAAATTCCAGCATATGTCTCCAACAGGGCTACATGGCTTCTCTCTGACTCCGCCTTCTTTCTCCCAGCATTCAGTTTAGTTTTCCCTATCAGGCCAACCCAGTTTCTTTATTCATTAACCAATAAAAGCAACACATATACAAAAGGAAGGTTTTAACTTTAACACAGAAAAATTACATATAACAAAACAGGTATCAAGCAAGAATTATAGTTACAATATTTACATCTACTTTATCTTTTATCATAACTAAGGAGAACTATAATTATAACTATCTATTCTTCAACTTCATCAAAGACTACAGAAGGATATAATATTACCTAAGTAATAGGAAGTGCATTGTAAGCAAATTCCAAAACTCTAGAGTTGATAGAAACATCTCACTGCCTGGACAGTGACCCAAAGTTCTTCTGTATCATTGGAGCATCCATCTTCAGCCTACAGGCCCATAGTATCCAGCAGACCTTTTCATGAAGCAGGAAATTTCAAAGACAGTTCTGCCTATAATGGTAGTTTGTCAGTCATTTTCTTCTGTGTCCTGCAGAATATCTGACAGACTCTTTCATGAAGCAGGAACCCTGAAAGACTGTTTCACCTTCTTTAGGTAACTTCAGCAGTCATTTCTCTGTGGGTCCTGCATATCCAGTTTATTCAGCATAATATCAAGCAGTCCAAGCTAGAGCAGTTTCTTGCCCAAATGGCTAACAAACTTCATGAGGAGCCTTTTCAATGCCCATCTTCCTCTTGAAGTAGCTTGGTGCTGCCAGGAGCAGATGTGTCTCATGTCATGAAAAGTTCTAAGTTCTTAAACATTTTAAATGCCATATTCTGTAGTCTTTGAAAGGTTTGAAGAATGCCTATCCATCCAAAATACATCTATTATGTACATCTAGAAAATCTAATTAACATGACTACGAGCTTGACTATCATAGATGACTCTTTATTAACCTATATTTCTTAATTATACATTACATTTTTAAATGAGCTGTACAAACACAATACCTTAATCAAGAGCAGGAATATATATATATGTGTGTGTGTGTATTTATATATAAAACAAAATTGACCTTAAATTTGTATCAATAAACCAAGATCCATACCAATGCAAATTTCTATAGCATATCCCCCTTTAAATGTAAACAAACATTTATAAATAATCTTTTGGGAATTTGAACATAGTTCTCGCCAAGTTGCTTCCTGCTTTTTGTTGGGCAAAGTAATTTTTGGGGGGTGTTCACAGCAACCTTTTGAGGGATCTTGGTCCATCAAACCACATTAGTCTAGAATTAATTCACAGGTTCTCATCTTCTGTGGAAACAAAAGCAGAACCTCTTTGCCAAAGCAACATATCCTTAGATCCAAATTTTGAAGACAAGATACCTTTAAAGTATATATATTGGTTACTTAGCTCCTTCACAGTCAAAAAAATTCAAAGAAAACACAATAATATACATAATCCAGGCTAATCTATGGCTGTCTGTACTCTCTTTAAAGATTTTACCTTTTTTAAAACCATTTACTCCTTCTTATAACTATCTATATTCTTTTTCTTTTCTCTCCCAAGTCTATGTACATTTATCCAACAATTTAGAGGTCTTTTTTTTTATCTGAATCTGTCTTTATTGTGTATGTATCTGTAATTATCTTCTGTCCAGGAGCTCTTCTTAAAATGCTAAGCACTTCTTAAAAACCTAAGCTGCAGCACTGCTAGAGCAAATATGGCCCTGCCTGCTTGCTCCACCCAGTCCAACATGGCAGAAGTCCATTCACTGCCAGGTAGAAGCCGTCCTCACCACATCAACTCTGATAACCAGTTGGCCCAAGCTGCCACTAAGTAACTTGCAGCACACTGCCCAGAAACCCCATTTAAATGTTCCACCTCCTGAAGGAGCCAAAGTTTGCGCTGGCAGCATGGCCCAGAAAACTGCCGTTTCAAAACCACATGGCTTTTTTTCTGCTACCATTGAATCAGGAAAAGCTCTCTTAAAGGAGCTGCAGCATGCCACCAGCAAACAGCAAGAAGCTGTTTTAAACTCTGGGCTTTTTTGTGTCTAGAATTCCTTTTCAATCTCTCAGGTTTTATGTGGATTTAGCAAGCACATGATGGAGCACCAATAAAAGCAACAAATATATACAAAAGGACTTCCTACATCAAACATAGACAACAAAGAGGACCCTAAGAGAGATATACATGGATCTAATCTACATGGGAAGTAGAAAAAGACAAGATCTCCTGAGTAAATTGGGAATGTGGGGATAATAGGAGAATGGGGAGGAAGGAGGGGTAAAGAAAAATATATAGCTCAATAAAAACAATAATAAATAAAGACTCCCTTCTCAGGCACCTCTAGGCTGTGTCAAGTTGACAGGTGAAGCTAACTAGGCAGAAAGTATCTCATGAGATTGTACTCCAGGGCTACACCAGTCATTCTAGAAGAAACTCATTGAAACTATTTGAAAACTGGAAATGACAGATTTGCAAAACAGACCTAAAATGAAAACTCACAGGACAGATATAAAGCAGAAAAGAGATGACAGAGGCAGGGGTCAGTGAACAAAGACAGATGATGCCTATCAGGCAAAAGGGTTAGAAGGAGTGAATAGCACCCCAGTGATGGTTACAGTAGGACCAAGATGTCCAACACGCATGCAGAATAAAAAAGGGGGAACCCCACGTGACAGCCAAAGTGCACCACCTTAAAAACAACAGGGAAGTCAGTGACTAGCCGGACACTATAGCCAAACATATGTCACCATGTCACTTCTCAGCACTGATGAAGGAGAAACTGAAGCATCTGCCACACAAACAACCATCAGTGCTCATAGCAGCCTCATTCACAATGGCCTTAAACTAGAAACAGCCTAATAACAACCAATGGGGAGTGAAGAAACAGTCTGTGACATGTTCACACAATCAAACAAACAAACAACAAGTCAGCTCAGGTGTGGGGGGCAGACTGGCAAGGGACTCCAGAAGACTCTTCAGGAGGAAAAGGTATGTTTGCTTCTTGGTGTGTGGTCTCACGGTGCTATACAGCTACCAGAGCTCAGACTCTTACGTGAACGAAGTTTATTGTGTCTAAGTTATTCCTCAGTAAAACTGATTTTAAAAGCAAAGAATTAACCAGAGAGGACATACCTCAACACACAAGGGGACAATGATATTAATGACAGATGACATCACATAAAAGAGAGGCTCAGAGTGGCGGCAGCAGCACAGGGAGTAGGAGGCCCCTGATGCTGCTCCTCCTGATGGTGGGAAGACGATGGTGTAACCTCACCATGGCTCAGAAGTCCCCTAGCAAGTCACAGAAGCAGGTATGCTCATCCTGTGAACTTCGTGGAAATGGGTAAGAAAAGCTGCTTGGCCCTGTAGTCACTTCTTCACCAAGCTGACACAGCTCCTAGAGACCGGCAGGAAAAGGCCAACTAGTAGCTTCCCTTTGGGAGGGAATGAGAAGAGAGAGGCATGTGCCCCACATTCCAGCTTCCACAGCATTGCCAAGGGACTTGACTCTGCTGGGTCAGTCTCCAAGCACAGAGGACCAATCAGCACACCTTGGCCTGAGGGCTGCCAGGAACAGATCTCAGCAGCAGTTCCTGCACCAGAACCTATGGCACCTTGAATAAAAGCTTGCACACCCCTCAGGGCTGGAGAAAGTGTCCAGCGATTCCCCTGGGAGGAAAGAGGAAAGCGGAGCAAGTGTCTGTGTCTAACACTCTGGCACTCAGGAAAACTGCCTGGGGCACCAATGTCCAGCTCACCAGACTGTGGTGCAGATAAAGTTTATCCTTTGAGTTTAACTTTCTCCTTTTCTGAAAGGCGAGACAGAGGACCAAGTTGAAGCCTTTCTTCCTTTTTAAGGGCAAATGTTAGCAGCTGTGAATATCTAACACACAATGACTTCCATGGTTTGCACTATCAGAAATATGCAATGAAGAAAATTTAGGGAGACTCCACTTCACCTAGTTGAGGTCTCTAGAGTTACACGCTTCATCTTCCTTTACTGTCTGTAGGAGCTGTAGTGGTGACTCCTTCATTCCTAATATTGGTAATTTATCTCCTGTTCTTGGTTATATTAATTTAAAAAAAACAAATATTTCCTTATTAATATTCTATTTCATATTTCACTTATTTTCTAATTTATTTCCCCTACATACTGAGACTAATTTCTGTTTCAAAAGCTAAAATAGTATCTACTCAAGTCTTTTTAATGTACACATTTACAGACCTTAAAACACTATATTGGCTTCATATCACAATATTTAGTGTGACACATTTTTTTCTACCAAGATAAAAATATTTTTAATTTTTCAAATTTTCTTTGGCCCTTCTGTTATTCAGAGCTAACTTGTTTAGTAGCAAAATATTGGAGATGGTCTAGATACCTCATTGTTGGTTCCTAACTCAATTCCATTACTATTGAGAATATATTCTGCAAGATGGCAGGTTTTAACATTTTTATTGAATTGAAAAAATTTCTTTCAGCAATTGGTACTAGAACTGAATATGCATATGGGAAAAATAAAAGCCCACCCCACTACCATGCATACAATTAATTCAAGAAAAATCACAGAGATAAATATAGTTCCTAAAAGTAAACAGAAGAAAAAAGCCTTACAGCCTAGGGGTAAGCAGATATTTCCTAAGATACAGGAACTCCTACTAAGAAAAAACAAAACAAAAAACCTGGGGGAAAGGTCTTTACAAATTAAAATACTCTATCAAGAAATAACATTAAGGAAATTGAAAACTAAACTACAAACTGGAAGGAAAAATTATAAAAATGTAAGAGAGTTTATATACAGCATTAATAAAACATTAAATATTACAAAATGAGGGACACACTACATAAGTTCATGGAAAGGTGCTCAAGATAGAAGTCGTCAGAGGAACGCAGATTAACCATAATGAGATGTCATTTCACTCCAACCAGAGCAAGTAAGATGGAAACACTGACAACAGCGACTATAGGTAGGGCTGCTGCGTTGGTCTTCCCGTTTGCTGATGGTGATGATGAAAATATAACATGTACAACCACTCAGAAAGACAGCGAGTATTTCTTGTAAGGTTAAGTACAGGTGCCTTGTTAGAAGTGGGCAGAGCATCAGACTCATAAAGTTAAACACATACCTCCCCTATGACTAATCTATCCTATTTATATTAGCTAAAGTCATAACAACATCAACTATAAAAATATGTATAAGGCATATAGCTCTACTTATAACAGCCCCAAACTAGAAGCAACTCCCATCACCATCAACAGGGGAATCAACGCGCAGTGACCTCATTGCATGGAGAAAGACATTCTGCAAGGCGGGCATCAGCAGACACCCACTCTTCACTGTCGCTGTGCTGTTTACACAAAGCTTAGCAGGAGAGAAAACTAGTCGGTGGTGGTGGAGAACCAGGCGAATCGCTTATGCAATAGAGATTTCGATGAACTGCTGAGGCACCCAGAAGTCTTCTGAGGTGGCAGAAAGTTCCCACATCCTGTCTAGGATACCACACTGACCCACACACTTCAGAGAACTCATCCAGTCAAAATACACTCGACATACACACCTCTCACTACGTATACATTCATCTCAAAGGAAAAAATGAAAACAACTTAAAAGAATTTCAACACTCATGAGAAAATCATAATTTTTAAAACAGGGTTTATGAAATGCAGTTTTAGAGTAAGAACCCAAGCACCATCAAACTTAACACAGATACTGCTCTGGGCTAAAGGTTTCTCTGAAATGCAAAGGACTTCGCAAGGCCTCTGCCTCCATCACTCGGCTTGGCCTCCTAATGCCACCAAGCCCTTCAAACAAAGCAACAGTGAGACAAAGATAAATAAATAGGAAAGGGTTAACAGGAAATGACAGAGTTCAGGGTTCAGTAAAGGGAAGACATCTTACCTGTCGGGAGGGGGATGTAGATCCTCTTCTCTAGTCTCCTTCGCAAAGCTTCATCGATGTCCCACGGGAAGTTAGTGGCTGCCAGAACCATCACCATTTTGGACGGATCATCATTTTCTAAGGCTCCTCCAACTCCTGGGCACAGGGAGAAGGGAACAGGCTGTCAGTGGTATGACGGACACTTTGATCCTTTCCCTCAGTCAGCCTCTCTAAGTGTCAGCCATAGCTCTTGATGAACCTCACTGAAACAACTTCACCATCTCTGGAACCCTGATGGAGTGGCAAATCCAGACAGCAACACAGAACAAAGCAAAGGAGCTAGAGAATTTGATAACCTAGGGCAGGGATCTTCCCATCTTTATGTAAGGACAGAGTGCATATTGCTTCTGAAATTCAGACTGCAGTCCACTTAGTCTGTTGATGTTCCCACTGCAAACTGCCTCTGCTGTTTTCTTCCTCTTAGTTTTGGGTTTAACTTAGTTGGCTTTCTGAGGAAGTGAGGCCAGCTGACACACTGTAGTGTTTTGCTTCTTCACAATGAAAATGATAGGATTAAAAAGATTAAAAACTGTATCTGGGCATGATCCTAGCATGTGGTGGGCAGGGGCAGGTAAATCACTGTGAATTCAAGGCTAGCCTGGTCTATGTAATGAGCTCAAGAACAGCAGGAATTACAAAATAAAGAGAACCTGTCTCAAAAAAGCAAAACAACGACAACAAAACCTTTGAGAGTGTGTAACTGGCTCTGGGCAATACACCGTGAAATATCATTGATGCATGAGCTCACAAACATGATTGGCTATCAAAGTAGCATAATTTGAGCAACCCAGTTCAACATGCATAATAAATAAATTATTACTAAATGCCTTTTAAAATCATTCTTAGGAGGAATAAAGCTGTCCAACTAACAAGCAGTCATGACACTGTTCAATAAACTCCTGCTGGCTGAATGTGTATTCAGTGATGCCCTGGCCCCAATTTTAAACACTTAATGTTGTGTGCTGTGCTTTCCTCCCAAGTAAAACATATTCCTTCCTTTCATATATAAGCGAGAGTTGAAATGGTGCACCGACTGGGGGACAGGTCTCCTCGCACACAGTGCCATTACTGGTCTCTCAGTGCCTAGCATTGTGTTCCATGTGATGTTATGGACCCATCCTAAGTAAAGTGTTTTGAATGAAAATGGCCCCTATAGGCTCCTATGTTTGAATGCTTGGGCCTCAGTTAGTGGAACTTTTTGGGAAGGATTAGGAGGTGTGGCCTTGCTAGAGAAGGTGTGTCACTGGGGGTGGGCTTTGAGGTTTCCAAAGCCCACCCCAGGCAGTCTCAGCCACTCGCTGGTGTAGGAGTTCCTTCTGTTTGTGTGTTGCTTTCACTGGTTAATGAATAAAGAAACTGCTTTGGCCTAGTTGATAGGGCAGAACATAGGTAGGTGGAGAAAAGAGAACTGAATGCTGGGAGGAAGAAAAGCAGAGTCAGAGAAGCCATGGATCCTCCTCTGCCCCAGATGGACACCAGTTAGAATCTTGCCGGTAAGCCACAGCCATGTCGCAATACACAGATTAATGGAGACAGGTTAAACTAATATGTAAGAGTTAGCCAATAAGAAGTTAGAGCTAATGGCCAAGTAGTGTTTTAATTAATACAGTTTCTGTATGGTTATTTTGGGTGTAAGCTAGTTGGGCAGCCGGGACAAACAAGCGGCCCTCTCCCTACAACAACTCCCTCCTCTCTCTCTCTCTCTCTCTCTCTCTCTCTCTCTCTCTCTCTCTCTCCCTTCCTCCCTTCCTCCCTTCCTCCCTTCCTCCCTCTCTGTTTCCCCAGCACTATGCCTGTCAGGTTCCCCACCATGATGATACTGACTAGCCCTGTGGCACCGCTAGCAAGCCCACAGTCAGATGCTTTCTTCTGTAAGTTGTCTTGCTAGTGGTGTCTCTTCGCAGCAACAGAACAGTGACTAAGCCACTGAGTCCACAGCTGGTAGATGATAAGAAACAACACTTGCTGGATATTTTAGACACATTTTTATCTTCTCTGTGGATTGCTTAAATTGCCTGTTGTCTGCCACACAAATACCAGACTGAGCTGTTTCTAAAGAAGTGCTAGGCCCCTAACTCTTCTTCATGGCTCCCCAAATGCTTTTCCTCTTTGGGCAATTCTAGCCATGTGTCAAAGCCTCTCTGCCTCCAGCTTTGCAGTCCTCCCACCCTGACCACTGTGACTCCACACCCAGAGTTCCCTTCTGCTGCAGAGGAACCACTGTGTGACTTCTGGTCAGTGCTCTGCCTCTGGTGTAGCAGCTGATCTCAAAGGTTTTGGTCTCAAGACATTTGATGCTCTTAGAAATCCCTGGAACTCTAAAGAGCCATCATTGTGTGGAGTATGTCTATCCGTATTTTCCATTAGAAATCAAAACACAGAAAGACCGGGGTATTGGCTCAGTGGGGCTCGTCTATCAGACACAAAGCTCCAAGTTCTGGTCTCAGCACCATAAGTAGATATATCAGTAGACAGAATGTTCAAAGTATTAACTCATTGTAAACATAAGACTCCATGACTCATCAAATTAAGATAAACGGTATGTTTAATGAAAAATAAACATAGTTTTCAAAACCTCCCAAGTCTTAGTTAGAAGACTTTTGTTTTGGTTTGTTTTGGTTTTTCCAGACAGGGTTTCTCTGTGTAGCCCTGGCTGTCCTAGAATTCGCTTTACAGACTAGACTGGCAAACTCAGAGATCCGCCTGCCTCTGCCTCCTGAGTACTGGGATTAAAGGCATGGGCCACTACTGCCTGTCCTGGAAGACTTATAAGTAAGTAAATGAGTAGATAAGAGAATATCTGCATTCCCCCAGGGTTTGTGGGCCCTACTACACACTTGTGAGAAAATTAAAGCAAAGCCAGTAAATATGCCTTGTTATTACTGCGGTCTAAAGGCCCAGAGACTCCCAGTCACACCTTCAGAGCCTTGGCTCTACCAGCAAACTCCTTAGTGGCCAGAGTAGTCCTTTGCTCCATAACCTAGAACCTGAACTGGTGCATGATTAACAAGTCCTTAAGAAGCATGAACAAGTGGGTGAAAAGCAAGTGATTAAAAATAAACCCCAGCTGCCTCCTGCTGGCTCACTGAGTCCAGCCATGGCTGAAAGGGGGTGATGGTGGAGTCAGTCTTTAATGTCAGTTACCGTCCATCTGGACGAGGAGCTCAGACTTGACTCTGCGACTCGCTTCATGCTCGTCAGACGTTCCTCTTCGACTGCAGATGGAGTCTATTTCATCAATGAAGATCGTGGTGGGGGCGTAGAACCTAGCCTTGGTGGAAACATTTTAAAGTAATCATTCAGCGAGCTCATAAAGCACTCTGTATTTTTAAAGAAACTGTTGCATTCTAAGACAGTGGCAAATGAAAGCAACAATTTTTGTCCATCAAATTGCTCCCACAATCTTATTGCTGACAATCATTTCAGGAAAAAGCAGCCCAAAGATAAAACTCACATAGTTGGTGATGCTGGGTGAAAGATACATAGACAGTTATTGCTTTTTTCTACTTTTTATTTATTATTATTTTGAGACAGATTTCACTATGTAACCCTGACTGACCTGGAACTAGCAATATAGACCAGACTGGCCTCAAACTCAAGTGATCCACCTGTCTGCCTCCCAAGGCATACACTACCACACCCGACAATTCTTTCTAGTTTTATGATTAGAAATTTTCACTGGGAGGGGGGGCTTTATTGGAAGCAATTTTAAATAAATCAGTATCTAATGTCAGATCTGTCTCTAGCTAGGTTTCTTCAAGTCTTCTATCCCATCAGTACACTAGACATCCAAACTGCCAATCACCTTCCCTGGACAGGGTACCAAAGAGCCTGTTTTCATCTCATAGAGAAAGACATGTTGCAGACACACCAAGGATCCCAGCCAGAACAATACCCACACTGCTCGTTCAGATCACAAGGTGCAAAGACCTGGATATGAGGAATCATAGGCCCAGACAGACAAACAGCATTTGGAAATGAAAACATGGTACATTTACCATCTCAAACAACAGACGGACCAACTTCTCTGATTCGCCTCTGTATTTAGATGTCAGTGTAGAGGAGGAGACGTTGAAAAAGGTCGTCCCACATTCAGTGGCAACTGCTTTGGCTAGCATAGTCTTCCCAGTCCCTGGAGGTCCAACCATCAGCACACCCTGAAAATACAAAGGCAAAGTAAGCAACATACTAGATTTAAATGTTTCCCATAAACTAGCGTCAACTGTCAATGCGGTTGTACACAAGGATACCCCTAAAATATACACTCAGTTGTCATGGTGAGATCAGTGCACTTAGCAAGAGGAATAAGAAAATGATGAAAATGATTTCTCCAGGTGTTTCAGGTCAGCAGTGGCCAGAGATAAGCTCATAAAAGACAGGCTGAGCAGCAACGGTGGCTCACGCCCATAATCCTGGCACATGGGCAGTGTGCACAGTTGGAGACTAGCTTGGACGACAGAGAAGACACTGTCTGCTAAAACAAAAGGTAAGGAGCAAGGAGGAAGGAGAAGGAAGAAAGGGAGGAGAAAATGATCACCTTGGCAGCAAAGAGCCTTCTCATACATTCAGAAAGAGCCTTTCTTGAACCCAACGGGAACCATTCCTGTAATTCTGTGGAGTGTTTAGAGTGACCCTTCTGGGTTGGGAAGATGGCTCAGTGGTAAAGAGAATGTGGCACTCTTGCAGAGGACCTGAGCTCAGTTCCCAGCATCCACAGAGGGCATCTCACAACCCCCTTTATCTCCAGCTTCAGGGAATCCAGTGCCCTCTTTTGATCTCTAGAAGCACCTGCACTCACATGCACATACCTGTACACACATGGGGCGGGGGGGAGGGGGACACACAATCTGCTTAACTTTTATTTACAGAAAGAGACATCCAAATGTTTTTTAAATTAACCTCCAGCTCAGCACCTAAAACGCACGACTTTGAAGGTGGCAGTGTGGCAGCTCTAAGCCCATCTCTCTTTCCGTGTGGCTGCAGCGCATCTCAACTACAAATTCACACCCAGGAGTGGAGGGGAATGTGAGCTGTCCAATGCACACTGATCCGCAGCAGGGCTGCCCTTCGGTATGCAAGCATCCCCACTTCAAGTCTCTCAGACCACTCACCTTCCATGGCCTTCTAATCCCCTTGAAAAAGTCAGGCATCCACATAGGAAGGACAACAGCTTCCCGGAGCAATTTCTTAGCTTCCTCCAGATCAGCTATATCATCCCTTCGAGAGAAGAGAACAGGTGCATGATCACTCGAGGGACACCTCTGATTTATGGTCAAAGCTAATTACTTCAAATTCATTTACTTACAAAATTATTCTTATATTAAAACTGTATTCTAATACTTACTATTAAGAATGACCAGTAAAAACATACTGGGTTACTAATTTAACATGCTATGCAGTTAGCAAACTTTGTCAGCATGTCAACAGTAAATTAACATGTAAAGTTTCCTTTGTTAGATTCTGACAGAGCTGTTATTGCAGACAAAGGCATTATCAAGAAATGGGGGCAGCGCGAGACAAATCATAGTAACCTGCCCTTATGATCTCTTTTCTTCTCTACTATAATTCAAGAATCTCACCAGTGAATGCTAGGGTTCCTTGACACAATGTCCCTCTCCAGGGCTTCCACCAGATCCTTATCGTATCCAGCACCATCAAATTTGGGGATCTCACCATCACTCGCACTATCCTGCACGTTTTTCCTTCCCTGGAGGTATGAATAAAAAAGTATGGTTAGCAACAAAACAACTTTAATTGATATCATTAAGTTGTCAACATAGAATTAATTGTCTGTGTGCGCACATGTGTACATGTGTATACGTGTATATATGTGTGTACGCACATGTGCACGTGTGTCCATGTGTTTAGGTGTCTATATAAGCATAGAGCAGGAAGCAGAGCTGGGCAAGCACCTTAGGACTGAGCTATCTTCCCAGTCCAGAGTAATCTCTTTTAAAATATTTTCTTATGAAGGGCGGGGTGGGGCACACTTATAATCCCAGCACTCAGGAAGCTGAGGCAGGCAGATCTCTGTGAGTTCAAGGTCAGCCTGGTCTACAGAGAGAGTTCCAGCAGAGCCAGGGCTATTATACAGAGAAACTCTGTCTACATACATACATACATACATACATACATACATACATACATATCTTACTATTTAAAACCATATCTTCTGGTTGCTTAGATGCCATCCTACCCTAATTAATTCACCAGAAGCTGATCAACTGGTCAACCTATGTGGCCGCCCTCACATCTCCGTTCTTGAGGGACAGCTGCAGGGAAGACTCCGCTAACCCTTACTGGATCCGGCGGTCTGGAGAAGCCTGCCTCTGACTTACTGGATACAAAGGATCTGCCCCTCTGCTAGAAAACAGATAACTGATTTGCAAGAAGAGAATTAATTAGTGAGCCTTGCCTTATGATAGAATATCTCAACATGGGGGGAGAGGGCAATATGTGGGAGGAGGGGGAGGGAAATGGGAAACGGGGAGGAGGCGGAAATTTTAATTAAAAAAGAATAAAATAAATAAATAAATAAATAAATAAATAAATAGAATATCTCACACAGTGTCTCATTGGATGTACCAGCCCCACACCACAGACTGCTTTTCCTTTTTTATGGATAAGGAAAATGGGCCTCAAAAAAGCCAAGTAGCTAAATGCTTCTCGGCCTTTTGGCTAGTTAAGTGTAAAGGTTAAGTCAGACTCAACTCACCAGCAAATGTGGGGAAAGGAAACACAGCTCAAGCCTTCCTGTCTCCCTACAACAACGCCTTTCCATGGCTCTCCTATCTCACAGAGACTGAGCTGCTTAACACCTCAGTGCTGATCCCCAAGCAGCCAGGATAGAGGGGCCAGGCGAGATGGACCTGGGGCTTTTGTGCTTCCAGAGCTTTCCCTGGCCACTGTAGGTCGCCACTCAGGACTCGATGGTCTCCTTCAGTACAGCTCTCTTGACCCTGTCACAGAATTACTCACCACAGCACCCCACACTGTTACAACATCCGAACTCCCTCTCGTCTCTCTGCCTCTTCCTCCTGCTCAGTACCTATCAGACACACTGCCCAGAGGACCCGTTTC
This sequence comes from Chionomys nivalis, assembly GCF_950005125.1. Taxonomy (NCBI): domain Eukaryota; kingdom Metazoa; phylum Chordata; class Mammalia; order Rodentia; family Cricetidae; genus Chionomys; species Chionomys nivalis. Next base: position 83,958,143 of record NC_080088.1, on the reverse strand, counting down.
GATCATAGTATTGAGACCTAAGGAAATGTTTGATCTATCCTAAATTCTTTTATTAATATTGTAGCTTTAAAAAAAAGTAAGAATTCCGGCTCTACTGGGTTCTGCCAGGATCCATTCGGTGCAGAGGAGGTGAATGTAGAAATGCTCTCGTTTCTCAGATTTCAACCACAAGAATAGCTTTAACAAGTAGAGCCGTACCCCTTTCCGTCTGATCTAGAAATGAAAGGCAAAGGGTCATGATGAGGAGACAAGAGAACATGATGGACTTCTCAGATTCCACTTCAGAGAAAAACAGAAAGGCACAGTCAGTACCAAAAGGGAACCAAATGGCTCCTTTGGCAGATGCTCTGGTCTTTGAGCCACTAGGTAAACAGCCAAACAGTGTTCTGGTGACCTGATCACAAAGATTGGCTTACTTGGGCAGTCTAACAGCAAGGCTAGGGCGCATGTTTAGCAATATCCCTGCAGTTCAAATAGCACGTGTTGAAAAGGGCTCTGAAAATGAGCAAACTTCTGGCATACCGACACAACAAACAACCTCAACGAATTTCAAACAAGCTCTGTCTCAGATCACATTTTACGACACAGCTAGGCCACAGCTACAAGCCGCATTCAAGCCAATCCCCAGGAACTCTGTGATCATTTCAGAGTATTCTAGAAACAAATCAGCAACAGGCATCAACAGAAACAAACCTATCTGACTCCCACCAAGCCTTCACAAGCCTTTGTATTTAAGACTTGCCAAATTAAAATTCAGTTTAAATTTTAATTTCCCATGAGTGTCCACATGACAGGGAGACTTCACACACACACACACACACACACACACACACACACGCCAAGAGCAAGGGAATGTCCCATCACTGTCTCAAAGAAACAGGAATTGCAGAATCCTAAGAAAGGAGCTCTAAGCAGTGTGGCTTCAGGGCAGGGATGAAGATGCACGTGTTGCCCTCTCTGAGCCTCTAGTCCAGGAGAGGGGGGACAAGTCATCAATGTGACTGAATGAAGAGGTTGGAGAAATGGCCAGCAGTGAGTTTGGTTTTTAAATTAAAAAAAAAAAAAAAAAAAGCATGGGATAGCATAATATGACCTGCATTTTAGATGACCCTACCTGCTACTGTGGGGAAGAACGCTGGGGTAGAGGAAAGGAACCATGGAGGTAAATGCCTTCCACTACAGAGGAGAAAGCATGGGTGTGAAACACAGAAGGACCTGCCCGACACATCCCCACAGAGATCGACTGCCCGGGGAGGACCACAGAGATTGACTCCCCAGGGAGGACCACAGAGATAGACTCCTCCAGTGAGGACCACAGGGATCGACTCCCCAGGGAGGATCACAGAGATGACTCCCCCAGTGAGGACCACAGAGATCAGCTCCCCCAGTGAGGACCGAATCAAGTCAAGATGCTGAAGTGAGAGAAAGGGAAACCTAGTGAAGCCACAATGCAATCACCTGGAAAAGCAGACAACTGTCCACATAACAAACATGAATTAGAATAGGGTAGGCAATATAAACACTGTGTGCCTGAGTAGGAGTAGCCAATTAACTGCACTACTTTAATGAAATGGACGGTGTTCAAGGAATAAAACTATCACTTGGGATGTTGTGACTTATAGGCTGGACTGTCACAGGGTGAGCTCTGAACTCTTTCCTTAGACTTGCGCACTCGTCGTTAAGCTCAGAATTAACAAGACTGTGACAGTGTGGAGGCTGGCATACACATTTTTTTCAATAAGCAAAACGGCTTCTTTTTACTGATTTCTACATTATTCATATCAAGACAACTTCCTTGAGGATTTTTTCTGAGTAATGCCTCGTCATTCCGTCTGACGAAAATGAGGCTCCAGGTGATGAATCAAGTATTCATAGCTCGCAGTCAATGACTGATGCCGCCGTCCTCAAACGCAAACAGTGCCTGCTTTTGCCTTAGCAGCGCCTCACACTGTGGGACTAAGTGACTGAGATCCCGCATCTGTGTTGTGCGTTTTACAGAGACACTGCTGAATGAGCTACACCGAGGAATGAAGACCAGATGATAAATGCCTCACACGTCACACCGTATGGAGGATCCAGGAAACGTGTGTCACGTAATCTGAGGAGATGCTACTGGAGCAATACCACCCACCAGCTGTTCCACAGGCGAGAAGCCAGGACCAGCATGGAGCCACAGGGGAGGTGGATTTCAGACCAGCACAGGAGTTTCTAACAATGGGTCCTGTTCAACAAAGACACCAACATTTTTGTCAGGCAGTGAATGACATACAGTCAGAAGGACATCTTAGTTGAGCTGTAGATGGCCTGTGGTTCATTCTGTAACGTGATTGCTCCCATGTCCAGTTTACCCTGCTCAACTGCCTGGCTCCAAGGACAAAAAACAGGTGCAGAATTTCTTGAATACTTCATTATTCCTTTCCTTTTTTCCTTTTTTCCTTTCTTCCTTCCCTCTCTCTCCCTCCCTCTTTCTTTTGGATCTGAGGGTCAAATCCATGGCCTTATAAATGCTGGGCAAGCACTCTTAACACAGAACTATAGTCTCAGTCTCGCTATATCAAATATATACATACATATATACATACATACATATTGGGTTTTTTTTTCAAGACAGTGTTCCTCTGTGTAGTTTTGAAGCTTGTCCTGGCACTCATTCTGTAGACCAGGTTGGCCTTGAAGTCACAGCAATATGCCTGCCTCTGCCTCCAAAGACTGGGATTAAAGGTGTGTGCCACTATTGCCCAGCCAACTATATATTTTTATTTTTAAATTATAAATTTTTATTTTTAAATGTGGTGCGCAGGTGCACGGATGCTTGAGGAAGCCAGAGGCATCAGATCCTCTTTGAGTTGAAGTTCCCAAACCCAAGTCCTTTAGGAGAGTAATATGTGTTCTTAGCCACTGAGTCATCTCTCAGCCCTGTATCTCTTCTATAAAATATGAATGTTGTACAATCTTTTTCATGTCGTTTCTAGCCTACCACTGTCGTGTTAACTTAACAGCCAGCCTCTGCTCTCTGTGTCAGTGTCCTGGGGACTTAGCACATATCAGCATATTCATTCTGAAAGAAGTATGAATTATTCTTTCTTCCATCTCCCAGATAAGAAAGCTGGGAAACAAAATCAGCAGCCTGTCTACACGTGAACAGCAGCCTGGGCACTCCAGCTGCAGGCCAGTGCTTGTGGTCACTTTGTTCACAGGGAATGCTGCTGCATATGGGGGCTGCTTCCATCCAGCAGCAGAAGCAAACACAGGAAATGTTAGACAAGTCCCCCAAACTGCAGCCCACCTAGCCCTACTGTTCCACAAAGTAAGGCAGGCAGATAAATGCAAAATAGCACTCACTGTGCCCTGCACTGTGCTATCAGGACACCAAGATCATAACAATCAATCCACAGCAAGCTGTAGGCTTACCAATATGCATGTTCTTTACATGATACTCATGAGCATGTTTTGGGGTAGGAGGGTCTTCTGTCTATGTGTTACTTTCATTGATTAAATAAAGAGACTGCCTTGGCCTTTTGATAGGGCAGAAAATTAGGTGGGCAGAGTAGACAGAATAGAATTCTTGGAGGAAGAAAGCAGAGTCAGAGAGAGCCGCCATGGAGCCAGCCGCCAGGTCAGACATGCTGAATCTTTCCCCGTGAGCCACGACATTGTGGTGAAATACAGATTAATAGAAATGGGTTAATCAAGATGTGAGAGTTAGCCAATAAGAGACTAGAAACAATGGGCCAGGCAGTATTTTAATTAATACAGATTTCCGTGTGATTATTTCGGGCATAAACTAGCCAGGTGGTCAGCATGACAAGCAGCCTGCCAGTCCGGGTATAAGACAGCCTGGCAGCGGGAAGCCGCCCACTCCTCATACTACAATGTTTAGTGTGCCAGACTCAATTCTAGGCACAAAGAATACAGGACACAAACATAGTCAAGTATTTAGGGTTAGAACATTCACAGAAGATGGGCAAGGGTTGTGTTCACAAGTTCCAAGAACAGGGGCAGACAGAAGCATGGCATGCAGTGGGCTGAGGACACAGTCACAGAGGTCCTAACAGCAGTCAGGCTGTCCGGGGCTTGTATGCGCTGGGAGAAGGACACTGGCTGCTAATCTAAGGGGGAGTCAGTGGAAGGTTTTGAGCAGAGAACATGAGCTGTGTCCTGGACTGCTGAGGACCAACCGACCAGGAGCAATAGCTTCCCTGGTTCTGGCTTACACTTTCTGTAGTGTACAGAACGGGTAGCCTGAGTAGGGGTCTCTGACAAAGGAGAAAAAAATTAAGTATGGTTACTAAGATTCCACATTCAATTTCCCTATTTATAAAATACCACATTTAAACAAGAACTCACAAACCTTGGCAGCTTGATGGCCTTGACACTGAGAAAAATTTAGCTCAATAAGAATGCACAAATTCTAAAATCAAGAGGTTGAAGAACAGCCGCTGAGCAAGGCTGAAGTAAAGAAATGAACTCACCCTGAGGAAAGCCCACTGATGAGATACACCCTTCCCATATTGTAAGAGCGCATCTCTCATAGACTAAGATGATAACAAATGGGCAAAGAAAACCACTGTGGATTTTAAAAAAGATAGCACCAATTCCTACATATGTGCAATTCAGTCACAGTTAAAGAGATAAAAATGTTGCAAGATTACAAAAATGAAACCCCACAGCACTGCACATTAGCTGATGTGAGACTGAAAATTGGATGGATGGTTTAATGTCTGAAAGCCAGAATAAGACAGTTCTTAAAACACATCACTGACGTGTAACCAATACACGTAAGAACGGATTTGGTCTCCAAAGTTACAAAGTATTTATACAACACACCTTCTAGAGACCAGCAACACTGAGTGCAGGCACCAGTGGAGACCTGCAACTCCCATTCTGCCAATTACAGTGCAAACTGCTAACACCTGCTTGCAAAACTATCTGACGTGACCTCCCAATGTCTAACCTACAATCTCCTATGAGCCCACCCTCCACCCCCAGTGTGCACTCACTAAAAATGGATGCCCATACACAAAGAAGACAAAAAATCTACCCAAACTGGCACTATTCAACAGTTCCAGACTAGATAGCCCAAAAATCTACTTATAAGAAAACATTTAACTGTACACAATGGCATGTAGCTATGAGAATAATCCCACAAACATACATTAATCAAAGGAAGAAAAGAATAAGGAAGGGGAGGAAGGAAAAAGGGAGGGAGGGAAGAAGGGAGGGAGGGAGGAAGAAGGAAGGAAGGAAGGAAGGAAGGAAGGAAGGAAGGAAGGAAGGAAGGAAGGAAGGAAGGAAGGCTAAAAACAAAAATCCCATTCAAAAGAACAGGTAGCTGCAAACAAGGTGCAACTAAAGGGCATCCTAAGGCAGAATGCTGGTTCCTCTGAGGAATGGGGAGTGTCAGAGACTGAGAGAGAAGGACCATGACATCTGACTTCCGAGGGGCCAGTGTTCTTTCCTGACCTGGGATGGACACACTCATGGCGAGGAAGCTACAAGGGTCACTACAGAAACTGCTCCTTTTTGGCTTATGATAGACAATTATTAAATTTTCAAGAACTTTATAAGTCAGTTGTGAAACATTTAATACTAAAAATCAAACCTCTGCGTGCTGGAAATACATCTTTACATAAAGTAATATTCCACACAAGCCTGTCTCAAAAGATAAGGTGAAGAATGACAGAGACACCTGCTGTCAACCTCTGACCTCCATACATGCATGCATTGGTGCAAACGTGCATAGGCACACACACCTATACAAACACATGTGTATATATGTGCATACATCATACACATACATGCATGCATACACATATGTCATTTCTGTTGTTTTACATTATAAAAACACAAAAAGTGAATATTCTTCCAATATTTGAAAATTATCCTTTGTTAATGTCACAAAAGTCGTGGGCGAATTAGTAAAATTCCACGATGTTTTATTTTTCACGGCCTTACTACTGTCTTACTGATGAAAACAATTATCAACCACCATTCACGTCTACAGTGCATTCCTCCATCAGTGCAATCACAGGCCAAACAGAGGAGAGTGGGCCCGAATTGGCGGAAGCGTTCTATGAAGTCTATAAGGAGCACTGGAGGATTGTTATTTCTAAATTATGAGCATGCCTTATGTTGATATTCAAATCTGCACATGTGCACGAATTACATGTGAACATTTATTTTTCCGGAAAAGGGATTCTTAAACACACATCAGTATCCCATGTGAGATTATCATTCATAATACAACTCCATTATGATTTATGCACTCTCTGAAGCCCCTGCTCATCTGTGCAGTCATCAATCACAGGCATCAGCAGAATACCCCAGTCCTCTTTCCCACATCTCTGCATTCCTGCGCCTGGGCTAACCATGAGGACAGCGTTCGCCACGGCCGTTTGCTATGTAGAACGAGACAAAGCACTTCAGGCTGGAGAACTGAGCAGTGAGTTCAGGAGTAGAACCTGCCCTCTATTTAGAATCACATGCAGCCAGAATAAAGGGGTCATGCAGAAACTGCCCATTAACCACAAATTAGTTAAGCCAACACAGCTAGCCGACAATTTGAGAATCGTCGTTTTCTGACTTAAACTTATTTTTATTATAATATAAAACCATTCCTTCTACTCCCTCATATTTACTTTCAGTATATCCTCTCTTAATTTTTTTTTCTTTTTTTTTTTTCGAGACAGGGTTTCTCCGTAGCTTTTGGTTCCTGTCCTGGAACTAGCTCTTGTAGACCAGGCTGGCCTCGAACTCACAGAGATCTGCCTGCCTCTGCCTCCCGAGTGCTGGGATTAAAGGCGTGCGCCACCACTGCCCGCTCTCTCTAATTTTTTTTAAAGCATTTATTATTTCTACATAAACCTCTAGTTCTCGAGTATGGTTAGTTAGCTCTTGGAGACCAGTGCTCCTGTCTCATGACTAACGTTATACATCCTTTCAAACAGAACACAGGTTAGAGCAGGACAGCTTATGTTTCTCAGCACACTTCTATACTGACTCTATGCTTAAATGGCAAAACAGTAAAATTCCATTTTCCATGGGCTATAGAGACCCAACCCATGACGTTGGTTCCTCCCAATGTCACATCAAAAGCCAGGCCAGGGTATACTGCCATTAAGAGGTGGGGCCTTGTAGATGTCTTCACCAGACACTGCCTGAGGTTCCACTGCCTAGAAAATGACCTGGTGTTTGGGACGGCATCCCAAACAGACTGACACCTAGTACATTCAAATGATGCCAACAGCATGGCTTAGCTGTTCCTGACATGCCTGTCAGCCATGAGAAATAGCCAGATATCAGTCAGAGGTCCTTTTTTTTTTTTTAAGACAGTCTCACTATGAAGCCCGTGGGCACCAAACTCGTGACTATCCTGTCTCAGCCTCCTGAGTGTTAGTATTATAGCAGGTACACTTTATTAGTTTATATTTATGACTAACACAAAGCACATACCTAGTAAAAGTGTACTAAATAAATTAAGGTACACACTGCCATTCAAACCCATGACCTTCAGGATTAAAAAGAAACACAGCCTCAACCACAAATTATTATGCAAAATCATTGGTGCTTGCTTAAAACCAGCATTTTAAACTCAGACCTAGTCTGAAGCCTATCAGAAGCTTTAAAAGAGATGGGGGGAAAAAGGATGCAGTCTCTCACAAATTTTACCAGAATTTTTTTATAAAGTGTTTTCTTATGACAGAAAAATTAATTAAAAAATTTTTAAAATAAGGAAGACTTTGACACTGTTCACATCATGATTTAAAGCTCAGGTGTACAGTCCTGAGCCTCTGCAGCCCAGTCCCACACACCTTCAGACTGAGCAGGAGGTGGGGCTATACTCAGACAGGATCGAAGAACCCAGCACAGGCTGCAAACAACAAAGTTCCTAGCACTCAGGGAGAGCACTGTTTCTCCTACTGCTATGTGCTGTTCCATCCCTCAATCCTACACACAAAGCTAAAAGGTAAATATACTAGGAGCCCTTGCCAAGCCTTTATTACAAATTCCTTTACCTGCTGAGCCATTTCATGGGCCCAAAATAAATTCCTCTTATTCTCACTTTTTATATCAATGAAGTCTGGAATATAAAAGGCTTTCAGAATTCTATATACAAAGTAATAAATGTACTAGATTATGAGAACACACAAGCACATATTTATAAATAATTTTATTTTTGTGGCAGGGTCTCAAGTTACTATGTAGACCAGGCTGGCCTTGAACTCATAGAGATCTGCCTGCCTTCGCCTCCCGAGTGCTGGACCAAAGGTGTGTGCCACCACACTGAGCCTAAAACTGGGATCTTAATGGAGAGATAGGTAGAAACCAACACAAAGGAACAAAAAGCAGATACACTTTGGTCCCTTCACCTCCTCGTTACAAGTTCTCTAAACAGCTTTGTCATAAGACACCTCATCAGGCCACAAGGCCAGACTCCTTGCCAAACAGGAGCGCCTCTAACTGAATGCTTATACACTTACTTAACTAAATATTTTCAAGATAATTACTACCTTTATTATAGGCATACAGCCTGATTGTTCTGAACTACTTTATTTCTTTTTTATCAAGCATGTTGCAATACACCAACCAAATGTTTTCCAAAGGAGTCTAAATACCCTGTGATCCTCTGTCACCACTGTCAAGTCAGCCTTAGTCCAGAGAATTCATGTCTGCTAAAGCTTGCACGGCGTGGTGATCAGGTCAGAGACAACTACGAGCTACCCTGACACGTTCGTATTCGTCTCTTTAACATGGCGGAGACTCGGAGTCTCTCTTCCACCTCCTCACCAAGCACAGAAATGAGACAGGCTAGCTCTTCAGGGATAGGCTGAGTACTTAGCATGTCAATGGCAGAGTAAGACTCAGGTAGTTACTCAGAACACTGCAGATGAAAAGCCATATATAACGTCCGGAGGAACAGGGTGAACGTCTGACAGCTGTGACTTGATCACCGTGTCCTCACGTTTACAACCCGAGATTTATTCAGCTGTGGGTTTTTTTCCTCAAATCAAATCCAGACATTAATGATGAGTGGGGTAGGGGAAGGGGAGATCTTCAGATGCCACCTTGACCCTGAGAGAACTGAAGTGCCCTGTCCCTTAGGTTCTTACTCTGAAAAGGGGAGTAGGTGCCTAGAGCCTTCCAGTAACCCTCAGCCAGGGTTACTCCTGGTGTTCCTTTCTTTGGTGTAATACAGCTGTATAAGGTCTAATTTACTAATGCATCTATACCCCCCTCCCCGCGCGTGTGTGTCTGTGTGTGTGTGTGCGCGCACACGTGCGTGCGTGTGTGCTTACGTGTTCGTGTGTGTGTGTGTGTGTATGTGTTTGTGTACATTTACTACACATGGCTTTCGGAATATAAAAACCCTAAGGAACCCTGCAAACTCAACACCAATTACAACATCCGCCAAAGCCTCGACTGAGGGCACAAATCGCAGCCTTGCCTTGTCGTCTCTCCCTCGGGCTCTGCAGTCCTTGTCCCTACTTGTAGGCTTGTCGCTCTTGGATATCGGGTGTGCTCGGCCCACGAGTCCTCGGGCTCCGGCTCCCATGTCTTTCCTCAGAGGCCTCACTTCTCGGTTGGGACGTCTGATCTGAGGTGGAGCTCTGACAACAGAAAGACAGGAAAATAAGAACTAATCAAAGGCAAGTAGTTCAATACCATCTTACTCAAGAAGTTGTCACCGTTTTCTCTAATGTGTAATGGTTGGTACAATTATTAAATACAGGTGACACATTCAGAGCCATTACTCTGACGAGGGTAACTATTAACCACCAACAACGGGCAACACAGCCTGCGTCCGCCTGTTAACACCACTGAAAAGGCCTCTTCGTCCCCCATCAGGGAAATGTGGAGCCCTATGAGCACCCCCTTCCATGACGAGGTGCCAAAGGGTCAACCTTGTGAAGATCTCGTGCACAGAATCACGGATGCTACGAGTTCATGGGCACACGCCACGCCTGGAAGTGAGCAGTGCACAGTGCTCCCGACCTCCCTTCAGCTCTCGCATCCTTCCTACCTTTCGTCTGCAATGTACTCTGCAGGCTTGAGGTCTGAATTCACCTGCTCACCAGAGTTCCCTTCCTGGTATCATAGAGGCTAGCACAAAATAATAGCGAATTTGACAAGACAGGAAAATGGCTGAGGATCCATACACTAGGGGAAAACAGTGAAGTCCTGTGATGCTGCGGTTCCACTATAGTGCTGTGGTTGATGTAAAATGACACCCACAGGTTGCCGTCTCACTCGGTCTCTGGTTGGCGGTTTGGCTTTGGAAGGTTGTAGACCTTTAAGAAGTGAGGTCTGGCTGGCGCAGCGGTTTGATGGGGTAGAGCCCAGCCCTGTGCCATCTCTGCTTCTTGTTCAGCCAAATGAGCAGCCGCCTCATACTTCTGCCTACCTCTCCCCCTCCCACTGCCACATTTTACTTTCATGATGAAGTGACATCACTGAGTCAAAATCAGGCCTTCTTCATCAGGATTCTGTCACAGCCGCGAGAAGAGCAGCCGCTGCATACAGCATATTCACATTGTGGGACCTGCTAGGACGAGGAACGGATGCTAGAGCCGCACAGCTGTCTGTCGGCTTCTTGCATGCCCATCTTCATCCTCAGAGTGTGGTCCAGCTCACACTGCTGGGACCTGCTAGGACGAGGAACGGCTGCGAGAGCTGCACAGCTGTCTGTCAGGCTTCTTGCATGCCCATCTTCATCCTCAGAATGTGGTCCAGCTCAGCAGTCACTGAGCAGCCATTTTTAGCATACAGCTAATGACAACACCGGCCGGCACCAGGAGAAGACAGAGATAAGCAAACAATAGTGTGACAGGGTCCACAGGAAAGGAACTGGGGAAGAACGGTCACTGCAAAATGACCAACAGACACTTTGGAAATTGGTTTTGTCACCTTATTGGTTCTAGGGCATTCTTAGTCATTTAAACGTTCGCGAAATAAAAACATGAAAAGACAGTGAAGAATGAGAACTAACACGGTCAATTGCTGTCTAGAGTACACAGGTCAGGGGCCACGGTTCAGTAGTAGACCGCTTGCCCAGCATGCACCAAGACCTGGGTCCACCATCTAGCACAGAAAACAAAAGCTCAAACCTTTAGTCTCCCAGTGCAGTGCTTCTGCCGTTGTTGGGACAGGGCAGGTCTGTTTTACTTAGGTTTCTGTTTTGTGGAAGAGACAGACAGTGGTCGAGCACAGTTCTGCTCTATGGATTTGTGTGTTTGTGTGTTTGTGCGTGCAGAAATGTCTTTCCTGCGGCAGTCAAGGGCACAGGCAGAGAAAATGAGTTGAGACTATCTCTCCGCTTAGCACACGTCGAGTGCCTCCTGTTGCTAGCAGCTGTGCTTGCTATCTAGATGACTGTCGTCGTGGTCCAGCTTTTTAGACTCTACTCCAGCATGAGGCCTCTGCTCACCATCCCCAAAGCTAGCCCTTATAGCTGTGCGCAGGCTCTCTGCAATCACCAGACTCGCCCATGAGACCTCTGCTCACCATCCCCAAGGCTAGCCCTTACAGCTGTGCGCAAGCTCTCTGCAATCGCCAGACTCGCCCATGAGGCCTGGCCATGAATCCTGAGACAGTTCTGACTCTCAACTTGCTACTCAGCAGCGGCTCTTGCCCTACCGCAGTTGACTCTGTGCACACATCTGCCTTGGTGGCTATGTCACAGGATTCCTTCTAAGCTGGCTCGCAGGCTGCCTTCCAGGGCTGCCCCCAGCTCGTCCTGCCACGCACTATTCAGATGGGCTCCTAGAGGGCCTGAATAAAGTGCTCAACAAGCTGTAGGTAGCCTTTGGGAAGGAGGCCTGTGCTCTCTGTCTTCAGTTCCACCTCACTGCAGCTGGATAGGACATGTGTAACAGACTCTGTCAGCGTCCCCAAGGACAGCCTTGATTCCGCTCTGTGCTTCTTTGTCCGTTTCCACATCACTGCACAGTGTCATGCTTCACTGTGGGGGCTGTGACAACTTCCAGGCCGTGTGAGCAGCAAGCTCACGAGACTTCAGTTGGGGCGCAGCACCACTGCCCTCGGCCCTGATGGTCAAACAGGGACTTACACTGTGCTCGCATACAGCTTTACAAACGCGGAGAGCAGCTAGCTAGTCATCAGAGCACAGTGAATAAATACCAGCCGGCTATTCTGCCCTGGACTACCATATAAGAGCGCCAGGAAGAGACAGATGTTCTAAAATAAAATCTGGCAGCTTACCACTAAAGGGACCTTCACTGTGAGACCCACTAATATACATCAGCCAGGATGAAACTAAAGCAGAAAGATGAACAGGGAACAGAGAGAAATGCTTCTGGAACATCTACACTGTGTCACACGTTCTTCTTGGTGCTGGGGGGTGCGGCACTGATCAAGTCCAAGGCCCCCGTTCTTCAGATCACATGACCTGGGGCCGTGAACAATAAGCACATGTGCAGTCTGGTAGCAGTAAGTACAAGTGGTTCAAGTCCAAGGTTGGCCTCTCGGAGTCACGTGATAAAGACAGGTAAGGGTCAGTCGTTGGAGTCAGGTGGAAGCTGCAAACCTGGCCGCACACCCCGCCCGGCCAGGCTGCTCTTCATACTCTCCATACAACTACTCAGCTTCATTCTCACAAGCACCGCAAGAGGCAACTGCCACACTGATCTCAATTACAGGGGAGGAAAATGAGGAGGAAGCTGCTAGCTTCCCTGGGCCACTGGGTGGCAGAGCTGAGAGGAAACACCTCTCCCCCAGAGCCGGCAATTGGTCTCTGCAAAGGCAGCAGCCCTCCTAGAGCAGAAGATGCTGCATGGCAAGGACCCAGTCTTGTTGTCAGCTTCCAGAGGGTACCACTGCGGTCAAGAGAACTGCATCGGGGGCACAGGAACTGGGGACTAGAGACTAGGGAGAAGGGCGGGGCCGTGTAAAAGTCACAGGCGCTAGAAGAGGGGAAGTGTCACAAAAGGGGAGGAGTGGTCTAGAGGAGCTCAGCCCCAGCGCTGCACTGACTGGGATGTGGGATTCTTAGTAACTAAGGAGAAGGGGAGATGGTTACACTCTACAGCAGACAGCAGTTTGCCAGGAAAGGAGAGCAAGACAAAGATTTTTCAGCCCAAGTGTAAATGTGTTATGGTTTTGTTCTGACACTGCTATCTTGTCTTCACGCCTTCATTGGTCTCTTAAGAAATTGCAGAGTCCACTTTCAGCTGCCTTTTCTAAAACATAGAAATACCAAGTTCAGGGGGATGGAAAGATGGCTCAGCGAGTGGTTAAGAGAACAGCTGCTCTTGCAGAGGACCTGGGTTCAGTTCCCAGCACACACGGCAGCTCGCAACCATCTGTAATTCCAGTCTCAGGAGATCTGATGCCCTCTTCTGGCCACCACAGGCAAGAGGCACACATGTGGTACACAGACATACAAGTAGGCAAAGCATTCACACACATAAAATAAATTGCAGTGATATTTCATTTGTATTTTAATAAATAAGTTCAAAGAATAAAACAGTCACACTGATTAGCCTTATAGACCAGGCAATGGTGACACACACCTTTAATCCCACTAGCCACACTAGTTTGCCATAGAAACTGGGTGGTAGTGATGCACACCTTTAATCCCAGTACTAGAGAGGGATATAAAATGGGAGAAGACAGCTCTCACACACAGACTCATTCTGAGATTCCTGGAGGCAAGATCACCATTTCAGACTGAGGTAGAGATAAGAGCCAGTGGCTGGCTATTTTACTTTTCTGACCTTCAGGTTAAACCCCATATCTATCTCTACAATAAATCTTAATAAAATATTTTAGGCAGTCACTGTAGTAAATACCTAGATTTCCAAAATTCAAAATTCAGGTGACCACTGTATTTTGTAGCAAGAGACAGATGTTTCCTACGGTGCGCTTATATATATATATATATATATATATATATATATATATATATATATATGGAAGAATGAAACCCTAAAAATCAAGAACAAAGCCCAACAGAATGCCCTACCCGTTAGGACACCTGGCCCCTCATCTTCACACAGTCTTCCTAGGTGCTCCCTTCCTGTGAAGTGACCACAGTACCCGCAGGAGGGAACCCTTTCTCCACACCTGCCAGCCTGCCCCCACTGAGCTTTCTGTCCCCACTGCTGCACCAGCCACTGCTCCTGAGACCCGACACTGGCCCTGCAGCAGTGCTTCTCAGCCAAGCATCATCTGTCCACACAGCCTCCAGCACAGCGCTGCAGGCTGTCCAGGCATCTGCCCTCTGCAAATAACTCTAGGGCTTCCCATAACCGCCACTCAGCGGCCGCTCCCTGACAGTGGGTCATCCACTGTCTCCCTCCTGGGTCCGGCCTCTCACTCTCTGCCAGTCCACTCCAACTGTGCAGCAGTGGGACAAGATGAAGTCTCAGGCCTGGGAACCGAGCCAGACAGGCCACGAGCCTGAGATCGGCCCAGGCTCCAGAGCAGAGCATGCTTCAGCTATCCAAATAGGATATGTGGTTTTGAAGCTGTGCGCTGAGCCGCAGGTGAGCTCCTGCTGGTAAATTCCATCTGACTCCCAGCCCTTGTCCTATAGTGGCTGTGGTCACGGGAGGTTGTGAAGACTAAATTCTAAGCCAGGTAAAGAACTCAGTAAATGCCATTTATTACAGAGACAAATCACCCTGCTCCCTACAGTCTCCTCACACTCTGAAATCAGAGACTGTCCCATATTCCAGCCGATAGTGTAACTCCATCCCAGGCTGGGCCCAGCGTTAGGCAATAACCTACTTCATCATATGAAGAACAACCTTAAATTGTCTGTGTTCCCCTTGGCTGACACTCTCGGGTAACTGACATTCTTCCCCCACGGTCTGTTCTTCCCTCTAGCTCCTAGTCAGCAGCCTGGCCTGGACTCTCAATTATCGGGTCCCTTTGCTCTCATTCTCCCCGTCACCTCAGTCACCAACGTTAGTCCATTTTACCCAGCATGCTCTACACCCACCTACAAGACCAAATGCTTCCAGGGCAGGAGCCATACCCGCTCGCGCATTCCATCCGGTGTGCACAGTGCCTGGTGCAGCCCCGCTGAAGATGCCAGCCTCCCTGAGGCCAGGCTCTGAGAGTTAACTATATTGCCTGCACGCCAAAGATAAATGCCTGGCATACGAGGGATGTTTACAAAGCTCGTGGCAGATGGCTCCTGCAGCCCTCTTCTTCCCGAGGTTTGATGCAGGGCTGCAGAGCATGCTCACTGTGATGCACCCCTCACACTGGGCGAGCTTGGAGGGTGACCGGATCAGTGCTACAGCAAACCGCCTCTTCCACCCCATGCCAGGAAAACAACTGAGTCAGAGCAGAGGCGAAGGACTTGCCAACAGGAAACAGCAGTTTCCTCTCAGTTCTTGACTGTGGCCTTAGCGGAGCCTTTCCATTACTAACTGGGCTTTTTCTTTTCTTTTGTTTTGAATGTTGACAGTTACTTAAGATAGCAGGGAACCCAGGGGAACGTGCTAACGGCCTTGACATTAAATCTGTAAGAACTCGGGCAGGGACTTAAAGAAAACTAGTCTCCTAAGTGTGCATGGAGACATATTGTGCCATCTCCCCAAGCTCGTGCACACACACACACACACACCAGAGGTCCAGTGGATTCCAGAGTGGCTCACTGACTGAGCTAGGCCGGCTGGCTCTTCTACCTCTGCTCCCAGCAATGGATTGTGGGTGCTTCCTCTGGACCCAGGTCGTAGGTGGGAGCTGGGGATTCAATCTCTTGTCGCCATCCTTACAAAGGAAGCCCTTTACACACAGCTCTCTTCCCAGCCCCTCCCTCCAAGTCTTGAGGAAATAGCATTAGAAGGTCTACTAGGGCTTTAATCACAAAATGACCTATACAGAACAAACTGACTCAGGAACTTCAGAGTCACATATACAATGTCATTTGCCCGTCCCCCACAAGGCATGGCTGGTTAAAATCTACCACATGGACATATAATCTGTATATCCATCATAAACAACACCAATAGACACTCAAAAATTAAAAACAGGGGCTGGAGATGGCTCAGCTGTTAAGAGCGCTGGCAGCTAGTGTAGAGGACCTGGGTTTGAGTCCCAGCATTGACATGTGGCTCACAACTGTCTTTAACTCTAGTTCCAGAGAATCCAGCGCCCTCTTTTGACTTCTGCGGGCACTGCACATATGGGATCACGGGGAGTAGCAGACCCAGAAGCTAGACGACTACTTCTTGAATCTCAGGCTTTTGAAAATGCAAACTTAGAATGCAAAAAGATAATTGGGCCTTTAAGGTTTAGATCAGCACCTATAGATGAATGGATTCAGCATACAATGAATGTTGAGACATTTGACTACAATGCTGAATCTTGGGTAGGAGAAGCAATTTCCAAAGTACTGAGGAGACATTAGACTGCCAAATGTTTTAATTGTGGTAAAACAGGACAGCTACAAACGCCGCTGTGACGGGGATTTTACAAAAAACCGCTTAGACAACCGCAAGCCTGTCTGGGCCGTGGAAGGACCAAGCCGTTCACCCAGTGGGTGTGGAGTTTAAACCCACATGGGCTCCAGGTGTCGCGGGGAACCCACCAGGTGAAGCCGTGAACAGAAATCCTATACTAGCTCAGAATTGAGAAACAGTTATTTATTTGGGGGTAAACTCACAAATCAGAATCCTCCTTTTGACCAGTTGAATCCTGCATTCCAAAAGGAGCATCCGGCGGAAAGGAGGAAGGAAAAAGGGGACAGACGCAGATTTTATATCGGCATATATAGTATAAGAGGCCACGCACCAATAGGCGGGTACTTACAAGCTGCAGGTCTTCCTACAGCACAAAACATCTACACACAAACAACAAAAATAAAAATTTTAAAAATTAAAACTAGAACTACTGTAAGACCAAGGAGTCCTACTTGTGAGCCTGTATCTAAGTAAACTGGATGGGGGCGTGGAAGGGACATGAAATCCTGTGTCTGCCTCAATCCTACTCATAGCAGCAGGACACATACACAGCTCAGAGGGATGGTCAGGAAATGTGCTGAGCAAAAGGTGGACTGTTATTCAGCTTTAACAAAGAGAGGACTGAGGAGGAGGAGGAGTGGACGGGGAGATGGACGGGAGGTAGGGGGACAGAAGGAAAAAGGGGGACAGGAAACTATCATTGGTATGTAAAGCAAATGAAAAAATTTAATAAAAACAGAGCGTTCTTTTATTTGCAAAAACATAGATGAACTTAGAGGACGTTGTGCAGAAAGACAAGTGTGGGATCTCATGCACATACGCCATCTAAAACAGTCAGCTCACAGGACTGCGGAAGAGAATGGCGGCTCCGGGGGCTGAAGGACAGGGAGACGGTTTCTCAGCCCAGTAGGTGCCACTTTGACAGAATGTCTAAGACTGGATAATTCAGAATGAGCAGACATGGCTTTCTCCATAGCTGGGCGCTGAGAGGCTAGGTCTGAGCGGCCCACACCCGCAAGGACATTCGTGCGGCCTGGCTCCCTGATGAAAGGCGCAGCATGAGCGGCTATACCATGAGGGCACTCCACCTTCCACCCCGGGGCCCCGCCTCAGGAGCCAATCCCTCCTCAGAGTTCCAGCCTCCCAGTATGCTGCCCTGGGGAATACGCTGCCAACACACGAGCTCTGGCAGACACCCAGACCACAGAGCAGCTGACACTGTCAATTCTGGACAGTTAGCACATGTGAAGGTGACCACAGCCAGCCATCTGTACTACATACTTGAATTCTGCTAAGGCAGAGCCTTGTGTTCTCACTACAAAAAGAAAAAAAAAAAAGGCAGATTATGTGAGGTGAAGTGAGTTTAACTATGGTCAGTATTTCACAATGGAATCCAATCATTATAAATAAATACAAATTCTGCTTCAGGGAGGCTGGGAGGAAGATCTGCCATATTTACTTTTTAAGATGAATAGAGAATATTTAAGGGCTAGAGCAGTGGGTCTGAGGGTAACATCTGCTATGTAAGCAAGCGGACCTGAGTTTGAACCCCATGGCTCCGCGCGTGCCTGCGACTGTAGTCATGTAACAGAGGCAGGAGCATCACTGGGGCTCACTGGCCCCCAGCCCAGCTCCAGCTTCAGTGAAAGACCTTGTCTCAAAGCAGTAAGGCAGAGTGGGGGAGCAGTGTCCTTGTCTCACCTCTGTACCTGCACTCACACAGACATGGACACACACTCACACACACTCACACACACACACAGAGTGAGGGAGCAGTGTCTTTGTCTCACCTCTGTACCTGCACTCACACAGACATGGACACACACATTCACACACACTCACACACACACAGAGTGAGGGAGCAGTGTCTTTGTCTCACCTCTGTACCTGCACTCACACAGACATGGGCTCACACACACTCACACACACTCACACACACTCACACACACTCACACACACACTCACACACAGAGTGAGGGAGCAGTGTCCTTGTCTCACCTCTGTACCTGCACTCACACAGACATGGACACACACTCACACACACTCACACACACACTCACACACACACAGAGTGAGGGAGCAGTGTCTTTGTCTCACCTCTGTACCTGCACTCACACAGACATGGGCACACACTCACACACTCACACACACTCACACACACACTCACACACAGAGTGAGGGAGCAGTGTCCTTGTCTCACCTCTGTACCTGCACTCACACAGACATGGACACACACTCACACACACTCACACACACACTCACTCACACACACAGAGTGAGGGAGCAGTGTCTTTGTCTCACCTCTGTACCTGCACTCACACAGACAAGGACACACACTCACACACACTCACACACACACTCACACACACACTCACACACAGAGGGAGCAGTGTCCTTGTCTCACCTCTATACCTGCACTCACACAGACAAGGACACACACTCACACACACACATTCAAACACACACATTCTCACATACACACACACACACACACGGACATACGTGTGTATATTCACTCACACACGGACATATACACAAAAAGAAATAAAATGTATTTTACTGACTATACCAGTCCTAGCTACAGACAACCTCAGTCTAAGGCCTCACGAGAAGAGAAAACCTTGTTGCAGAGGATGCACTCACTAAGCCTAGATGTAAAATGTTATTGGAATCATTTCATTAATATAAGAAACCTACTTACAAAGGACATAATCTGAAGGCTTCTCTGTTTTAGAGTTTAACTCTACCATTGCTTTGACCTCCCATCATGACCCTACTTTCACAACTCAATTTTCTCAGATTTAAGGCAATGTATCTAATTTATTCAAAAGACTGCTTTGATTTATCTAAGTAGCTGCTGGTGAGTTAAAACATGATCGTGATTAAACTCAACAAATCCATGACACATAAAGTCTAACTGCAGAAAACATGGCAAAACCACTGACAGAAGCTGCCATGTGCGCACGACTGTGACGCGAAACTGGAAGGCGGAGAGCAAGTTCTGGACTGCAGTTCCATAAACTGAACCAGACCCAAGTCAGACCGGCTGGCCAGCTTAGCAGCCAAGGCCAAGCTCATCAACTTCAACTTTGAAAGGCTTTGTAGGAAAACAGTAAATTATATTTCTCTATTGACTAAAATAATTATTTCAGTGTGGTGCTCCCACAGGCACATGTTTTAATTACATTTAAATTATTAATTTTTATTTCATTAAGCATTTTCAATTTCTTCATTCTAGCACTACTAGTAAGAATTTAACAAGTAGACATTAGGACACAGACTATATATCAAAATGTAGCCACAAATGCCACTGGATGTGTGTGCTGAAATCACAGAGCAAAATGGATACAAATATGACCGCTGGCACTGGGAAAGTCTAGGTTCAAATTCCGACTCTGGAAAAATAACAAGCTTAGCGTCACTATCATTGTCTGGACATCAGGGTCTCAGCAATAAATGAGCATGCTAGAACAGTCCATATGTGGTGGGGTCGCTGGAGGACTTAAGTCAGAGACCACTTAGAGATAGCAAGAGGCCAGTGCGTACTTAGTGGACCCGGTCCCCTGAAAATGAACACCAACTTCATGGGTCAACAGTGAAAGCCCAGCATGTTCTCTGCCGGCGTTATCCAACATGGTCCAGAAACTAAAGATTTATGCAGAATTTTTAAGGAGAAAATACAATTACTAGAAGTTTTTCTGAATGAGATAATTGTTAATTACATCATTCTTTTATTATTTATCTGAAAGAATACCATAGCTCCTTTTTCCAAAGCTGACCATTGACTTTAACTTATACCTCTTGGTCATCATCACTGAGTTCTCTTATTTGATCCCGTGAGGGAGAGACTCCGCTATAGAAGAGGCTGAAATCAATGTCCAGAGTTAAAGTAACTATGGCGCCAGAGCAGGTGGGCATCAGTCACGCTGCTCAGACCCAGGAGGGGACGGCAGCTGTCTTTTTAAAGAAGCTTGCCAGGCAGCCATCATCTCCAGGTGGAGTTTTTGTTTCATGACTTGGAGAAGAAACACAAGGTTTAAAGTGATAAAACGGTGTTCAATTCCAGCTTCCCACGGCCTTTAACTGAGAGTACACGATGACCTGGTCATCTTTGCGCACGTTCAATGCACCAGACTGAGTTGGTTCAGTAACGCATGCCTTGCATGCACGTCACTAAAGCATTCTCCACCGTGGCAGGCCACTGCCGCTTGTTTACAGGCAGAGCCTGTTCCTGGAGTCTTAAATTATGACCCACATTAGTACTTAGATAATAAACATTCCACACCCCCAACCTCCAACCCCACCATACAACCTCTTGAGTTGTCCCGTGTTTTCCTGTGGTCACTAACAGGTGTGATAAAGGTCTGAACGTGAAACGTCCAGATGGGTTCATGTGTTATACACTGGGTCCCAGGCACAGGGCCATGTGGACCCTTCACCAGTAGGGCCAGCATGTACTGTGATCTTGGAGCGTGTACTGTGATCTTGGAGCGTGTACTGTGATCTTGGAGCGTGTACTGTGATCTTGGAGTGTGTACTGTGATCTTGTCCCCGGCGTCTCTGCTGCCCCTCTGCTTCCAGTCTCTAGGCGAGCAGAGGCGCTCCTCCGCCAGGTACTTCCTCCACACAAGCCTTCTGCCCAAAGCACAGCGCCCAGTGGCCTTGGACTCCAGCCCCCGAAGCCCTGAACACTGAGCCTTTCTTCATTGCTCCCATCAGGTATTTGTACTGACACAAAAGTAATACAATGTGGAAACGAGAGCCTCTCTCCCAGGTGGCACGCATGCTCAGATTGTCGTGTTCATATTCACTGTCTCTAATCCACAGAGAACCAGAGACACACGCCGCGAACAAGGGCTATACGTGACGGAAGTGCTTTAGACTTCGTTTTCCCTTATGTGTGCACGTGCCTTGGAGGCCAGAAGATCCCCTGGAGCTGCAGTTTGGAGGTGACTATGAGTCGCCCAGTGTGGATGTTGGGTACCCAGCCTGGGTCCTCTGCAAGACAGCACCCACGGAGCCATCTCTCCAGCACCCACATAGGAAAAAAAATTTTTTTTAATTTAATGTGGAGAAAGTCTGCTGTGTGTTTATCTTTTATTTTCATCATTTAAAAAATAGGATTGAAAATAAGTATAGACATAAATGCAACCTAAGTCATAGGCATGGCAGAAGGACAAACAGCAGGAGAAAGCTGAGTTAGGAGCTGGTAATAAGTGACAGTTTCCAGGTCGGCAATCATCAACGGGAGATTGTTAGCCACAATTTTCATCATTGAGTCACAAATGTTAGAGTTGCCTCCTGAAATTAATGAAGGCGACCTAACAATTCAGAACATGAGCTCTAAAATATCAATTTACTAGTAACTCTTAGCTTTAAGCCAGAAGTAGATTTTGGAATTAATGACTTCCAGGAAAAGTGAAGCATTCCATTAACTGCGTGTACAGGGACAATGTGATGCTCTGACAGACGACCGTCCCTTCCTTCTTTCCTTCCTTCTTTCCTTTTCTTCCCTCCTTTCTTTTCAGTATTTACTCTGGAGTTTCCCAGAGAACAGTCATGATTTCTCAAATGGTGCGCTCTGAGGAGTGAGGGCTACCTAGGCCAAAAATGCATCATTGTTCTGAAAAATAAATCTTCACCTAGTGCCTGCCTTTACTAGGGAATCACAAACACCAGAACTCGGTAGGCGAATTCCGGAAGAATTTAGGTGTTTGCGATGGTGCAGAAGGCAATCCTGGCACTCAGGAGTTAATTCAAAAGATTCACAGGTAGAGGCCAACCTGGGCTACATGACAAGTTCTAGGACAGCCTGGTCTACATAGCAAGGCCCTGTCGTAAAACAAAACAACAAAAATATTAACCATTTTTCACAATCCTTTAAATGTTTTGGAAAACTTCAAGAGAGCAGTCAGTTGAACAGATGACCTCAGCTACTGGCAAAGGAAGATGTGTTTCCTATAGAACAACACTCTGCCCACAGAACCACTTCACAGCAAGAGACACAAGGAAAGCCCAAAGACCTGATCTCAGATCCCAGTCTAACCTAACTCACACATCCAATTCCCCCAGGGCTCAGTCTCCTAACTGGTGAACTTCATGGAGTTCCTCAGCCAGTGTTGAACTCCTACCATGGGCAAGCCTCTGTGTTAGCAAAGAACATTTACTGTGCAGTTTTTAAGCAAACGCAGTCTTGGCCCTTGCCTTCCATCACTTGCTCTCTCATCCTGAGAGACAAGAAAATGCAACATGACAGCTGCAAGCCCATGCTGCAGCCAGTTGACAGGCCCTGAGGACCATGAGCAGCTTAGAGGTATGAATTACTGGGTTCCTTGGAGAAAGAACCCATGCAGAGACAGCAAACAGGAAACAGGAGGAGGAGAGCAATCAGATGGAGAGGGTCAAAGAAGCAAAACAAAACTTTTGGTGGGAACAAAAGCCTTCCTTGCCACCCTGAGGAGTCTGAACTTTAAGCAATGATAGGCCACTGAAAATTACAGGTGTCCCATCCACACTAAGACTCTGGCAGTCAAACCAGATGAATCCAGTCTCCCCACACTCACTGGAAGGGGTCAGTCCTCTCAAACAAACACCAAGGTGTGGTGCTAATCTAAAAGACATCTCTTAACCGCTGTCAGGCACCTGTTACAGTGACAACCGTAAGGCCATGGAAAGCAAGGGCATGACACGGATTTGCCTCTTCTTTTACCAACACAAACTCTGGACCCCTACAAGGAACAAACATGATAAGCATATTAAATCTATAAGCCCCCAAAATGCTTCTGCAAAACTGTTCAAATAAAGCTTACTCTGAGCATGGCTATCTAGAAGCTCCTATCGACCGAGTCTCACTTACCTGTGTTCTGCAGGGACAGGGGGTGGCCAAACTGCCGGATCTCTAAATGGCTCATCTTGACAAGACACAGGGAAGTCCGGGGGCTTGTCGACTTTAAAGCTTTCTAATGTGTTGACAATACTCTTAACTTGTTCGTATTCTTCCAACAGTTCCTGCCGGACCTTAAGAAAGGAGCCGTTACATTAGAAGCCGTTCAAAGTTCACACAAAGTGCAAATAAATTACTGCAGAGGGTAAACTTCCTTAGCACTAGTCAAAGTGTTCAAATGAGTCACAGATGCGTTATAAACAGCTATTCAGAGCGGCAGGCGCAGAGCGCGGTGAGAGCCGGGGCTGCACTGCACGCCCCTTCACAAAAGGGAAGACTGTGTCTAGTAAAGAATGTGCTGATTATTAATATAACTGAAAACAAGCATTTGCATCAGGAACAAGTTATTCACCCAAGACATTGAAGATACTATGCTAAATCTTTCAATATTCTTAGAGATTAAAATAAAATTGGTCAAAATTGTCATCCCCATCCCCCACTGCCCCTGTCACCAAGGATGAAATGCTTGCCCTGAGAGACTGGTCACTGGGGGTCACTGCTAAGGACCACACAGCACCCACCCTTATTTATGACCCCTTCACCTCAGCCTCTTTGGGCCTTCACCTCTTCTGAGTCCTGGATAAAGTTTAAGTCAAGACTTTCCCTACATTTGAAAAACATAACTGAGTACCTACCATGTGGAAAGTCCTGTCTTCAAACTTGGCACCCATGCTAACTCTCAAGAGCAAACAACGACTGGAAAAGTTGTACCTATAAACTCCTTTTTTAACAATTAGAGCAATTTTTAACCAGAAAGCACACTTAACTCCAAAGCAGAGCAGAAAAAAAATTCCCTGGAACAGTATACTGAAAAGAGCCACGAGGAGCTGCAGAACAAAAGCAGACCCCCAGTGGAGGGGACCGCCAGCATGTGTGGCCATAAGACACAATATACAGGACATTACATGCTGGACCCGCGTAAAGTGCGCACGAGAATCTCTCCAGAGAAACACTCCCCACCACAAAACACAAGCACCCTGCCTGGGAGGGCAAGAAAACCTGAGACCCAAGAATTTCAGCCCAAGTCACAGCTAGTGTGGCGTTCTTACTCAATGCAACTGGTGAATTTTCTGTTGGAAAACAAGCCCATTTTCCCTCAAAACTTAGGGAGCACTAACTTCTGACGGGTAGAGAAATGAGGGGCGGCTCTGGAAACACACCAAAGGAAACGGAAACTTCAAAGTGCTGTCAGACTTTGTACTTTTAATTTTAAAAGGATTTTAAGTTACAACAGTAATTGTGGAAATTATAATTCAAGTTTGCATTAACTGTACTATTATATAATCAAGTTGTACAGTCAAAAAGACAGAAACGATGTTAATGCCTTGATTAGATTACCAACTCATTTGTGTTTGTAAGGGCACTTTCAAGGAAAACTTTTATGAAATAGGTCAAAACTACAAAGAAAAAAATGAAAGGATAGACAGCAACAAGAAACACCTAATTCTAAAAATTTGCTGTCAGATACAATTGAGCACAAACATTTTCAAAAATTAAGAAAACCTTCAGCTACAATTATGTGTCCTCAAAGATTAAAATGCGTGGTCAGAAATACACAGACTATTGAGTAGATATCAGAACCGCACATAGAATTAAATGTGAGATGTAGTTCAGTATTCAGACCAATAACAGAACGTGTGAATTCTCTGGTAATTTCCCAACTCTGCTGCCTCATGTTAACAGAACACGGCCGCCATGGTGTAGGGAACAGTCGCGCGCCGTCCTACCTGATGCCACTTCCCTTTGACGGCCGGGTCTCTCACTGACTGGCAGTGTCTCTGGATCTGCTGGACCACCCCCTGATAGTACACCATCGAAGAGTCATAATTGCCCAGAAGCGCATATTCTCGCCCTTTTTTGGCATTGTCACAGATCTCTGCCAAATTCATCTTCCTTCAGATACCTGAACAATAAAATGCAATGCGTTTTTTAAGGTTTTAAAACAGTTATCAATTTTGTGACATGTGCATCGAACTGGTTCAGAGTCAAACAGTCTTGAGACTGCGCTACATTTCCAGTTCTCTAAGTACTCAGGAGGTCACAGAACATCCAGGGGATAACAGGGAGCGCCACCGAGGTGACAGACAACTGGAGATGAGGACCTGAGTGCTGCCCATTTCTAACTGCCACCAACTCATCCCATATGTCCACGAGATTCTTTTCTGCCCGCTACTTCTTTATGACGTCCAAAGACGTATGTGAATACTGTGAAGTTAGCTTAACTTTTGCTGCTTTGCTGAGACCCTCAGCCCCACTTGAGGTTATACTTCGGAGGACAGCCTATAAGTCATCATCATCCAGCTGCCATGACTGCATCACACAACAGAGTGAAGTATAAATTAAACTGTGAGAGACTTCTGCATCTCAATCTGTCCTTCTCCTTCAATGTGTATTTGTTTTGTATAAGGGAGAGGAGGCCAGATAACTTTCATGAGTTGACTCTACTTGCACCATTGAGCCATCTCTCCATCCTGTTTGACGCTATCCTACTGGCTCCATCCTTCTGATGCACGGAATGACCTCGGAGCCTCCGGTTTCTAGGCCAGTCCTTCAGCTAGGCAACGCTGGCTCTTCTCTAGACTTTTCCAGAGTCTCCTAGTCACCCAAGGCTTCTTAGCAAAGACACTTTCTACACAAGACCATAAGCACAGAAACTCCTGAAAGACAGAGGAGGGGCCCTAGAAAAAGTACAAATCACCCTACTATCCTGGAACAGCAAGCCAATTAAATGTCTAATAGGGGAAATAGAAATATTTCTTCTTGCCTTCCTAGGAAATTACGCTTTGGTTTGGGTAGCCTGACTTTCCCAAAGTAGACAGTGGAATCAGCAAGCTCTGGGCCCAAGTGAGAGACCATGCCTCAACATTTACGGTAAAAAGCAAAAGAGGGGAACCCTGATGTCACTCTCTGACCACCACGATTTGTTCACAGCCATGCCATTGCACCTACACACACATGTGCACCCAGAGACATGCATACACACATGCATTCACACCACATACATACATTTAAAAAAATTTTAAGAAGCGCCCAGGAGATCAGTAAATTACTTCTCTCTGTCTATCCAGGAGAATGCTTCCAAAGAAAAATCAGCCTTGGAGATAAGGCCTGCCCAGAATGTGGGTAGCAGCATCTCACAGGCTAGGGACCCAGACAGAAAAGCACGCGTCTTCTCTTTGCTCTCTGGGTGCCACAGCTCTGTCACCATGCCCTTCCGCCCTAATTCACTAGTAGTTAGGACCGGAAGCCTGGAGCCAGCCTACCATCGACAAAACCCCAAAATCGTGGGAGTCAAACAGAGGCTTCTTCCTTTAGGCTATGAGTCATTCCTATCTGTCACAACAGTCTAGACTCTTGCTTTATGGCTAGCTTAGCCTCAGTGAATAAACCTGTACACACAAAGTCCTCCATAAATTATGTTCTTCTAAGGTTGCTGTCTGGCAAATTATATTATTTCTGCTAATATATACAGACATACCATTTTGTAGGGAAAATATTTTGATATAACAAAAGGGCTGGCATCCCTTTTTATAAAGGTTCAAACAAGCATTTAAGTTCTAAGGACTAGCAAGCAAAATAGAGGACACTATGCAAAGAATTATAAGGTAAAACTTTCTATATTCTCTGGTGATAAAACTAAAAGCGATAGATAGCAGTGACTCTGTAAAGCAGGCCTCCTAATGAAAAGGATCAACTGTCTCCAAAGCTTCGAACTGAGTTAGTGCTCCCCGTTATCCATCACAAGCAGCATGCCACCAGCGCTGGTTTTTAATACTGCTGTATGTTTCATCTGTTCTTAAACGACGCCATGAAAGACAGTGTGGTCCTCCCACATCGCGCTAGCAACTGCAGCCACGTGACTTCCAGTCAGCACAGGCACTGTTCAGAGAGTATTTAAACAATGCATTCTGCAGATTATTCAAGACCGATTAAAGAGGAAGCTGAAAGGAACTTCAATATCATAGTTAAATGGATATCTAATATGAAAATTTGCCTCAGTCTGGAAAACGATGCTAAAACCCGTCTGAGCTCAGAAGAATACTGACAGCCACTGTAAGAATGGAGATGTCAGCCAGACAGTGGTAGCACATGCCTTTATCCCCACACTCAGGATCTCTGAGTTCGAGGCCAGCCCCCTGATCTACTGAGAGAGTTCCAGGACAGCCAGGACTACAGGGAGAAACCCTTGGGGTAGGAGAGCAGAATGGAGCTGTACTTGTTTGTCTTCTGACTATATGGAGAGCTGAACAGCACAGAGAGTGTGCAGAAACACTAACTGGCACAGCAATAATTTTTATTGCGGTCTTGGTTTTGATATAAGCACCTGCTCTGTCTTAGAACGTGTAGGGTGAACTCATTAAGAAATATTACTGAATTTATGGCAAAAAGCAAGCCACATAGCATCCAGTAAGAGTGGCTGAGGGTAGTCCCTCTCATTCTGACAACTTCCCACCTCCACCCGAAACTCAAAACCTAACTATCGCTAAGCCAGCAGGCGGCTGTGCAGCTAAGGCAAGGGAAGGTGTTGCTCCTACTCGTGACATAAACTTATGGACCTGACACAGCTAATTCCATAAGGGAATTCCGACCTTGACTATGGGAAGATATAAATATTATCTGCGAAACACCAAAGAATGAATGACAAATGACCACAAGTTTAATCTAGCACACATTTTCCTGCCTCATAACCATGTCCACTGGAGTTCATCTCCATTCGACACAGCTGTTCACAATCACCCTTCCAATGATGTATCTTCAAAGATCCAGGTTGTATGGAAATGTTTTGATGTCTTGAAAACTCTGTATGTGTCCTCGATGCCCCCCAACACACAATGTTTGTGCAAACTCACTTTTTAATCACTTCAAGTTCAGCGTTGACTTCCCAAATAAACAACGGAGCAATGTTGCTAACATCTGCCATCTCATCAAGAGCCAACGAAAACCACTCCAAATCATTTTCTTGGGTTTTTAATTAATTAATGGTGCCCTCAATGCTTCGAGCAACCGTTCATGCCAAAAGGCTAATCATTTTAAACAAGTTTATTTTCTCCAGACACAATTCTATGCCTACTGCAATCCAGCTCCCCAAAGGTCCCTGATTTGCTTGACTAACAAATGCGCCATTTGTAAATGACCGGCAGCGCGGCTTCATTTCCACTTTGCAATTCTGTGAAGAGATTCTCCTGGAAGCGGGTATTCATGTAAAAGCCTGCTGGTTCAACCGGCCTTGACTGTCTTATGCAGCTTGGCTATATTGGGTTGGCTTACTCTGGTGACAGTGGTGTGTACTGATGGCCCCCGGGTCACTGCATAAGCAGACTGCTTCGTGCTCTGACTCGCTGCCATCTAAATGTTCCAAATGCATTTTCCACCTTTCCTTGTTCTGAAATGAATATGCACTAATAATTTAGGTGTCAAGTTTAGCACCAAGACTTGGCTGGCAGCCTATCAAGTACTTGTAGCAGGCCTGTGCAAATGCCACTTGATCTCTGACACAAGGACTCAACTCTGCCATTGCAGAGAAAGGCAGCCATCAGCGGTACATAAACAGCGGAGTGGGACTGCATCCCAATGTAGGGTCTTCTGTACAGATACTGAAATCTGAATTTCCTTCCATTTCTATGAGTGATCAATATATCATTTTTTTTTCCTTCAACTACTAGAAAAGGGCAAAAGTGATCCCTAGTTCTTGGGTCATTCAAGAACAGCCTGATGGGTACTGGCCCCTGGACTGCAGTTTGCTGGTGCTTGCTCACGCACGCATCTTTCATTTTAGGGCAGGGGGGGTTAAACCCCAAAGAGGCAGAAAGGGAAAACATAATAAAGAGAAGAAATCGTGCCAAGGGAGTTGGGTAATGGCTTTAATCCCAGCATCTGAGGCTGAAGCAGCTGGGTCTCGAGGACAGCCTGTCTATACAGTGAGTTCTAGCTAGCCAAAGCTAGAGCGAGACTCTGTCTCTAAATAAAATGTGAATAAAGCAACCAAAACTTTAAAAAAAAAAAACAGAAGTCGGGCGATGGTGGCGCACGCCTTTAATCCCAGCACTCGGGAGGCAGAGGCAGGCGGATCTCTGTGAGTTCGAGACCAGCCTGGTCTACAGAGCTAGTTTCAGGACAGGCTCCAAAGCCACAGAGAAAAAACAACAACAAAAAAAAAAACTGAGAAAATGCAAAACACTTCAATGTGGCCAAAAGATTTTTCAGAAAGTTCAATAAAATTCATCAGCTTCTAGTGAAGCTAGCTAGGAAAAGGGAGAAACATTACCAATTGGAACTGAGGGAGGGCTAGCATTGCAAACTTCACCAGATAGCTTACTGAAATAGACAAATCTGTGAGGTCACAATGCACCAAAGCCACTCCAGAGAACCTGAGAGTAACCTCACCTGTCCTGTATCAGTCGGGGAAACTGAGTCTGTTATTTAAGACCTCCTCAAACCACTCCAGACCCAGCAGCTACACGCAAGCCCTAGAGGGTCCTAAAGGTGGTTGTTTTTACTCTTTACTCTTTGTTCTCTGGGGGGCCTGCCACCCAAAACCCAAACAAATCATTATTCTTTCTTATGAATGCCCAGTCTTGCTTGGCTTGTTTCTAGTCAGCTTTTCCTGAATTATATCAGCTACCTTTTGCCTCTGGGCTTTTTCCTTTTCTTCTCTGTATCTTACTGGTCGGCCTCCTTCCTTGATCCCTCTTGCTTCCCCCCCCCCCCCCCCCCCCGCCCATATATTCTTTCTGCCTGTCATCCCCACCTATTTCTCTCTCCTGCCAAGCTATTGGCCGTTCAGCCATTTATTACGGCAATCAGGTGTTTTAGACAGGCAAAGTAACACAATTTCATAGGGTTAAACAAACACGGCATAAAAGAATGCAACACATCTTTGCAGCATTAAACAGATGTTCCACCGCATAAATGAATGTAACGCATCTTCAACTAATATTCCACAGCAAAAGACACTCTCCAGAAAGAGGCAAAAATATTTTCAACTCATGTTTGAAGATTGTCATCAATTCTAAAACCAGACATAAGAAAACTCCATGCCACTATTCCTCATGATTGTGGATACAAAATGTTTACATTTGAACCAGTTCTGCACTGTATACCAAAGGTCTCCCCTGGGCTCCATGGAGAACAAGCTCTTCTAAGAGGTTGTGGAAAGCACACCAGTGGTTGGATCATGAGTTAGACACACTTGGTTGAAGTCTCCAGTTCACGACTTTGGACAATCTCTCTAAACCCCTTTCGTCATTGCTAAGTAACAAAAACTGCTTCACATATTCTTTGTAGGGCTTAACTAAGGACCTCAATGCAAACCACTGTGTATACACATTCAATACATGGGATCATTCTTCTTGAAATGACTGTTCCCATCGCACAACCGTGAGGAAATGAATGCATGCCACGGACGAGATGCCACCTTCTAGTCACATCCTTAGTTCCGCCACTTAACATATTAGCTAGCAGTAGAATCGTCTTACATGTATTTCAATGAATAAATATAATACCTCAAATCTCTACACTATATAAGACCTCTCCTCCATCTCTACAGCCTTACTATTTTACCTCCTTATCCAAAAAAAAGAAAAATACTTTAAAATGTAAATATGTCAGCACAATTGAGAGAAAATAAGTTTAGTGCTCCTTGTCTTATTTTTGCTGTTATTTCTAACATACAAAAATATACATACAAAAAATAATATAAGTCTACAACAGTGTCAAGTACGTCCCAACTTACCCATATAATACCAAATGTGAGGTTATCTATCTATTAAAAACCTTAATTTAAAGGATGCACTGAGGACTACTTTCCAGATCTGTCAGCTTTCTTCCCACTAGGCCTTTGACTCAGTTCTTGTGGTTGAGCTGTATTCCACAGCACGACATTTAAAACAGTAATACTTTTTAAAAAGATGTGGCATAGCATGTTTTATTTTAAAAACATGGCCCTAGGAAATTCTGGGGAAAAAAATATTTAGGATAACTAAGGAAAATAATACCACATATGGTCTTTAAAATTTTTACTATTTGCTTTAAAAGTTAACTAACCATTTAAAGTTTAACTAGACTTCAAAGTACAAACGTTCAGGCTGATGAATGGGGAGCGGAGGGGGAAGGGGCGCTCGTTATTCCACAATACTGAACCTTATAACGAAAATGCAAAACGGTTAAAAAAAAAAAAGACACCCGCCAGATAACAGAGGCATCGTTTATCCGCTCTCACGCTTATCCATTTAAATATTACTGTCCTCTGAACGCACACTAATGAATGAGTTTAATATGCCAACAGCTCTGAGCTACTTGAAAATAAGCAGAAATACCTAGAGATTCACGGGGAAAGGCAAAAGGCCTTTTAATGACGGGTTCGTCGGGTCTCGCATAGACCTTGTGCCGTACACACAGTTCTGCACCCCAAGGGGCAGCGCCCTAGGAGGCCCAGGCCCCGCGCGGTGGCGATGGGGCGGGGCCGCGAGTGCTGTGGCTGCGGGGCCCGAGCGCAGCACTGAGGCCCGCGGCTCACCTGAGCTTCCCCAGCCCAACGCACCCCGTCCAATTCAGCGACCACCCCGAATCCCCCGGCAGACAAAGAACCCCATTAACGCTCTCGGGTCCGCTCCCAGTTTATCAATCGGTCACCGCGCTCGAAAAAACTGGGCTTTGTAGTTCTAGGGACCGAATCACCCAACCCAGGAGGCGAGCCTGAGAAGCCATCGAACTACAAGTCCCATGATGCCCTGCGATCGGGACCACTGTCCCCGCGACTCTCCGGATTTTTCCTCCGAGGAGCGGCCTAGTGTAGGGCCACCAAAGGGATGCGGACAGGGACTGCCCACCTGGGCGCCGCTGCCCTGCTCTCCCGGTCACGCCGGCCCCTCGGGCTCACCACCTAAATCCTGCAGGTCAGGGATGTCAAAAGAGATGGGGCGGGGCGGTACCCAGCCAGCTGCCAACCGGAGTCCGTTAGTTCGCGGCCTGGGAGGAGAGGCGGCGGCTCACGGTTGCCATGGCAGCCGTGGCAGCGCTGCGGGGAGGGCGTGTGGCTGAGTCAGCTCTGGGAGGAGCCTGGGAGGAAGAGTTGTGGGGCAGGATGCTCAGGGGCCGGTGTTGCGAGCACAGAGACCTCGCCTGGAAAGATGAGGAGCCCGGCGACCCGGTGCAGGGCGTGCTGCACCTGCCACATTCTCACTGGACTTGTGCGGCGGCCGTTCGCGCGGCTCCTCGGTCTAAGGACACGACCTTCCTGAGAGCCAGCCTTGTGGACCGCTCTCAGCCCTCTCCTGCCGTTTTTCGAGTAGTGGAGTTGGAGCGAGCCTTTGCAAAAGATGGCGTGTGCACACAGCCTGTAGGAAAATTCGGGACTCGTTTGGAACTCGTAAATGGTCCTGATTCCCACCCATCTAATTCAAAGCTATATATAATGTGCCTTAGGCAGTTCTTTGCCCACTCACCACGATCGTCACTGTAGTGTGGGCCTAATAACCTGGGCTTCTCACACAGCGTCCTGGCTAACTGGTAACTGATGACTCTGGCCCCTTACCTATTTGCTCCGACGTGTAATCTGCAAAACGGAGATATCCCTCTGTTCCTGTGAGAAACTTTAATGCTGATGAAGCAGTATCAAGGTCTGGCATATCACTAGTAGCTTTTAGATACTAGTTAATCCAGTTAAAATACGTGGCTAGCCATTGAAGGTGGGTTGGCCGAGGGGGTAGTTGTCCTGCACTGATTAAAAAGTGCTTTATCTTGTTAGAGATGTAGTCAGGGAAGTGTGTGTAGGTGTCAGAACTCATGGAATGGAACAGTTCAGATCTGTACATTTTACAGTACTCAAGTATACTGTCAGGAGCCATTTTCCCAAAGATTGTAACAGGGACCATTGTCCTGGGGATGTTTGCAGAGAGGCCTACACTCCAACTGTATTGACTTTGTTAGCGGAGCCCACTCCACACCCAACTACCTTGAGAGCTATCTGTTAGCGGAACCTGCCCCGCATTCCAACTATCTAGAGAACTGTTTGTGGTTGGAATCACAAAAGGAACTTCCGCCTGCATAGAGAACACTAGGTGTGTCAACTCGTGACCTCCTGACCAAGGACTTGTGTCCTCGTGACCGGCTTGTGACCAAGTGTCGGCTTGTGACCATCACTGCAAGATCCCTTCCTGCCCTGGCCATGCCCCTGCCCCCATCCCAACCCAAATTCCTCATACAGGGGCTATATAAGCCACAACCATGACGCTAATAAACGGAGGCTTTGACAACAGGTCTTGCTTGGCCTTCTTCCTCTTTCCCGCCCATGTCTTTTCAGATAGCGCCTCTTCGGGGACCCTGGAATAACTGACCTGCCAGGCGGGTTACAACCCTAGAATAACTGGCCCGCTGGGCGGTTACAGTATACCTCAAAGGGAATGTAACGAGACGGCTCTAGTAGAAATCGTAGGGTATTCTAGGCCCAGTCTCCGGCTTTTATAGATGAGGAAATTAAGAAATTAATAAAAGGGGGAAGCGAATAACTGGCCTTGATGTTTTCTCATAATGCCTTTTGAGAAATTGGGGCTGGATGTGACTCATTTGTTAGAGCCTTTATCTAATGTGCGCGAATCTGGGTTTGATCCCCAGCACCACAAGAACCGAGCGTGGTGGCACATGCCTGTAACCCCAGCACTCAGAAGGCTGGAGGCGGGAGGACAGCTGTTCAGGATCAACCTCAACTGCACAGAGCTAAAGGCCAGCTTAGCATGTGTGAGAGCCTGAGAGAGAGAAAATGACAGATAAATTATGGTGGACCTGGGCGTAGTGGCTCACAACTACCTGTGATCTCAGAGTTTGGGAGACTGAGGGAGGTGGCAGACCTCAAATTTGAGGTCAACCTGGGCGACAAAGTGAGACTGTCTCAAAAAGGTGAGGAAGGAAAAGGGGGGTGAAAAAACACAATACTGTTTGTCAGAGTCGCCTGTCACAGAGGCCTTGTTAAAACTGGTTCAAGTCCGTTGCCCACCTCTGTGGGGACACCCAGTCTAAGACTGTACTGTCCATGGGGTACACAGTCTCGGGGTCACCTCTAGTTCAGAGTTCTTTCTCTGAGCACTTAAAGCTTCCTCACATCTTACCTGCCTCTCTCTCTCTCTCTCTCTCTCTCTCTCTCTCTCTCTCTCTCTCTCTCTTTCTCTCTCTCTTCCCCTTCCTCTCGAAAATCAATCTCCTCTCTTTGCTTATTGGCAAAGCACATTTTTCTGAAGGTCTGGAGTAGGTGGTTTTTAATGAAACACACACACACATAAAATTAGAAATCCTTCCCCTTAAAGGTCCTTTGTTTCCTCCCATGACATTTTCATCCACCAACTCCTAGCCCTTCAGCAGAAGCCACAACTTGCCCTTGTCCCCCATTTATGTAGTACAGTTTCTGCAGAAATCTTTGTCCTCTCTTTATGCGGTATTTTTCCATCTCCCAGCCAGTGTTTTCATGATCACCTACCATGGCTAACCTGGTTACCAAAGTATTTTCCTACATAGATAAAATTCCCTCCCCAAAGGAACTCTAGTGCCAGGAATTACAGGGTTTTTCTGCCTCTGCCCCCAGGGGCTGTGGAGATGGCACAGTCCATAAAGTGTTTGTCTTGACAACACAAGACAAAGTCTTGAATTCAATATCCAGAAGCAATAGGGCAGAAAAAAGCCAGATGTGGCAATGTAATTTGTAATCCCAGCACAGGGGAGGCCAAGCCTAGCCTACTCTGGGAGTTCTGGGCCACAGCAGTTTCAGTACCTCTGGCCTCCATATGCATTTGTATACACACACACACACGCACACGCACACACACACACACACGCACACGGTGTTTTCACATCGTTGTTTTTATCCCCCTATTGGTTTGATTTAGTCCATATGCATATGACGTATCTATCTTCAGAGTGGTACCAATTATTATACTTTTACAACATCTGTGAGAGTGCTTTGTCTAATAGAAGTATCAAGTCAGGGGCTGGAGAGATGGCTCAACGGTTAAGAGCACTAATTGCTCTTGCAGAGGACCTGGGTTCAATTCCCAGCACACATATGGTAGCTCACAACTGTAACTTCTATTCCAGGGAATCCGACACTCTCACACAGACATATGTGCAAGCAAAACACCAATACACATAAAAATTATTTTTAAAAAGTGTGAAAGCAGATGAAAATAACTAGAATGTGTTCTAAAGAGAAAGAAATGAAACCAGAACTCTGTATATGTTTAGCTTGTAAAGCAGAAGTGACAACATTAATTCATAAAATCCAGGACAGAATCCGAAGCAGAATGACATCTTTAGAGAAGCAACACTCGAACCTGTCACCTGTCACATTTTCTCCACTGCTCTGCATATGTAATGAGCATGTGTATTCTTTTTTACTAGAGAAAGTGATACTGATCTGCTCCCAGCTGAACACATGGTTTTTGTAATCCATTCATCCCTCATATAGTTTTCCATATGACCATCACTTGTCTCTGCAAGGCAGCTGGCCAGGGTTGTAGTGCAACCTGCAGCCATGAAAAGGACACCAAAGACAAGATTCTGATGCCTAGCGCCTTGATTTTTGGTGCCAGGATCCCAGAAAAATCAGCGTAGTGGGACAAGCCATTTGAGAACAGGTGACAGCAGAGACAGCAGACAGCTGCTCATGTGGACTAGGGTGGGTGATCATGAAGACCCTTCGCCACTGAGGCATAGCCAAAAACACCCTCAAAGGCCCAAAGAGCTTTGGAGGAACAACGACCAACAAGAAACTTTTTCATGTTTTCCCTGGATATTTTGTGTCTCAGTTACTATTCTATGGCTGTGAAGAGACACCATGACCAAGGTTACTTATAAAAGAAAACATTTAACTGGGGGCTTGCTTACAGCTTCAGGGGCTACTAGTTCATGATCATCACCATCAGAAGCATAGCAGCAGCTAGGCAGGCGTGGCACTGGAGCAGTAGCTGAGAGCTTATGTGGAGAGAGAGAGAGAGAGAGAGAGAGAGAGAGAGAGAGAGAGAGAGAGAAAGAAAGCTAAGAGGCTGTGGGCTTTTGAAACCTCAGACCCCACCCCCCAGTGACACACCTCCTCCAACAAGGCCACACCTCCTAATCCTTCCCAAACAGTTTCACCAACTGGGGACCAACTATTCAAATAAATAAGCCTATGGAGGCCATTTTCATTCAAACCACCACAGTCTGTGTCATTAAAGTGATAATTAACACTGTACAAAACTAAACCCCAAACTGGAGTTGGAAAGTTAATGTTAATTAATCTAACACTCTTACAAGGAGATATAACATGTCTGATGCAGTCCTGTGTTTCTCTTGGGGTCTTGGTCTTCTTGGCCTCCGATGTTTGATGTTGCTAGTCACCCATTGTAGTGACCCATGACCCTTGTCCTCTTCAGAGCTTCCTATCTTCCCATTGTATTATTCCCAAACTCCTCTACCAGTTCCAAAGGTCTCATCTCCACACCCATTCCATTCCCAGGGTTTCACCTCCCAGCTCTTGCAGCTGCGCAGATTTCTCTTTCTGGTTCTGACACCCAACTCTCAGGGTCCCACCAAGCAGGCCTTGTGCATCCTTGATGGATTCCTTTGCTTCTGTTCACCTGTGTGGCTACCACTGGCCTCCTACCTGTCCTGCAAACGTTAACTGAGGCTTCCCAGGAACTCTTCCCAGATATCACTTCTGCTCCTAATCATCTCCCCCTTCTCTCCACTCACGGTATCTCCTGCCACTCGCTCACCTATCAAAAAACCTGCAGGGCTGGAGAGATGGCTCAGAGGTTAAGCAACCGGCTGTTCTTCCACAGGTCGTGAGTTCAATTCCCAGCAACCACACGGTGGGTCACAACCATCTGTAATGAGATCTGGCGCCCTCTTCTGGTGTGTCAGCATACATGGAGGCAGAATGTTGTATACATAATAAATAAATCTTTAAAAAAAAATAAAATAAAATAAAAACCTGCTGTCTGTTCTGTCTGGTGATAGCTCATCTCTTTCTTATTGATTGGCTTTTGTACTTTCTTCTTGCTATATTTCAAACTTTTCTGTGTATTTCTAAGTATTCCCCAATGCCATCAAAGATGGGCAGGTAGGTATATAGATGATAGATAGATAGATAGATAGATAGATAGATAGATAGATAGATGACATGTGTATTGGGGTGCACATGTGCATACATGCATATATAGAGCCAAAATTCACTCTCAAGTATCATTCCTCAAGTACCATACACCTTGTTTCTTTGAGACAGGGTCTCTTGTCTCCCGCTGGTCTGGAACTCATCAAGAAGTTTGGACTGGCTAGCCTGTGAGCCCCAGAGATCTGCTTGTCTCTGCCTCTTAGAGCTGGTCACAAGGATACCACCAGACCCAGCTCTCTTCAAACTGTATCTTTGTGCTTGTTCAGCAAACGTTTTATCAATGGATATTTTTATCCATGGTCCCTCACTTTTCCTCTACCACCTCCCCATGGGACTATGACAGTTCCCATTGTTTGTGGAAGATTGTGTGCAAAGGCCACCAGTGGACAGTAATGAATCATGTATGCTGTCTTTCCCCAAAGACACACTGTGAATATAAATTAGCCATGCAAAGAGGTTAACCATAAGTATAGACTAAAATAATGGTACTATAATGAAGTTACCTAAAACTTAGAAGTGATCTGGGGTTTGGTGAGCCACACCTTTAATCCTTAGGAGGCAGAAGCAGGCAGATCTCTATGCCTTTGAGACCAGTCTGGTCCACAGAGTGAGTTCTAGGAAAGCTAGGGCTACATAGTGAGATACCGCCTCCCCCTTTTTGTCTCTGGAATTTTCCATTTAATATTGTGAACCTTGTTGACTGTATGTAAGAAAGCAAACTCAGGAATAAATGGAATTAACTGTATTCAAAACATCGGTGACCTTTTAATATAAATATCCTTGGAGCTTGGGGACATAGGTCCCCACATGCATTCAGCAGAGGGGTCCCTGGCAAGTCAAGTTTCTATGAGAGGAAGCAGTAGGAAGAAGCATCCCACTCTGGAGCTACGTGTCCTCCCATGATGGAGCGGTTTCCTCACTGGGTCATGGCCTGCCCACGGCTCACAGGTCATCAATGTGATGGAGCTCGTGTACCTGGCCTGGAACTATGTGAATCAGACTAGCCTCAAACTTGTGGTCCTCCTGCCTCAGCCTCCATGAAGACTGGGATTACAGCGTGTGCAACTGTCCCAGCATCTTAGTAGTTCAAACGTTGCAAACATGATAAAGTTAAACAGAAAGGCGTGCAATGAAGGTACAGAGCGCATCCTCAAAGGTAAGGTAACTGGAGTTTCGGGGCCATTTGGTACTTTCCCCTCCAAACCTTCTCCCCATTGGTAGAGCAGGTCCTGGGTGTGGGAGCAGTGTGTATCACCCCACCAGGCGGGCCTGGGAACCTGATGACTGATGGCAGGTCTCCTGGCTGCAGCACAATTCTTTATCTCCACCGTTGGCCCCAAGCTATCAGCTCAACCAGGCAGTGTTCCTTTCTACAGTCCAGTCCCATTGCCTCGTCCCCTCCTCCAAGCTTCTGTGCTCTGATGACCCAGACTCCTTCCCAGTCTTGGTTCTGCAACCTTGGAGGCTGCAGCTGCCTCTTGAGATTATTGCATGCAGCTAGCTTCCTTTCAAAAGCTTCCATGTTCACTCAACTCCTTACACAAAATTCTGTTGAAATCCTCTGGTTTCTTCTATGCCATGAGACCAAGTGGTCTAAGCAGTTTCAACGCCGTGTGGGGTGTGTCTTAGACAGACAGGGGCCATAACTGGCATGGGCGACCACTTTAGACTTCAGATTTATGACAAATGAGACCCAGTCCTGTGATAGTCCTGTGGTCCAGCCTGGACTAACTCTGAGACTCTTGTGGAGTCTGATTTGCCTCACTCGTCTGACACTTAGCATCCCGACTCTTCAGATAGGAAGAATAGAACAAATAAGAAAACCAGGGAAGCCAGGCACCCGGGAGGGGGCGTGGGGGTGAGACATGATGGGTACAGAAGATGGACTTCAAATGCTAAGGAGGGCCAGGGGCTGACTCGGAGAAAAGGTGCTTTTTCAGTTCCTGGTGTCCATATCAAAAAGCTGGACACGGTGGTGTATGCCTGTAATCCCAGCACTCCCGTAGCCAGAAGGTGGCGCTGGGAAAATCTACCAGAAGGTTGTGTGCGCCACACAACAGCAGGAGCAAGAGAGGTCCTGCCTCAAAGCAAGGCGGAAGGAGAGCGCCGCCTCCTGAAAGCTTTCCTCAGACCTCCACACCCACACCACAGTGCACCAAGGAGATGTCTACAATGGCAGCTTTGTCTCCAGCGCTATGGCTTCTTGTGGCTATTATGAGAACAGATAAGAGGAAGGAATGCACAGCCCAACACCTCGTTCCTGCATTTCTGCTTTATCCAATCAAAATGAAAATTGTGCTCTGCCTCATGCTGTGCTTCTTCTTCTGCCTGCCAGAGACAAAACTCAGACATATGTTCTCCATCAAGAGAACTGTCTCCCATGGTAAGAATTTAAATTATTTCCAAAATAAACTTTAAAAAAAAATCTTCTTGGTGGTAGTTCATGAGGGGTCTCCTTATATATGGCTTTGTATTTATGCAAACTTAAACTCTGAATAGAAAACCCAGGAGCAAATGGCTGCTGCAGTGGTCTGATTGAAATGGCCCCCACAGTCGCATAGGGAGTGGCATTATTGGAGTATGTCCTTGTTGGAGTAGGTGTGGCCTTGTGGGAGGAAGTGTGTCACGGGGGAATGGGCTTTGAGGTTTCAGATGCTCAAACCAGACCCAGTGTCACGCACATCCTCTCTCTCCCTCTTCCTGCCGCCTGCCAGTCCGGATGTAGAACTCTCCACTTCCTCTCCAGCATCATGTCTGCCTGTGTGACATCACGCTTCCCTCCATGGCAATAACAGACTACACCTCTGAACCTGTAAGCCAGCCCCAATTAAATGTTTTCCTTTATAAGAGTTGCCATAGCCATGGTGTCCCTTCACAGCAATGGAAACCCTAACTAAAACAGGTCTAAACTTTGGAGTGCCATGGGCATAGAACTCGCAGGATCAATGCCAATTTGACTGTGAAGGCTGGAGTAACGGTCCCTCCACTGAAGACAGCAGCGAAGCGCTCTTGTATGCTGCAGAAAGCTACTGTAGTAGTGGAGGCATCCCTCAGACCAACGTGGGCAACTGTTCCTTAATTTGTGACACACAGACTCTCTCCCACTGAACCGAAAAGCATGCCGCCTCTCAGTGCATCCACTGAAGCCTGGTCCAGCCTAAGTGGCTTGTTGCAGAAAAGCAGCTTGAGATTGGGGTTCCATTCAATGCAGCTGAGAGCATCTATTTTCCCTTCTAGCAAGACACCAACCCAGGCATCCTCTCCCGACAGCCTTTGCTGTCTCGGTGTCCTGGTGTCTTGCTCTATGTCAGCTATGAAGAATTTGAAGTGATAGGTTTGGGAAGAAACTCTTCCCTTTCTCAGATCTAGTCTGTCTGCTGGATTTGTGTCTTAGTGGTTTAAGTACAAGAACGATGCAAACTCCTAACTGTGGGCTCCTGCGAATTGTTTCCAAACGTGAACAACCACCCAAGCAAATGGTGCACCGGTCTCTTGTCTTTGAGGTTCTCCCCTTATGTCCAGGCTGCCTCGCTCCTTTCTCAAGTCCCATCTCAAAGCACATCCAAAAGCCCTCACTGGCCGTGGAAAATTTAAATGGCACTTTCCTACCTTGTTTTCATTTGTCCCCCAAAGTGCTACCCATTGAGTGTGCAATGCCTGCCACAGGCCAGCATGTCTGAATGCATAGGGGCAGGACCAGAGGGTTCTAGATGCACAACCATCCCTCCATGCACCCTCCACCTGTGCTTCCCCTTTTGAGGGCTAAAGTCATGGGACTAGAGGGTTCTAGATGCACACACCCCCCATGCACCCCGCTCTAGGCTGACAGTGCCGCTCAGTCAGCCACCACGATGAGTGTGAGCCACCTCAAGCTCCAGGCAGCTCAGTCACAAGCCTTCCCCACACCATGGACCATATACTAAATAAACTGTGAGCCGAAATCCTCCCTTTAAGGGTCGCTTCAGCCAGATATTCCATCATAGCCACAAGGAAAGTCATCAATGGAGAAAATGGACTCTGAGCAGGCTAGTTGCTGTGATGAGCCAAACCGTGTGGTTTGTGAGTCTTTGGAACTAAAATAGGGAAGAACTGGGAACTGAGAGCTACAGAAACCCTAAAAGACCGTGAGCAAAGCTGATGGGACATTCTGGTGGTGAAGAGTGGAAAAGCCGAGGATGCTGATGGAAATGCGAGCAGTGAGGCCGGCCTCCTGGGATCCCAAGCTGGAGTTAGAACTCTGTCAGGAGCTGGATAGCATCATTCCTCTTACATCTGGCAAAGCATCTGGCTGCATTCTAGCTGTGTCTGAAATTGAAGTGCGGCTGAATTCAAAAGCAGCATTAACATTAATTTAGCAGGGGCAACTTCTAGAACTCCATACTATTCAGGCTATGTATGTGGGGTCCCTCCAAGCCTCACATGGCCATTGCAGTCCTGAGACAGGAACTGAGTACCCGTGAAAAGCCTCACAAGATTGGGCCCACTAACATTCCATCACAAGAGGGGAGGAGGACCGGCAAGTCAGTGCCCAAGGAGATCTGCTCCTCTCTGAGGACATAAGGGGGTACGCGCCTTTAATCCCAGCACTCGAGAGGCAGAGGCAGGCCAATCTCTGTGAGTTCGAGGCCAGCCTGGTGTACATGAGCTAGTTCCAGGACAGGCTCCAAAGCTACAGAGAAACCCTGTCTCGAAAAACAAAACAACAACAACAACAACAACAAAAAAAAACAGATGGGGTGGAGCGGTCTTCAGTGGTGTGGCTTGTCTTAAGCTGTTCCCGC
Source organism: Chionomys nivalis (assembly GCF_950005125.1). Classification (NCBI taxonomy): domain Eukaryota; kingdom Metazoa; phylum Chordata; class Mammalia; order Rodentia; family Cricetidae; genus Chionomys; species Chionomys nivalis. The sequence goes on along the minus strand of NC_080088.1, from coordinate 83,915,849 downwards.
TCCTGCAGGCCACTCCTCACCCATGTTTCTATATGTAGCTCCAGTTAAACTCTGGTTCGCAAGCTAGACTTGAGTGTAATAATTGCCTTGGTCTGTTGCTGGTGCCCTATCAGGGATGAACAAGATTGTATTCCTATAGGGAAAAGTTACTACCACAGCTGATACCTAAGCAGGGATACAACAGATAAGTCTGGGAGGGGATGCTCCCTCGTCCCTGCCGTGGATGGTAAGATGTTCGAGTGAAGCTAAGCCCTCTGAGGGTGGACGGTCTGCAGAGGTGTCCTCACCCAAGTGAGGCCTTTCTGTAGTAACAATTGTTTCTGCTGTGGCTGGGAAGGTCTGCACGGCTGTTCCATTGAAAGACAGAGTGTCCTGGGGAGGACCCCCAGGGTAGCCAGCCCCTGTGTCGAGTGGCACCCCTCCTCCATAACTGGGGTCTGTTGTGGAGTATAGGGCTGCCCCTAACAACAACCGGTGAGTTATAGAACAGATTGCAATCCCCCAGTGTAACCAGCCTTAGGACAGTTTCATAAGCTGGCTGTGACCTAGGTTGTGTGGCCTTTGTTGTAGGTGGTGAGACCAGGCAATAGAAGCTCAGCTGTCCGCACTCTAGGAACTTGCCCACATAAAGGAGGCATCGCAAAGAGAAAAGCGTGTGTGAAGCTGCCTCTGGCCTCTGAATTGGCAGGAAACATGGGAAGAGAGAAGGACGGGACGGAGGGGTTGGCTTACCGCCTCCTACCAGTTATAAGTGGGGTTGGAAAGCTAGAAGCACAGATTACATTTGTGCTGACTAGCCCCTTGTGGGACTGAAAACCGTGGAACCCATGGGAGTAACTGAACAGGGAGGAAGGAAGAGTGAGGGGGAATGAGGGGAAGTGATAGAAGAGGCCCCTCAGGTCTGCCCTTTAGGAAGAGGAGAAGTCCGTAATTCATCGGGCAGACAGGGCCTTCCTGGCAGACCCAGTCCAGGAAACCATGACAGGGAAAACTCGGCACCCAGACGTCTTATCTTGGGAAAGACTTGTGAGACTCTTACGGCCTTGCTGATGAGGCTGTGGGATATGGGACTGGATGGGATCAGTCTGAATGGCTGCAAGGGGAGAAAGCAGTGGCACGAGACAGCGGCTGCATCGTCTGAGGCAATGTGGAGAAAGCCAGGCTCTGCCGGCCTGTCTCTTGTGAGTCATTAGGGACTCTTGGTTATCACTGGTTGAGGCACTCATGAATATCCGAGGCTGAAGGCCTGTCAGGGAAGGACCATTATTACTGAGGGGAACTGAGTGTGTGTGAGGCAGTACTGGATGCTCAGTCTACCAGATCTGATAGTCTGTGTTCGCAGGAGAGCTAAGGAACAAGCTAATTCTTGCAAGGGCCTTGGGATTCTTAGGCCACCCGTGTGGATCCTGATCTTTAATTTAGACCAGCCTGTAAGTGAAGTTGTAAAATGCCAAGACACTCAAGAGGGGACAAGAGAGGGGAAAGTAAAGGGTGAGCCCATCTAGGTCACCGAAAAACAAATGCAGCAATATTTGTGCAAAGCCAGAGCCAGTAGGGAAAAAGTGACCAAAAGCCAACTGCAGTGTTTGTGAACCTCTGGAAGGTTGGCCTAGAGGGATGGCCAAGGTTGCTGCAAGCGTATGAGGCAACGGGTGGGAAGGAAGGTGTCTGTTGAACTGCAGATTCGTTGGTTCCTTAGCATTTGGACTGTATTAGATACAAAAGTCAAGTGTACCTTAATTCACCGCAAGCCCCAGAAGCATCAAGGACATGGATGGCATGGATGGGTGAACGTTTGCAGGGAAGGGACACCAGCGTTGTCCAAGGGGAGTCAGTATCTACCAGAGTGCACTGTTTTGATTTCCCCACTATGGAAAAAGTAACCGCAGGTAGGGGTCCCCCGGGTACGTAACCTGCCTTCCAGCTGGAGATGTTTTGCCTGCAGAGAGAGTGTGCTTGGCCTGTGGAGGGGCCCACTCCTAAGAGCCAACACAGGAAGCTTTGAGGATAGGATAAAATCACAGAAACTATTAAGAAACGTATATTATTTGCCCAGCCCAAAGCCTTGCAGCAGGCTGATGTGGTCAGCGAAGACGTCAGAGGCTCATGGAGAATGCTCACGAATTAGAGACCTGAGAAAAGTAGCGGCCCCTCCATGTCACTAGGCACAGGGATGCTCTTCTGAAGTGACAAGCATGGATCTTTCAGTTCTGTGCTGGGTTTTTGCTCGTGCTTTCTCCAGTGTCCCTTAGCTGTTGCATCCCACGACCAGTGCCCGTGCCCATAGGCTGGACAGCTGGGCATCCTCAGAGACCACCTCCATGACCTTCACGGCCCCACTGTTGGTCATGAGATGGTGATCCCAGCTGGTGTGTGAAGGTTTCTTTACACAGATGAGGGCCTCTGGATGTCTTAATAGAAAGCCAGAACCACCTGAAAGATGCACAAGTTCACCTGATAACCAAGGATGGGAGGACATCCCACACAAGATGCTAGAGACAAGCACACCGGCAAAATTCTTGGGAGAATCGTCTGGTGTGACACCCAAGAAGGTTGTTGAGAAACGTGTGTGTGTGTGTGTGTGTAAATGGAAACTAGTCCGGGGCCTCCAAGGATTCTAGTGTATTTCATACCCCACCTTGCTCATGTTGACTGTCTTGTGTCACACTCATATGACCCAAGACCCTGGTGCCATTAGTGCTGGAGTCACTAGATGCTCAAAGGGCTGCAGCTGAGCGGTGTGGCACACAGTACCCAGATGGCCTGAGCAAACAGTCCCAGTGGGGTTTCCATCCCAATCACCGAGCTGGAGATGTTCATATAGGGCGCTAAGATGAAGTAACTAGCTGCTTCTAAGGCACTAGCATCAATAAATCTGCTGCAAAGCATCTTAGCCCTTTGGGTTGGATTGAAGTTCTCTTGACCAAGTCTCTTCCTAGGTGGCACAGAACCAAACTGCTTAAAGTGGCATGCATATTTACAGTTGCAAGATAATGTTTGCTATAATATAAGCATTCTATATTGTTTTGTACATTTTCAAGCTTTATATAATTATATATTGTGTTTCTAATTATTTATAATTATAACTTGCATACCCCACCTTGTTCAAGTTGAGCATCTTGAGTCACTTGATTTTAAAAAGCACTCAATGTGGGATAAGGCCTCAAATAGTCTCCCTGGGTAGCTCTGGTTGGCCTGAGACTCACTCTGTAGACCAGACTGACTTCAAACTCAGAGATCCACCTGCCTCTGCCTCCCAAGTGCTGGGATTAAAAGCTATACCACTATAGCCCAGTTTATATTATGCTTCCTTGAAATTGCCTTTTCTATGTGTTCAATGTCATTTGTTTTTTTGAGATTCACCCATGTTGGTAAATATAAATTTAGCACATTAACTTTAATTGCTGAAAATACATACAAATACACACACACACACACAATACTTTTCTACATTCAAGCCTGTCACTGATGGACGAGGTCTTTCTCCTGCCATTTTGCTAATCACTTTTTAGTTCTCCATGCAGGCTCTTTGTCCTTCCTTTCTCTCCTACCTTTGTGGTTAAGCGTTTTTCTCTAGTGGTAGGCTTTGTTTGTTTGTTTGTTTGTTTGTTTGCCATAGGGTTTTATTTTGTTGTTACCATTTTTTCCCCAAGACAAGGTTTCTCTGTGTAGCCACCCTGGCTGTACTAGAACTCACTCTGTAGACCAGGCTGGCCTCAAACTTAGAGATCCTTTTGCCTCTGCCTCCCAAGTGCTGGGATTAAAGGCGTGCACCGCCACACTGCCTGTGTTATCATTATTTATTGTTACAATTATTATATTTAATGGTTTTCCTAAAAACAAACTGATGTGCACATCAACACCTCAGTTTCAGATATTCTAAGTTTTGTTTTATGGTTTGGTTTGGTTTTTTTTTTCGAAACAGGGTTTCTCTGGCAGTCCTGGAACTCACCCTGTAGACCAGGCTGATCTAGAACTCACAGAGATCCACCTGCCTCTGCCTCCCCTGAGTGTTGGGATTAAAGGCATGTGCCACCACCACCCAGCAATTTTCTGAGTTTGACTGTGAGTTTTGTGCTTTCAGATGACTTCTTGGTACTCATTAACATCCTTTTCTCCCAGCTTACAGAACTCAGCCCCATTCCTTGTGGCCGATATTTGGTGTGTGCTCACACCCATCTTCCCCCAGTGGAATGCTTCTCCTGGCCAGCTCCTCTTTGCCTTGAAAGCCTCTGTTGGGACCCTGCCTCTGCATGGCCCCTGGTCTTTCTTCTTACGTCCCATAGCGCCCTGTGCCTCCCCCATCCTCCTTATAACACTTAGTGGGTTTTACTGTTGTCTCAAGGTTTTATTTCTCGTATGTTTTATGGGCGGGTGTTTTGCCTCTGTGTATGTAGAACAGCACATGCATGCAGTGCCCATGGAGGCCAGAGACAGCTTCAGATGCTCTAGTACTGGAGTTACAGAGGATCATGAGCTGCCATGTGAGTGCTGGGAATCAAACCCAGGTCCATGCTGTTAACCACTGAGCCATCTCCCCAGTCCCAACATATACTGATTTTAATTACCAGCTCATTTCTCTGTTTTCCTGGTCAAATAATATGTACCTAATAATGAAGACTATGTCTTAACAATTTCATGCCCTCGGCCCCATCACAGGGTCAGCCATAAACTCATAAACTCAAAATATAATATGGACAAACATAAATATCAGACAAAATTCTCAACATCTAAAGAATATCTACTGCCTATGCAGTATTATGCTGGGGAGCGCTTGATTGATGGAGGAAGGTCATTTGTCAATAAAGAAACTGCTTGGCCCTCATAGATTAGAACATAGGTGGGTGGAGTAAACAGAACAGAATGCTGAGAGGAAGAGGAAGTGAGGTAAGATGCCAGGCCACTGCTCTCCAGGGCAGACGCGATGAAGCCAGCCGCCAGGTCAGACATGCTGAATCTTTCCCAGTAAGCGCACCTAGCGGTGCTACGCAGATTATTAGAAATGGGCTAAATCATTAAGTGAGAATTAGCCTAGAAGAGGCTAGATATAATGGGCCAGGCAGTGTTTAAAAGAATACAGTTTGTGTGTTGTTATTTTGGGGCATAAGCTAGCCAGGCAGCCAGGAGCTGGGTGGCAGGAATGCAGCCCCCAGCTCCCCTCAACACTTGGTACTAAATAAGAAATATGTCCAAACAGCCTGCCTTCAAAAGCCATCTTGCATTAGTCGCTGTTGCTGTGACGAAACACCGCATGCCTGGACAACTTGAGGAAGAAGGAGTTTATTGCAGTTTACGGTTCCGAGGGAGAGAGTCCATACGGCAGGTAGAGCAGAAAGCTAGGAGATCAGGCCTTGCACCACAGGCAGGAAGCAGAGAGAGTGATCTGGGTGGGGAGAGGATGCAGACTCTGGAAGCCCACCTCCGTGGCATGCTTCCTCCAGCAAGGCTGCAACACCTCCTGGAACAGCGCCACCAACTGGATACAAAGTGTTCAAACACCTCTGCCTCAGTGGGCACTTCCCATTTTAAAACACTACGCGTCTTCCCTGGTGGAATGTCTCGCGGATGGTGATTAAAAAACTCGTTTCATTCACCCTGACTCTGACTTATTTCCCTGTTTTCAACTCTTCGGAACTGCAGACATTGCTATGCCAATCCAGGTCTACACTCAAGACAGAAGGCTAGGTCAAGGACAAGGGAGGAACTTTGAGGTTTTGATTGATTGATTGATTGATTGAGTCAGTACCCCACCCCCATTGCTAATCCTGGTCCTCCAAATAGCCCCAAGCAGCCAAAATGAGGTGAGAGGGCACATTGAGCACTTTGAAGGGTGTTAAGGAAGTGCCCAGAAACTGTCCCCCCGACACACACACAAAGCAGCAGAGGAGAGGCAATTGAAACCAAAACAGACTCGGGTCTTCCCCTCAGATACTTTCTTGACCCTAGGAAGCTGGGTCAGCTGAGGTCAACTCCTCAAAGCCTAGCAAATGGGTGAAGAGGCCAGCCCCAAAACAGCCACAGAGCACAGTGTGCAGTGACACCTCACACTGTGGTCATCCGGGACCCGAGAGCGGGACAGAAGCGTCCCTCAGACTGTGTGTGCGGTCTCCCTCTGACTGCCATAGCCATAGCTTCCGCTTCCACTGGGCCGCGCTCCTTCATGCGTTCTTTTCTCATTCTATCCTCATGGCTCTCGGAGTACTAGCCCCATTTTGTAGCGGGGTGAATGAGACCCACTGCGTGAGAATGGATGACTGGAACTTCTTGAGACTCTAATTTGTCCTAGTATCTGTAGGAGGTACAGAGGTCGCTGTGCTCACGCTAAGCACTAGGGGACCACGAATGCTAAACACACAGGGTTGTCTCTTCAAAGGGAGAAATCTATAGAACCTGTTTTCCACCCAGAAGGCCGGGAGCCAGATGTGGTTTATAGCCTGATGACATTTGCACTATCTGTGTGGCCAAGACCATACCAGATCCTCCCCCAGACCCTTGTCATGACTTCTTTTTCTCGGTCAATCTACAGAAACCATCTTTATAGAATATGTCACATGTACTTTACAAAGAATTTTATTGTAATTCTGTCTTCAATTTTATTCTGCACATGGGATTGAGTTTGTTATCAGGAAAATGGTTTCACTATATTGTTCTGTGCCTAAAGATGCCTAAAATAAGTTACCTGGTGTCAGGCTCTCAAAATGTGAACCAGCACCCACTGCAGAGGTCATATTAGACCTCATTTCCTTGCCTGTCCTGAATCGACATGCTTCTGGCCCTGGTGTTTGCAGAGACCACCACAAACATCAGTTTGTAGAAGCAATAACAGCCCGAAACCTGGATCCTAGCCCCGAGGCTACTCGCTGTGAGTCTGTGATCTTGGGCTGTCACTCGGTCACCCACAGCTTCCTTTCTTTGCTTATAGGAGAGGCACACAGTTGTGGGGAGAGTCCAGGTGCTGTGTGACAGAGATGGAACCCGGAGGAGGCAAGTATTAGCCTTTTCCCTAACTATTGGGCACAACACTTACCCTCTTGCTGCTCCTGCAAAGCATCTTATGGCGGCCATCCGGTCATTTTGCAGCATGTTGTCACCTGCCTATCTCCTGTCTGTCATCTTTACAGGTGCCCTGGCAATGGCCAGTGGGGGAGGGGGCTTACAGCAGCACGAGCCTTGCTACTGTAGACCTCAGAGAACCTCAGGCATCTAGGTGTCTAGATTCTACCCTGAATAATTTGCTTCTATCAGGACAAAATGTCTGCTAGAACAACTTAAAGGCAAGGATGAATAATTTTTTTTAACTTTGTTTCTTTATGTGTATGAGTGTTTGCCTGCATGTATGTATGTGCATTGTGTGCGGGACATACAGGCAGTGCCCGTGGAGGCCAGAAGAGGGCACTAGATCCCCTGGGACTGGAGTTACAAGTGGTTGAGGTGGTTATGAGCTACCTGCTACAGATTCTAGAAATCAAACCTAGATCCTCTTGTAAAACAGCAAGTGCTTTTAACCGCTGGTCCATCTCCCAGCTCTTACTGATGTTGGCATGGTTTCACAGGGCTCATCTCATAGTTTTTAGCTCCGTGTGCTTATGGTGATGCTAGCATGAGACGGGGACAGCTGCTTTCTTCATGGCTGACCAGGAAACAGAAAAGATGGGATGGAAGAAAGGGCCAGGTTGCACTCTAGCTGTAAGGGCACACCCCCAGTGACATACTTCTCCCACCCAGGCCCTACCATGCAGAACTGTGTCCATGGACTGAAACATGTATGGGGAAGCTCTCCTGACAAAATCTCCTCACAGACATACGCAGAGGCGCGCTTTACTGATGTCCTAGCAGATTGAAGTCAGCTTCATCAGACTGACCTATTACAGCCTAAGTCCTGAGTCAGGGAAAAACTGGCACTCCTCTCTGGTCCACTCTAAAGTGCAGCTTAGGCTAGGGCCTGCTGCTATGGAGACCACGTTTGCATTTTCCATGGCTACTGATCTCAATTTCAAAAGAGCATCACTTGTAGTTCTGAAAAAATCTATCCCCTTGTTGTAGCTACAGAGGACATGATGCAGTATATCTGGGGTCACTTGGGAAAGACACCTAGCAACTGGACCTTGAGCCTGAACCCCAGTAATCCTAAAACCTCACCATCACAGAATCCAGCAGGCCTTCTATGTAGGGCAGCGTTCCACTGTGACAGGACACCTGGCCTAGGGCCAGCAAGACAGCAATAAGAACACTTCTGCCATGCCTGACGATCTGAGTTCAATTCCAGAACTCACACAGAGAAGGAGAAAACCAATTCAGAAAGCTTGTTCTCTGGCCTCTACATGTATGTAATAGTATAGGCTGAAGTTTGCCCTCTGGCCTCTACATGTGTGTAGTGGTATATGCACCCCCCAAAAAAAATTTTTTGGAAGCTTGAAATGTTAACATAAACAGAGGAAAGATTTTCTGACTCGCGGATTCACTGGTTTCAGGCCACAGTTTTCCGGTGTTTTGCTGTAGGCCTGGTTCAGCATGTGGAGTGTGTAGCAGGGGAGGCCTATATTGCTTCATAACATCCAGGAAGCAACAACAGACCAGAAAAGGTCAGCTTCCCAGTCTTCCCTTCAAAGACATCCCCAGTGTAACTTCCCCCCTGTCTCCTCTCCTAAGCATTCCACCAGTGCCACAGACTTGTGACCAAGCTTTGATCCCTGTACTTTTGAGGGACACTCATTATCCCGTCAAACCTGCCCCTGTTGGGGGGAAGCATGGCTGACTGGTATGTGATGGATAAAGTGGGGAGCACAGTGGAAAGTCTGGGGACGTGCAGACCCCTCCTGCATCGCTGTGCTTACCACGACAGTCATCTCCCAACAACGTGCACCGTCCTTTCCCTTGTCGAATTACTTTTTTAGATTTAGATTTATTTATCTTACGTGCATGAATGTTTGGCCTGCTTGTAAGTATGTACACCACATTCATGCAGTGCCTGTGGAAGCCAGAAGAGGGCGTCAGATCCCCTGGAACTGGAGTTACATTGTTGTAAACCACCAGGGCTGGGACTGAACTTGAGTCCCCTGCAAGAGCAGCCATTGCTCTTAACCAGCCATTGCTCTTAACCACCGAGCCATCTCTCCAGCTCCTAAGACATTAGGAATTCATTTAAAATTTTTGGAATCCTAGAGCCAACAGTGGCTAGTTATACAATTTCTACCACTCACAATAAAGAAATGGTCATTCGGTATTTCATCTTAGCGTCTCCCACTGAACTCTGTTGTATTGTAAATTGTACACAGTCTCTCTTTTTCCCTCTTAGGAACAATCCACATAAGCACTGATGTACATTACAGATATAAATGTTATATTTCTTAAGAATATTTTCTAGCCAGGCATGGTACTACACACCTGTAACCCCAACACTTAGAAAATTAAGACAGCAGGGTCAAAAGGTCAAGGCCAGCCTTAGCTACATAGCGAATTCAAGTCCAGTATAGGCTACAAAAGAGAGAGGTGGGGGTTCAAATTTGTCCTAAAGAAGAGAGCTTGAGAGATGGCCTTGTGGTTAAAGGCACATACAGCCCTTGCAGAAGACCAGAGTTCAGTTTCCAGCACTCATATCTTCTGAGGTGTTTCCAGCAGTTGACAACCATGTGAAATTCCAGTTCAAGGGAATCTGATGCCCTCTTCTGGCCTCCTCAGGCACTGCAAACATGGTGCACTTACATGGACATGCAGGCAAACTTACACACATAAAATGAAGATTAAAAAAAAATTACTAAAAAAAAATTGAAAGTTGCCCTATTAGAAAGTATGCAGCTCAAATTCAAGACGGCAACTATATCTTTAGTTCAGCTTTGTGCCCCACAAAACTAAGAACAGTTTCTTGTCTACTCATGTTGGGATTTGCTTCTCTTCCTATCAAACATGAAAAAAACAAACAAACAGACAATAAAGGGCTTTGACTTTTATGGAGCTCTTCCTAAGGGCACCATCCCAAACGACCCCCCTCCACTGTTCCCTTTCGAGATGCTCTTGGGATACGCTGAGTTATTGTATTTGATCCCACCTTGCATACGGCTGCACATGATTAGGGGTCCTACTACATGGCCTGGAGATTTCAGTGGTGAAGAGGCTTCTCTCTCACCTGAGAAGGTTTGATAGCACACACAATAGCCTATGACAAATACCCCTGGGGACCACAAAGTCAGTAATGAGGCAACATTGTGATGACATCCAGTGAGGGGTAGAAGAGAGAACTGGACAACTCTGAGGGCTCAGCAACAACACTGGCTCCCTGGAGAGCCCACACAAGAAGACTGGCAACCTAAAATATTTAAAGAAGTTAAGACCCCCGTGGGAGAGTTCCTAGCCGCAGAGATAAAAAGAGATGAAGAGCTTGCTAGGTATAAAAATGCAGTTTTTAATGAAAAACTCAGCAAACTACATCAATCCAAGTTTGAGTAGAGCATCCTTAAAAAAAATAATTCCAATCAGAGATCCCATCTACAGAGAGGACAATTGGAAGGCTTCACCGTTTTCTTCATAGTATCAGAAGATAAAGATCCAAAAACAGACCTTCAGATAACAGACCCTCCTTCCTCCCACACTCACGAGAATGTGGCATCTTCATCTCACAGAGGACGTGATCCGCATCAGCCCCTCTCGGTCCTAAATCCTGAGATGGCCTCCGCGTCGCCTCCTCCAGCCTCTAGTTACAGTTCTGCTGTTTATTCTCGCGTCTTCCACGGTCCTGTGAATGAGCCGCAGTGTGTGGTGGGGAAACCCTGGACACTAGCCCTGCTTACCTGAACCTGGCGCTGTGACCTTGGCAATGACGTCACCTCTCTGCCTTGGTTTTCCTAGGTGTAGGATGAGGGAGGCAATGAGTCCGGTTTCTCTGAGTTGTTGGGAGAATGAAAACAGTTATTACAAGGGAAAGCCACCAGAAAAGCGTTCCCTCCGCAGGCAGAAGTCAACAAGTGTCTGCCCTTATTACCACCACACTGTTTCTTTTGGCACCTATAGAAATAACATCTTCTAAAGGAAAAGGTTTTTTAAAAGATGTTTGGTCTAATAAAAGACTGTTTTCAGATTTGCGAATGCATTTATGTGGAAAGCCAAGGTGCTTAGTTAAACATTCAAGATGTCCTTTTTAAAAAATGATGTACAATCCTCAAACCCAAACACCATTCCCAGCATAGTCGCTCCTCCAAAGCATTTTGTATTTCACCTAAGAGACTGAACGTAGACCCAAGGAAACGCTAGATGCAACTGCAAATCAAGCAGGGCACATCAGCCAATGTTTGGATTCAGCACTCAGGAAAGGGAGGCAGGAGGACAGCCTGGGATACATAATGAGACTCTGTACACACGTACACACACACACATAGCACACAGCACACACTCACTCCTGCGATGCAAGACAGTTACGACTGTGTGTAAGCAGTTCAGACTATAAGAGTTACAAAAATTCAAAGGAGGAAAATCGTATCCTATTCTGCCGCGGACAGAGAGTGCATCGAATTCCCTGGAACTGGAGTTACAGACAGTCGTGAACCACCATGTGGGTGCTGAGAACCAAACCTGGGGCCCCTGTGAGAGCAGCCAGTGCTCTTATCCACTGAGCCAAGCCCCAAGGCTGAGCTTCTTCTGAAATGTAATAAAGTTGAAATAGTTGTGTTTGAACAGGCGAGAACTTCAATCAGCAGACTCAAAACCACAGGCCTGGGAGGTAGACCGCAGATAAATAGTGGCGTGCAAGGCCAGGGGCTTTGAGCCTCATCTCTAAACACACAAAATAAAGTTTTTAAAAATATACAGTGTTGCCCAGTGGTGGTGGCACACACCTTTAATCCCAGCACTTGGGAGGCAGAGGCAGTTGGGTCTCTGTGAGTTCAAGGCCAGCCTGGTCTACAGAGCTAGTTCCAGGACAGACTCCAAGCTACACAGAGAAACCCTGTCTTGAAAAACCAAAAACAAAATATTTCAGTGTTGTCTTAATTTGCCCAGCGGCTTTCATTGGTCGTCAGTGTATGTCCCTTTTTATTTAATCTAAATGCCCTCAGGCAGGTGGGGCTCACACTGTGGCAAGGTGTTGCCTCCCGCTAGCCTCAGCCCCATTGCCATTTCTTGACTGGCTGAATCGTTGGGAGTGTGGTGTGGAAGGATGAGGAATGCAACAAACAGAAGAGGCAAGAATTGTCCTGAGTCGAGAACCCAAGACGTAACCCATAGAAATTGCTATAAAACTTGACAGCGTTAAGTGGCTGGTACAACTTACTCCTCGGAGTCCAGCAGACATGGGAGCCGAGTGAGCCGAGCAAACGGACTCTCTCCAATTGAAGTGATAGCCACTGATTATTTCTCTGATGTCGCAGTTACGGGTTGCCATCCATCCTGGGCTTCCTGCTGTAAAAGGCCCCGCCATCCTCCTCAATGCACACTGGGCCACAGATTCCACAGCCAGGGCATTAATTTCCTCTCGGTTACATGCTGCCGCGTGGGATGATCAGTTACATTTCCTGACCGTAAAGAAGAGGGAGCCATGAGGCATCCCCTGCTGTCAGGATGCGCAAAGAAGGCTGCTGCATGCCTCGCCTTTGCCAGGGTCAGAGAGGGAACAATTGCGTGTGCTCTCTCAAGTCTGGCAAGGTACTAATCCAGGTTTGCCTTCCTTCCATCAGAATCCCATTTTCATTCAGAGTGGCAATGCGCCTGTTGACACTCGACCCTTGTAGGTGTGAGGGCAGGTGTCATGGTACCGGCCAGCAAGTTCTGTCTGCTGTAGATTTCTAGAACGGATTTGCTGTCTCGTTTCAGAGCATCCCCAACTGTTATTTAGTCTCCCCCTCCTCTCACTCCAGGACCAAAGAGTTGACCATACCAAAGAAGAAAGATAGTAGGGGTCGCCAGGGCCCGGGTTTTGACTCCCCCCCCCCGCAAAAAAAAAGCTGTTGTACTAGGGAGTGGGAAACCTTGTTTGTCCCAGCTGCCCTGTTAGCTTGCACCCGAAATAATCACACAGAAATTGTGTTAATTAAATTACTGCCTGGCCCATTATCTCTAGCCTCTTATTGGCTAACTCTCACATATTACTTTAACCCATCTCCATTAATGTGTATTGCCAATTGACTGTGGCTTACCAGCACGAGTCTAACCACCATCTGTCTTGGGCAGGAGAATCATGGCATCTGCCTGTCTCTGCTTTCTTCCTCCCAGAATTCTGTTCTGTCTTCCCTGCCTACCTCAGCTCTGCCCTATCAAAAGGCCAAGGCAGTTTCTTTATTCAACCAAGGAAAGCAACACAAATACAGAAGGACCTCCTACACCAAAAAGCTTCTGTAACAATTTTATAGCATGAAACTTCTGTGAACAACTTTTCTCGTTTATTTTGAAAGCCAGTGCACTGAGTTTCGCTGTGGCGTTCTCACTGTGTCAGGAGACTTTGCTCTGGGTCATCCTCCTCCCTGCTGCGCTACCCCAGCCCACCTGCTTGCTTTCTGCTTTCCTGTCCTCTCCTCCCATCAAGTAGGCCTCTGGCTTGTGTCACGTGATTTGCTTCATGCTTCCTTTATTCTCTTTCCCCCTTGAGAGCTCTTCCTCACCTCTGATGTTCACCTTTCTATTTACACACACACACACACACACACACACACCAGCACACACATGCATGCACATACGCGCACACACACACACCAACAATCTCGGTTTGGTTACTAAACCAACTAAAGAGACAAGTAATTGTGAAAGCAAAGAAAGGAGGTTTGAATGACACGGCCACATTGGGAGGAGGTGCAGTGACACCTCCCTCCCCAGTTGACACCTCCCTCCTTTCCCAACTTTGCATTTTTCTTGGCTTCCATCCATGGTCTTAGTTGAAGCAGCTGAACTTTATCCACCTAACAGAGCTTGCTGGGGAATGTAGGCAGAGGCTGTTCGTTCATTCCCGGCTGCCCAGACCTGAAATTATCACACAGAAACTATATAATGTGCAATACTATTTGGCCAACAGTTCAAGTTCATTTCTATTTTTTTTATTGACATTTATTGAGCTCTACATTTTTCTCTGTTCCCCTCCCTGCTTCTCCCACCCCCTGTCAACCTTCCCCCAAGGTCCCCATGCTCCCAATTTACTCAGGAGATCTTGTCTTTTTCTATCAAGTGTATTTCTAACTAGCTCTTATATCCTAAGCTAACCCATCTCCATTAATCACCACGAGGTTGTGGCCTACCAGCAAAGTTCCAGCAGGCTTGGGTGAGGGTGTCTTTCTCTTTCAGCAACAACATGGCTTCTCTCTGGCTCCCCCTACTCTCTCTCCATATCTTTTCCAGGTTGGTTATATTCTGTTAAGCCATTGGTTAAAAGCAGCTTCTTTATTAACCAATGGCAATAAAACATATTTACAGAATACAGAGAGGAATCCCCCATCACCTCCCCTTTTCTATCCAAATAAAATGGAAGGTTTAACTTTAACACAGAAAAATTATATATAACAAAACAGTATCAAGCAAAAATTATACTTACAATATTTATATCTACTTTATCTTTTATTATAACTAAGGAAAACTATAATTATAACTATGCTTCAATTCTATCAAAGACTCTAGAAAAATATAATATTACCTAAGTAAACAGGAAGTGCATTGTAAGCAACTTCCAAAACTCTAGAATTCCTATCAGGAAAAAGGGCTACAAGGAGTGAATAGCACCCCAGTGATGGTTACAGTAGGACCAAGATGTCCAACACGCATGCAGAATAAAAAAGGGGGAACCCCACGTGACAGCCAAAGTACACCATCTTAAAAACAACAGGGAAGTCAGTGACTAGCCGGATACTATAGCCAAACATATGTCACCATGTCACTTCTCAGCACTGATGAAGGAGAAACTGAAGCATCTGCCACACAAACAACCATCAGTGCTCATAGCAGCCTCATTCACAATGGCCTTAAACTAGAAACAGTCTAATAACAACCAGTGGGGAGTGGAGAAACAGTCTGTGACATGTTCACACAATCAAACAAACAACAAATCAGCTCAGGTGTGGGGGGCAGACTGGCAAGGGACTCCAGAGGTTTCTTCAGGAGGAAAAGATATGTTTGCTTCTTGGTGTGTGGTCTCACGGTGCTATACAGCTGGCAGAGCTCAGACTCTTACGTGGATGAAGTTTATTGTGTCTAAGTTATTCCTCAGCAAAACTGAGACAGGGTTCGGCAAACTCGTTCTGGGAAGGGCCTCATGGGAATTTCTTTTTTTTAGGATTATCCAGCCAAGTAGTGTCCTCTGAGCCACCTACACCTGCTACTAACTAGATGGGGAAGGCAGTCATGGATAGTATCAAATGCGACAGAAGTAAATGGCTAGCAGGGCTAGGTTCCAGTGGACTTTATATTGGCACTTGTCACGTATGTTTTTACATGCCATTAACTAGCATTCTTCTTTCTGCTTTGTTTTCCAACCACGTAATAAAGGTGAAGGTAAATGCACTTTTAGCTCATGGGCTAAACAGAAACAGGTAACAGACCAGGCTTGCCCCCTGGGGCAGAAGTGCCAACCCTTGATGTCAGAGAGCATCTCATCACAGACACTTCAAGGCCCTAAAACAGACAGACAGACAGACAGACAGACAGACAGACAGACAGACTTCATTGCCTGCCAGATAGATGTCAGATGAACTGGGGAGCCCCAGGCTGCCTTGATGGGGACCTATGTGGCACCTCCGGAGGCCGGGAGCTCATGAGAGCATCAGGGTGGGGCTGCAATCTTTCCTGGAAGTGTCCAACTGTGGGGTGATCTTGCGAATGCAGAACCTTAGCAGGAAGAAGAATCATTTGTACCCCAGAAAACAAAACCAGGAACATTTTTAGGCCTAAGGATGGGCCCCCACAGTAGAGTGCCAGCCTCCAATACCCAGTCTCTAGCGTGGATCCCTATTGCCACAAATGTAAATGTTTTATTTGGATATGTGGATATCAGACCCAGGACCTTAGGCATCAGAATTCTCAGTTTGAGAGCTTGAGAGACGGCTCAGTGATTAAGAGCACTTGTTGCTCTTACAGAGGACCTGGATTCAGATCTCAGCACCACCTGATGGCACACAACCATCTGTAACTCCAATTCCAGGGATATGGCGACCTCTTCTGGACTCTGCGGGCACTGCATGCACACGGTACACAGACGGTCATGCAGGCAAAGCACCTAAAGACATAAAATAATGAGATAAAAATAATTTTTAAAAATGTTGCTTTCACTACTGGGCTGGGGACGCTAGCTCAGAGGTGGAGTACTTGCCTAGTACAAGGCCCTGATCTCAATCCTTGGCTGTATGCATTTTTTTAAAGTCCTGCTCTTTAGCAGTATAAGAAGAAAACTAAGTTTTTCCATTGACAATTTAGTCTTGCAGAATGTCCATCCTGGGATCCTTAAGCTCAGATCAACACTCGTCCACTTTGGAGGTCTGAGGCAAACCCAGCTTGCCTTCAGAGGCTAATTGGACCTGCTGGGGTCTCCTCTGCCTCCATCCTTCCAGGGCAGCAGAGGGCAGATGTGAAGGGGTGGGGAGGGTGAAAGAGAACTCTGTTTTCCCTTTCTCCAATGACAGACATGGTAGAGATGAACTCCCCAGATCGCTGTGTGATCCCAGACACCCAGCCGAAGAAGGCCCCTTTGAGTTTGCATCTCCCTGCACAAGAAGGCTGTAGTCACATCTGAATGCCACAAGGACTCCAGTAACCTGAGCTACTACGACCACAGGGAGATTTTTTTATAAAGGAAAAAGGCATCCCAATGTGACAAAGAATGTCCAGGAAAAGACAAACACAGCCCTGGGCTTTTCCCTATGCCCTGGTTGGGCAGACATGGAAAGGAAGCCACGGGGGCACAGATTGACTTCCGGTCACTCTACATCAAGTAGCTGAGTCTAGGCTCAGGACAGAGAATCAGTCAGCCATCTTCTCTCTACGTTATGCATAGGTGGCAAATTTGGTTGACACCATAAAAAAGCATACTTCATTGCAGTTAACTCTCTGCCAAAATTTAGATTTTACTTTAAATATATAACTGATTTTTAAAATTATTTTATTTTATATGTATGAGTACCTGCGTGTATGTACATATGCCATATGAGTGGCTGTGCCTGTGGAGGCCAGAACAGGATAATGGATCATCTCTAACTAGAGTTAAGTCATGTGGGTGCTGGGAACTGAACCCAGGTCCTCTGAAAGAGCAGTCAGGGCTCTTAACCACAGAGCCATTGCTCCAGCATCATAGCTGACTTTTATTTATTTGTTATGTATACATTGTTCTACCTGCAGGCCAGAAGAGGGCACCAGACCCATTACAGATGGTTGCAAGCCACCATGTGGTTGTTGGGAATTGAACTCAGGACCTCTGGAAGAGTAGCCAGTGCCACCAATCTCTGAACCTTCTCTCCAGCCCTGTATAGATGACATTTTTAAATAACACATTTTTCTGGGTTTGGTGTCACACCCCTACAAACTCAGCACTTGGGAGGCTGAGGCAAGAGGATTATACATTTAAGACCAGTCTATCCATGAGCTCTGTCTCTGTCTCTCTGTCTCTGTGTGTCTCTGTCTCTCTCTGTATCTCCACACACACACACACACACACACAGGAGGGAGGGGAGAGGATTTTCTGACTATTCTTCCTATGGCACACAGACAGGTTTGCAGTTGGAGGGTATTCCTTGCGCCTCGTTACCATCAGTTAAGACACCCCAGACAATGACTCAGCAGAGCTGCGCAGACCACACTCTTCAGGCTGAGAGGCGTCTCTGTCTTTTGCTTCCCTCAGCCAAGCAGAGAGAGAACCACAGGGCCAGGGGTTGCTCTCATTTCCACTGACCGGAACGAGATTTGTAAACATTTCCCTGTAAGCTGGATTTCTTAGGGTACCGGGAATTACGAAGAAAGGAAGGACCGCACCAGTTTGCGTTACTATCACCTGGTCCCTGCCCCCAACCGCCACACAAGTAGAGGTTATCCGCGGGGTCCTCCAGTTCTATAAACTACGAACTGTGGGAAATTCAACCTCTTGCCTGGACTCATGCTTCGGGAGTGAAGTGGAGCTTGGCTTCCAGCCTAACTCCCTCTGCCTTCGGGCCTGGCTGTAGCCACCGTTCCACAATGCCTGGCTTGAGTAACCTGCTCAGTGTTGGCCAGGCATTCTACAAGCACACAGTTCAGTCGCTCTGTCGTGGCCTCCTCGCATGAATTCTCCCCGCTTTTCTTCTCGGAATTTTACTTTGCCCTATAACTGCCCAAAGTACTGGGTCTAAGCTACGTTGTGCTGTTTGTCCTCATCCGCTTTGAGGTCTAACGTCTCAGAATGGTGGCAGGGTTGGGGGGTAGAGCCTGGTCAGAGATGTTGAGGTCAGAGGCGCAGACCTGAGGAGTTCAACTGGATTAGCTATGTTCTAGCTCAGTTTCCTGTTGCTATGGAAGGGGAAAAGAAAAAACAGAAACAGAAAAGCAAGGTAACTTGGGGAGGAAAGGGTTCATTTCAGCCTACAACTCCGAGCTCCAGGAAAGTCAGAAGGGGAACCAGGAGCAATCGCTCACCCACCTTTCCTCTATGTATAACACAGGCCCACCCGCCTAGGACCACAGTGGGCTGGGCCTTCCTATAGCATTCGGCCATCAAGAAAAAGCCCCACGGATGGGCCACTGAGCAATCTGATGGGGTAACTTCTCAGTTGAGATTCTCTCTTCCCAGGTTTGTGTTGAGGTGTCCTAAACTAACCTGCACAGCTACTGCCAAAGCTTTGCCACCCCTGCAGCCCAAGCAGCCAGGATTGCCCACTGTGGGACGGAATAGCAAAAGGTCTCACCAAAAGTCAACAGGATCAACAAGATGTCGTTGAACTTCCCAAAACGTGTCTTGTTTTGTTTGGCTCACTGGCTGTTGCTCGGAGTTTGGGTATAAGGGTTTCTTTGCTTTTTTCCAGGCAGGGTCTCCCGCGTGTAGACCAGGCTAGCCTTGTACTCACATTCCCCTTGTCTCAGCTTTCCTGGGGCAGGGATTATAGGTGTGCATCGCCACATCCGACTTGAGCATCTTTTCTTTGTAAATCACCCACACCGAAAAACAGACCAGACCCAGCCGCAGCAGAGGCAATTTCTCACAATATCCCAGAGAATCAGGATGCAGGTGAAAGAGAGCTGTAATCGGGCTAGGAGTGTGACTCCATGGTAGAGCTCTGTCTCACATGGGGAAGGCCACGAGATCCACCCTCGCCCCCTCAACAGGTGGGGGATTCATTTAACAGAATGCATGAGGCTGAAAGTTAAACCCACAGAAGGGAGGTCTGTAGCAAACCAGCTGCAACCCAGAACCTTAGCAGAATCGGATAGGGCTCTCTCTCCACGGCACAGGGGTGCAGACGTGCTGAGAACAAACTGTTAAGAATGTCTGTTTCCCAGTGCAGTGGTGATGCGTGCCTTCAATCCCAGTACTTGGGAGACAGAGGTAAGTGGATCTCTGTGAGTTCAAGGTCAGCTTGGTCTACAGAGTGAATTCCAAGACAGTCAGTGCTACACACACACACACACACAGTTATGTTTCTTCTCATTCCTATGTGCCCCTGTGCCACTGTTCCTGCCTGGCCTTGGGAAGAAAATTTGAATTACAGAGGCACTGTGTCCAAGAAAGGTGGGCACAGCTAAGAGCTGGACTGTCACACATTTGGGAAGCAGATGAAAGGTGTGCGCTTGAAAATTTAGAGCCCAAGCCGGGCGATGGTGGCGCACGCCTTTAATCCCAGCACTTGGGAGGCAGAGGCAGGTGGATCTCTGTGAGTTCGAGACCAGCGTGGTCTACAGAGCTAGTTCCAGGACAGGCTCCAAAGCCACAGAGAAACCCTGTCTCGAAAAACCAAAAAAAAAAAAAAAAAAAGAAACTTTAGAGCCCAAGTAGTTTCCTGGCTCCCATGATGCTTAGTGGTAAAGCTTATTATACCCCATGGTGAATGGCGGAGGATTTGCTCGGGAAGCTGATCAATACAGGAGCAGGCACAGAAGTCCCTTAGAGCCACACTGAGAATCACCCACAGGGAGGATTCATCCATCACCTGAGTGTCAGTAACCATCGCTGGGAGTTTGAGGGAGGTCTCTTAGTGAAGACAAACTATGCTTGTCTATAGCCGGCAAGAGTAGAACAAACATTAGCAAAACCTCTAACTATTTACCTACCTTTCTCACAAAGCTCCTTCAGGATGAGCTCCAACCAAACAAAGGTGTGTTTTGTTCCTATTTGGTTTGGTTCTCAGTTAGCCCAGGCTGGTCTTGAACTCACTGTTTAGCTGAGGATGTCCTTGAACTCCTCCACTCCCTAAGGACTGGGAACGCAGCTGTGAGCACCACACCCAGGCTAAAACAAGCCAAGGAAGAAAATGCAAGCGCCAGGAAATGAGGATCTCAGAAGAAGAGGACGATTAATAGCGCTAAGGGAGGGACAAGGCCAGTCTGACTTTAGAGCAGAACGGCTACACAAGGAAGATGTCATCAGAGAGAAAGGCCACGGGGAAGGCTCAGCATGTTCGTCATATTGGAAGAGTTTGGAGGTTAATTCTCACTAAAGACCAAAAAACGCCACAAGTCAAAAGATAAAGCAAACGAAACATGCTGGCTAGACACCCGCACAAAGAGGTAGAGGCAGGAGGATTGCCACAAGTGCAAAGCCAGGACACACATGTAGTGTTTGTGTGTATGTGTGTGCATGTGTGTGTGTTTGTGTGGTATGTGGTGTGTGTAAGAGAGAGTGTGTGTGTGGTGTGTGTGTAGTGTATGTGGTATATATGTATGTATTATGGTATGTCTGTGTGTGAGAGAGAGCATATGCGTGTGATGTATGTGTGTGATTATTAATGTCAGAACAGCAAAGATATCCAGGAGTGTAAATGCAGTCCCAGCTGGATACAGATAATACTTACATAGTCAAAATGCAAATCTGAGCAGTGAACTTTATCGGATGTGCTAAGCCTTGGCTCACGATTCTATTTTAGCATCTAAGAAACCAGAATGCACTGTAGTATTAATTACTTGTCTCCCTGCTGTAGCAAAAATCCCTTTCATTCAGGCCAGCACCCACTGTCCACAAGTGAGGTGTTTTTCCACTGCACACAACCTAATCTAAACAACCCTTCCAGGGAATGCCCAGCAGCTGGTGTCCTAGGTTCTTCTAGGTCCTATCAAGTTAACAATATTAATTGTCAGTTTTGTTAGGGGCACTTTTATTCTTTTGTAGTTCCTCATAAAATATTGTTGAAGGACTAGAGAGAAGATTCAGGTTAAGAACACTGGCTGTTCCTGCATGGGACCCAGGTTCCTTTCCCAGCACCCACATGGCTGCTCACAACCATGAGTAACTCTAGTTCCCTAGAATCCGACGCCCTCTTCTGGCCTCCACAGGGAGTGCAGGCATATGATGCACTTACATACATGTAAGCCTAGGCATAAAATGGTTTTTGTTAATTAGGTTAACTCTCATGATGGAAGGCAGGTAAGACAGGAAGAAATACAGAAACTGAGTAGTAAGCAGGCCTGAGGAGGGTGAAAAGCTTTTCCTTGACTGCCATAGCAACAAGACAAGTAAGAATCTAAAATTATGATACTGATGACACAGCTTTTAAAATGTATTGTTTCCGAATGAGGGCTGCAAACACCAGAAGCGCAACTAAAATCAGAGACAATGGTTCACTGAGGGCGCCTAGATGGAGGTACGAATGGGCCAGGAAGCCACAGCCTTGCGATTTTCAGAAAGATTTAACATGTGAACTTTTAAGCTACCTCTATGGGTTTGGAGTAAAATTTTTTTTAAAAAAACATAAAAATAATGAAGTGAACTCTTCCACTCCCAGCCTTACCAGAACGGGAATTTTCAGGCTGTGGGAACCAAAAGTAGCTTCTCCACCAGGCTAGTCACCCTATAACCTCCAGGGCAATGCATGTCACCTCAGCCTCGGTCTCCGCACCAGGGGAAGCCTAGCTTCTGCCTCCGATGACATACAGCTATGCATTTGGGGGAAAGTGGAAACCGCAGCGTGCAGATGCTCTAGTGACTCAGCCCTGGAGAGAGGAAGGAAGCTGGCGGCTGGTCCAGCAGGTGGGGATCCTCCTCCGCAGACACCTGTCGGCGGTTCTGGGGTTCCAGAGGACGAGCCCAGCATTCCTCCACGCCGAGAGGCATCTGTTCTGTCCACCGAAAGATGTGCACCCGCGTCTGGGAACCGCGTGACAAAGGAGAAGGGTCCTCCGCACGGGCAGGCACGGCGGAATGCTGAACCCAGCTGCGCCCAGCTTCTGCAAGAGTCCCCCGCTGACCTTGGTTTCCCACGGCGGCTCCACGCGGGGGAACCCCTGTCCCAGGTTCCCACGGCCAACTAACTCCACGCGGGGACCAGTTGTGTCCCGGGAGAACAGCCTTTTTACGTCGCAGGGGCTGGTGGGGGACCCTTCTCCACAGAGTCTAGCGTGAGCACCAGTGCCCCACACCTCCCCAGCACACCCGGAGGTCCAGCCTGCGGCTCAGCAGGGGAGCCTCGGGAAGCAGCTCCCGACGCTCAGCAGGAGATCTGGGACTGGGCAGGCCGGCAGTTAAGTATTTTAAACAACGCTCTCTGCAACCAACGCCGACTTCCTGCAGAATCCGTCCACCGCCCTCTGCCAGGCCCCTTTCCTCCCTAACCGGCTGCCTGCCGGTTTCTAACACTTCATGAAGCCTTCTACTCTGCTAGATTGTTATCCCTGTGAGGTTAGGGGAAACGACAGCAGCGGAGTAGTTAGGCCTCGGGTCGTGCTGAGACCCGAGTTAAAACATGCTAACCTGGCTTGCTGGAGGCATCTGGGTCCCCAAAGTCCTTAACCTTGGTGGTCAGGGGGCTTCCAACCTCAGCTTCCCACATCCCAGCTGCTCTCCGAGTTCCCGGCCTTGAAGGGATCCCTAACGAAAGGAGGCTCCAGCCCTGGGCCCAGTTCAGGCGTTACTCTCACAGTAATGAGGAGACTGCTTCTCCAGGGTGGGCTGTTTAGCTGTTCTCTCACCCTTCAGAGGAGACAGTCCCTCTGCCCACCCACCCTGTGAACAGGTCCACGCTGTAAGAACCCAGAAGACCAGTGGAGAGCTTCATTTTCGCAAGCCAAGGTCATCTCCTACTTAAGTAAGAAAAATGGTCCCTGGCTGTCTGGTGGATTATGGTGTGTAACTAATTTAACCTACTTTGTCAGACACCTGGGAGAGTATGGAATAGTCAGGTGATTGTGAGAGATTTCCTTGATCTCTTTGAGTTCAGCAAACTAGGCTGTGTTCGGCCAGCAGGCCACCAAGTCAGGGAGGGCAGTGAGCTTGCAGCAAGACTAGAGTCTGCAGGCTGGGTCTGCAGTCTCTCACACACAACCCACGCCACCCCCAAGCCCCCACCCCCACACACCTCAGCACCCCCTTCCTTTTAGCTTCACTCACTGCTTTAAATGCCCCTTTGTCTCATGGCTCGTGGTCATCCCTCCTCCCCACAGAGTCACCCAGGGCAGCTCCCCCCCCCCGTGCCCCTCCTATCCCTCACCACCCTGTGCTGTTCTCTGCTTTGGTTTGTGGGGGACACCTTCAGTTTTGCTGAAGTACCACTTACTATCTGGACAGCAGAGTTGGGAGTTGCTGAGGGTGTGGGGAGAAAGAGGGGGAAGATCAATGGTATATGTTCTGGGTTCCAGTCCCAACACTGTATTTCCAGGGACTAAGACATGACTTGGTGGTCAAGAGTGCTAGCACCTCTTCCAGATGGACTCAGGTTCAGTTCCCAGCTCACAACTGTCTGTATCTCTAGTGCCAAGATATCTGGCGCCCTCTTTTGGTCTCTACAGATACTACATGCCCTGTACATATACACACATGCAGGCAAATCACTCATACACATTTAAAAAGAAAGTAAATAAGTCTAAAAGAGTTTTAACTAAAATTAAATTTACAAAGTAGAACAAACAGAGCATGGTGACACTTGTCTGTGATCCCAGCTACTCTGGAGGGGGGCAATGGCTTTGCTGATCCCACCTCAGAGAGAGAGAGAAAGAGAGAGAGAGAGATCCAGGAGAACCCCATATTAGTATTTAGGAAGTCTTCTTTTTCAAAGTTTTTAAAGTGATATATAGGTTAAAATTTTGAAATTAAAAAAATTTATGTGTATACACACCTCCACAACCCCCTTCCTCCCCTGGCCATCAGCCTAGCCAGAGACCTCCATTTGCACGTACTTTCTTAATAAACAATAGAGCCATATGTTCACGTCTCTACTGGCACATAAATGGATTATACTGCACATACTGCTTACTATTCTCTCTCTCTCTCTCTCTCTCTCTCTCTCTCTCTCACACACACACACACACATCAGCATGAATTTGAGGTTTATCCCCATCAGTACAGAAGAACGGTTGAGCTTTTAGAACAACCGCCTGGTATTCCATCCCGTCATCTGCTGGCTGAGCATTCAAATCATTCCCAGCCTTGACTGCAATGAAGGTCTTCGAGCATGTCCTTTTTGATGTACATTGGTGTTTTTCCCGCTGTATCTTTATGCACTGTGTGCATATAGCATTCTTAGAGACTGAGCACATGCCTTTAAGCCCACAGGGTCTGTATCTAGAGAGTAAATATTAGTGGTAAAATTGCTGGCCAAAGGCTGTACACATTTTCAATCGTGATAGAGAGAGCCAAAGAGTAGAAAGGTTTTATTTTTAGAGTAAGGAAGAATTTTTCTTTTCTTTCTTTTTGTTTTGTTTTGTTTCTTTAAGACAGAGTTTCTCTGTGTAGCCCTAACTGTCCTGGAACTTACTCTGTAGACCAAGCTGGCCTTGATCCACCTGTCTCTGCCTCTTGAGTGCTGGGATTAAAGGTGTGCACCAACACCATCCAGCCAAGTAAGAAAGAATTTTAACTGAAACTACCCAAAATGTTGTGCCAATTTATCAGGAATGCTTTTCGATATATAGTCAATCCAACTCTGGTTTGCGCGCTCTCCATCTGTCTGTCTGTCTGTCTGTCTGTCTGTCTGTCTCTAGCTCTAGCTCTCTCATTTGTAAAGAACAAGTATTTCTTTCTTATGTTTCAGAAGGCTTGGAAATCTAAGGTCAAGAGACCAGCATCAAGCGAAGACCTTCCTTCTACTTCCCCCCATGGTAGAAGGCTGAAAGGTAAGAGGGCACCCTCAAGGTAAATGGTCAGGATTTAACCTATGTCGGGACTCCTACAGTAGCTAACTGTGGTAATTCTAATGTCATTAACTCCTTAATCTCATAGGGAATGGCACTATTAGGAGATATGGCTTTGTTGGAGTGGGTATGGCCTCATTGGGGGAAGTATGTCACTGTGGGGGGGTGTGAGGTTTTCTATGCTCAGGATATCACCCAGTGTCTCAGTTGACTTCCTGTTACCTACAGGATGCAGCACTCTCAGCTCCAGCACCATAGCTGTCCCTGTCACGCATACCGCCATGCTCCCCACCACGAGGGTAATGGTCTGAACCTCGGAAACTGTAAGGGAGGTTTCCTTACAGTTAATTTAATTGTAAACTCAATTAACTGTTTTCCTTATAAGAGTTGCTGTGGTCATGGTGTCTCTTTACAGCAATAAGAAACCCTAACTAAGACAGTAACCCAAGCCCATGGTGTTGGCACTCACCCTACCCCCACCCCATGAGATGGAGCCCTTGCAGCCTCGACCCTATGAAAGGTCTCTCCTCAAAGCACTTAGGAGGGAAGTTTCCAACACGGGCGCTGACAGGGCACATCCAAATCACAGTGTTCTTCTAGCTCTCTCTTATTATCCTTCTCCTAAGTGACAAAGTATATGATATATATGTTGGGGGTTTGAGAGATGGCTCAGCAGTTGAGAACACTTTCTGCTCTTCCCGAGGGCACAGGTTCAGGTCCCAGCACCCATAGCAAGGGGCTCATAGCTACATAGAACTTCAGGGATTTGACCTCTTCTGACCTCTCTTCTGACCTCTGTGCACTCATGTGCACAGCCCCCCCACATGTGCACACACATGCATGAACACGCACTTAAAGCTAATACATATAAACCTTTTTAAAATGATGTGTATTTTTGGTATACAATACAATGTTTATAAATGTATGTACTCTAGCTTTCTAAGAGCAGGGACTCAAAACATGTTTGTTATTCAGCGAGAAACAAGACATTGGTGTGGCTTACACTGGAAGAAGCATGAAGGATGCTGGACGATGTACCGCATCCCCACAGTGGCCTCTGAGTGGAGCATCGCTCGAACATAAGGGCTTCCCCATGGCACGCCGGGACCATGGAGGACCTACGTAGGTGGTCAGAAAGGGTTGACGGGAGCCCTTCATGTCCTCTCGTCCCTCACACTGTCCACATCTGGAACTCCACATATGGAAAAGTGCTGTTGGGCAGATGTGGCCACCCAGGGAGTGATGCATGTCACCACCGAAGCCATTAGGTCATCAGCTCTAGCATTCTGTGTGCTGTGGTCCTGACTGCCACAAGCACCCAGACGCTGATACCTCCCAGGGATAGGAAGTTGTCTCCCTTGACAGTCACCTTACCTTGTTTCCGAGAAGACTCTAGCTTAGATAGAGCAGGTAGAAAAAAACAGTTTCACTTTCACTTCCAATTTATTCATCTTTACTTTGTGTGTGAGTATTAGCCTACATGTGCGTATGTGTGCTGTGTGTGTGCTTGGTGTCTGTGGAGGCCAGAAGAGGGCATCAGATCCCCTGGAACTGGAGTTACAGCGGTTGTGAGCTGGAGCTGAACCTGGGTCCTCTGCAAGCACGGCCCTTGCTCTTAAGCACCGAGCGCATGAAGGTGTAGCTCAGACTGGCCTTGAACTTGCGACCTTCCTGAGTCTGCCTCTGCAGCTTATCCACCACAGGCTGTTTCACTTTATGGTTCCTGGATACAAGATTTTCCTCCTTCTACGAGCCAGGCCTTCACAATGTCTGGGGACAGCCATGTTCACTTAATTCTTCTGAATCTTAGTTCTTTCAGTCATTTCTTATGGATCGTGTCTTCCAGTCACCGCGTTAACTCTTGCTGTGAACACCTTTCTCCTCAAACAGTGAAGAGTCCCCGAAACCACTGCCCAGAATCAAGCTGACCCTGGGAAATGAAGGATGAACTAGGCCCCTGCTAGAAATATTTTGCCTTGGGTTGTCAACACAGTTTTCCCTTCTGGGGAAACTACTGGAGAACAATCCCTTATTCCATTGATTCCTGATTTTCCCTGACTAGTTCTACTTGAAAGATGACAATCTATAGAACCCAGTTAGATCATCTGGTCCCTGCGCCCCTAGTTCTCAGGAGAATGGTATAACAAAACATTGAAGAGGAAAGGTTCTGTTGCCCTGTGTGGGGCAGAGGGTCATCTCCTCTTCTTGGCTCTTCAGTCTCTAACAACTATTCCATCCCTTTCTAGAAAATTCCTTTCTCATTAAGTTATGGTCCATTTCAGTTGCATACAAGGAGAAAGCTCACCATAGGCCGGAGACTGCTAACCAGTGACCTCATGTCCCCAATTCCAACCTTGACAAAGCCTATGGGATCCCAGGTCTCTCCTCTTCGTTCTTGTTTCCTGCCATCGGCTGATCTGGCTAACTTGCCACCACGGCTTCCGTCAAGTTCCCACACTAACTGTTAGAGGAGCTGGAGAGATGGCTTGGAAGTTAAGAGCACTTGCTCTTCTAGAGGATCTGAGTTCGGTTCCCAGCAGGCATACTGGGTGGCTTGTAACCGTCTGTCACTCCAGCCCCAGAAGATCTGACACCCTCCTCTGGCCTCTGAGGGCACACATACATGGGGAGACGTGTAAGTTGATAAGAAAATTAATCTTTAATGAAAATAAGAATGAACCGCTATTATGTAGGCAGCCAGGCATGGTGGCATGTTCCTGGAATCCTAACACCTAGGAGGCTGGGGCAGGGTGCCTACAACCTGGGTTACACAGCCTGTCTCAAAACAAACTGGTAAGTGGCTAGTCACAACTGCTGCAGACTTGCCAGACTGGGTGCCAGCCGTCAAGGCAAGGAGTCCCCATGTACAAGGTTACCTAATCTGCTAGTAAATGATGGCGTTGAAGTGAAGTCCAACTCTATCAGCCCGAAGCCAAGACATAGAAAATAGAGTTGATGCCCTCAGGAGTTCCAGTCCAGAGGACGCTGCGGGCGGGCTGTATCTTCAGATGCACCTAAAAGCCTGGGAGAAAGAGGGAAGGGAAATACAGTGGGCATCAGAGGCAACGGCAAGCTTCCTCAGACCCCGTGTGCTCACAGAGAGGTACATACAAAAACCTAGGACCACTGAGTGTTGAGGTCAGGAAAGGAGGGGGTGGAAGGCTGCGGCGGAGGCAGCTTCATTCAGCATCTCAGGATTGGGGTCAGGTGCCTACACAGGCAAGGCCTTCCAGTGTGTCTCACTTCTGAGATCATGAGACAGACAGACAGCTCTATCTTCCCAGGTGCCTCCTCGCGAGGTCCTGCTCTTCAGAACCCTTGCTTCAGTGGGGACAGCTCCTAGGGAAGGGGACATACAACAGAAGAAATCTGGCACACCCGGGATATGGGGGGGGGTGCGGGGACGACAGGCATTGTGGGATAATGGAACTATACGGAGACAATTTTAGACTCTGCTTTCAGAGGTTTTTTTTTTTTCTCACCCTGATTGGCTAGTGTAAAACCCTCATTTACAACCTTGACAGAGCCCCGACTAATTTCTGTCGTTGAAACAGCTTTTTATAGCCACAGCATCAAGATGTAGAATACATTTCCTCTTCTCTCCCCACAGATCACATTTCTTGGCAGAAATTTATAGCAGAAAAGTACCAAAATTTTTTATAATGAGAACAAACTCAAAATTCCGCCCCTCAGCCTTCGCCTGTAGATTGTTTCTTCCTGGTAGCTCGCCCCCTGCTTTAACTTTCTCCTAGTGACTCACACGTTAAATTTTGATTTCAGCAGCCTCCAGTCGTATTACAGGATCCTGTTGCCACAGGACAGGGTCCGTGACCTTAAAGATTTCTAAACTGAACGGACTGTACACATGTGTTCACTCTGGAGTTTGGCCCCGTTCAGACCGCTGTCACTTCCCACTCGAATTCCAGGGACAAGCCTAAGAATGGCCTTCCTGCTCTTCCAGCTTGGTTTAATTTATCTTCTCTCTAAGATTTCCCTTTTGGAAGCTGTGTGTGTGTGTGTGTGTGTGTGTGTGTGTATGAACTATTCAAAGAAAAATGTGGTTTTTAATTGCCTTTAGGGCTTAAAAAAAAATCAAGTTCAAGTCTAAAGTACCATAAGATGCCACACGCCAGCCACACGAGGGGTCTTTACTTAACAGCCAGGGGGCTCCTGCCGCTGCCAGCTGAGCTGCCATGTCTTTGCTTTGTGCCCTGAAACCGCCTTCCCGGCTCTGCTCCACGCAGTGACTAACTCCATCAGGAATATGACCCAGTTTGCTTGGCAGGATGTGATTTTTTTTTTTTTTAACTCACTGCTCTCTCTGGTCACGATTCTCTCCCAGGCATTTAGCGACTCCCTCTTGGCATCCTTCTGGTGCCGAGCCGGATTGATAACTCTCTCCCCAGCTGTTCCCTTCCAGCCAGCCCTCCTCTTTCTGGTAAATCCTTACTCCATTTGCTTTTCTGCAGCAGGCTGCTATCTCTAGGGTCTCCTTAAAATAGATAAACACTCCTCTCCAAGGGAAGTCTCGAGGCAAAACCCACAGCACATACTAGCCCAATAATCTGCTCCAGAAGGCGGCTGGATAAAAAGAGTCGGCAATGGGAGCCACCCACTGGTACAGGCTTTTATCATTTACCAAGCACTTTTGACCCACATGGTCTTATTTAATATTCACAATAAGCCATAATGCAGGTAGAAGGGCTATTTCCACCTTATAAAAGAAAGCCCCTAAAGAAGTCAAGAATTCTGGGCAGGAAGTTGGGCCAGGATTAGAAGCCTGTTCTTTTGAAAACTGCTATGTAAATTCTATTTGCTCAGCCACACAGGGCCAGGAATGCAGCTCCAGGGTAGGGCTTTTCTAGCACACACAAGACCCTAGATTCAATCCCCAGCACCTCAAGGGGGGAAAAAATAGACATAAGAATCTTTGGTGCTCATTTTGATGGGTTCTGCAAAGGGCGTCCCCGATCCGAATGTATGGGACCAGAACTGTTTTGAGTTTAGGAATCTCCCAAATTTGGGAATATTTCCATGCACATAATGATCTCATCTCAGGGATGGTACCCGAGTCCAAGCACAGCATCTGTTTGTGTTTCCTATACATAGTCTGAAATTATTTTGTGCAGTATGTTTAGCGTGTCAGAGTGTTGGCCGTGCTCCGTTCCCGTGTCATCAGGCAGAGGACTTTCCACTTGTAGCACACTCGCACACTCAAAGAGCTCCAAATTTCAGAGTGGGCCCTTTTTCTCGTGTACCACACTGCGTCTCTGGAATTAGCAAAATGGGTCCCACCTGCCAGATCTAGAGATTGTGGGCTTTGGGAAGCCAGGCCAGAGCCTTTCTCGTGAAAGGGCAGTTCAGTTGGTTGAGTGAACCTCAAGGCTTGCAGATTATGGAGAATAGGACCAAAAAAGAGCCTTTTTATCAAATGAAACCCAGCACTCAGCACTCTCAGAAGCAAGTCTCTGTGCAGACGGGTTTCAGAAGGAAACAGTTATAAAGTTGAGAAAGAAGGGCTAGAATTCTGTTTTAAAATTTAAAAAAAGTCACTGTTAGGGGAGCTGGAGGGATGGCTCAGCAATTAAGGGTGGGTACTGTTATTGCAGAGAAACAGGGTTCAGTTCCCAGCACCCCCACTGTGGCTCACAACCATCAGTAATTCTAGTTCTAGGGAATCTGATGCCCCTTCTGGCCTCTTTGGGCACTGCAGTCCTGTGGTGCACACACACACACACATATATAAATATAAATATAAATATAAATATATATATATATGGAGACAAAATGCTTGTACATATAATAAAAATATTAGAAATCATTGTTGGATTTAAATCCAGACTGCCCTCTACAGGTTCATGTTTTTAGCATTTGATTTCATTCATTTCATGACCTTTATAAAAGGGGGCCTGGCTGGTGCATGCCCAGAGACAGGTCTTTGAAAGTTATAGTTGAGTTGGGCAGTGGTGGCACATGCCTTTAATCCCAGCACTCAGGAAGCAGAGGCAGGCAGATCTCTGTGAGTTTGAGGCCAGCCTGGTCTACAGAGCAAGTTCCAGGACAGCCAGGACTTGTCTAGGAAAACCAAATGAAGAAGAGGAGGAGGAGAAGGAAGAGGAAGAGGAGAAGGAGGAGCACGAGGAAGAGGAGGAAGAGGAGGAGAAGGAGAAAGAAGAAGAAGAGGAAGAGGAAGAGGAAGAGGAAGAGGAAGAAGAAGAAGAAGAAGAAGAAGAAGAAGAAGAAGAAGAAGAAGAAGAAGAAGAAAAGTTACAGTTGGCTCCAGCCTTCCAGCCTGCATTCTCTACTTCCTGCTTGCCACTGTGTTAACAAGCAGCCACCGCACACTACCACCACCAGGAACAGAACTGTTCTGGGTTGCCTTCCCCAACATAACAGACCGAAATTCCTCTGACACCCCGAGGCAAACTAAACCTTCCCACCCCAACCCGAAGCCTTCTATCAGCAGTTCTGATCACAAGTAACTAATGTTGTCACCACACTGCGCCTCAGTCTTCTGGGACCTTCACCTGACCTTCAACTCTCAACACACCGGTCTGAGGCCACTAGTTTGAAGAGGGGGGGGAAACTCTGAATTTTCATATCAGAAAATTCACTTTGTGGATCCACCAGACCCATGAGGCACATGATATAGAGAGGCTTCGCAACTAGAGACCTCAACCCAGGGGTAAAAAAAAATGAAAGAAAATAAATGATAAAGACCCATCGTGTCGCTTTCCTGGGATGTGTGGGTCACTCCCCACGATGATGATCAGACCTTCTAGAAACTTCCATCAGGGAAAGGCTGTTTAAGACCATCTTATCTGACTGGGAGGAGGTGGTCCACACCTCTAATCCCAGCACTCCGGAGTCTGAACTGGAGGTCAGCCTGCTCTCTAGAGCAAGTTCTAGGACAGCCAGTTCTACACAGAGAAACCCTGTTTCAAAAAACAAAACAAAAGACAACCTTATCTGTGGATCTATCTGCGCCACGTTACCTGAACTCTGTGTTGTGTCTTGCAAAATAGAGCTGCTTCCTCTTGGATCTTGTTTGCACCCAGTGGCGCCTGGTGAATATTTAACAGCTTTTCCCAGGAAGGGAAAGCCCTAGAGAGCCGCTTTTACAGAGTTCAGAGATGTCGTGGAAGAGCAGGTTGGAGAGTCCGCCTCTGTGACTGTTTTCAGCGCCCTCCCAATTTGAATGGCTTCGACTTATCTAGCACCCACTGACCCAGGGGCAGCCCAGGAGGCTGGAGGGAGGGTGATTTGTGGGCAGCCCTGTCCACTCTGCTCACTCGCTCTCCCAGACCGTTGCTCGGTCAACAGTTTGCAAGGGTTCCAATCAAAGCCTCTACACCCCTTTGAAGTGCCTTCACAGAAGCCCGAGTCTTGAGGGCAGAGTCCGCAGGAGCAGCTCGGCCTTTCTTGTCTGGGCTCCATGAATAACTGGCCTGGGAATGTGTCTAGAATCTCCCTGAGCGTCAGCATACTTTTGAGGTTTGTTTGATTTCTCTTTTAATAGACAAATTGCAGAAAACACAAGAAGAAGGAAAAAAAACGCATTTCCTTTTCCCAGCTCAGCATCCATGACCATGAAGAAGCTAGAAGGAGCTGGGAGCAGGCTCTCATTCATAGACACCCTGTGGAGTGGCTGCCACTCGGCAATCCATGTCCTTAGCAACAGAGCCAGGAGGGCTGGAGGAAGGGTTCAGGGTGTGTGGTAACAGGATCACATGGCTTTCTAATGAACATGGCTGTGCTGGCTCAGCCCCATAGCTGGCTCCTGCACACGTTGCTCTTTCCCTCCCTTTAGCACACACTCATTGTTTCTTCACCCATCCTTCCTTCCCTCCCTCCCTCCCTCCCTCCTTCCCTCCTTCCTTCCTTCCTTCTTCCAGAACTTGACCGGAATACCCCCTGCCCGCCCCCCTCCCCCCCCACCCCCGCCATCTTCTCTCCATTGCCGGTTGCAACTTCCACCCCCTTGCCTGCTCACGGCATACTAGGCATACTACGTTGCGACTCATTTTCTGCTCCACCTATTTCTTATGCGGAACCTTGGCTTTACATTTTTAAGTCTTCTAGTGACTGTACACATTCCCGCAGTTATCCGAGCTCCCTGTCCCCCTTGTCCTGTACGATCTCTCCCGCGTCATTCCTTTTACAGAGGTGTTTAAGGAGTCTAGATCGATCAAGACTTGCGGATAGCTTCCCACATACCTTCCTGAAACCTGGGGTCTCAGATTTATGCGTGAAATGGACGTTATCGTTTGTTCCACCTTACATAGGTTGTCATTGAGGATCAGAGGGGTCAAGTGTGTCTCCGGGGTCACACAGCTAGGAAATAGTAAGTGACCTGTGAACTGACCCTAGAAGGGTGACTTTTGGTGTGTGAGTTGAAGGGACAGTAGGAGCCATGGACCAAATCCCCCTGAGCTACATGTACACCTCAGGCGCCAGGTCCCAAGGATTTTAATTGACTTGCAAATACCCTGCCCATCACAGTGCTTGTGTTCTCACTGGAACTTTTCTGTCTCCACACAGAAAATACTTACTCTTCTGTTAAAAATACTGGTTGTCAAGGCGGGTGGCGGTGGCACACACCTTTAATCCCAGAGACAGAGGCAGGTGGATTTCTGAGGCAGCCTGGTCTACAGAGAGAATGCCAGGACAGACTCCAAAGATACAGAGAAACCCTGTCTCGGAAAAAAAAAAAAAATACTGGTTGAAATCAATTCAGTGAGCACTGTAGAAGTAACGCAAAGCAAGTAGACTGTGCACCACCGGTATACAGTGAACTCTACCCTGTAGGTTGTACAAACATGTTCTCTGGTGTTTAGGACCAGGCCACCTAAGGACACACTTCTCTCTCACAGCCCATCCTAAAGGACACTTGCCTGATAGGAGCATAGCCACTTCCTCACAGTTAAAAGTGTAAAGCAACATAAGCCTTAAGACGCTAGTTCTCAAATTCTGTCCCTACCTTTCTGTCATAGGATTTTACACGCTGGACTTGGGTGGTGGCAGGGCTAACAGTGGTGGCTACGGAGGTCAGATGGAATGATGGTGGCTGCTGCCCCCATTCTGATCTGACCTCTCTGCTGCTGCGATGAACACCACAACCAAAAGCAACTTGGGGAGGAAAGGGTTTATTTCAGTGTACAGCTCGTAGTCCATCACTAAGGGAAACCAAGGCAGGAACCTGGGGCCAGGAGCTGACGCAGAGGCCATGGAATGACCCTGCTTCCCAGCTTGCTCCTGTTGGCTTACTCAGTCTGTTTTTCGTATACTGTCCAGGACCACCTGCCCGGGGTGGCACTGTCCACAGTGGGCTGGGCCCTCCCACATCAATCATTAATCAAGAAAATGCCCCCCCCCCAGACTTGCCTATGGGACAGTTTGTTGAAGGCATTTCCTCAATGAATGTTCCCTCTTCCCGGTGGCTCTATTTTGTGCCTAACTAGCACACAGGCTCAGGGTGGTGATCCGCTCTGCGGGTGGTGATGTCATGTTACTGCCTGAAAACGGTCCCAACTTCAAAACATCCCATTGAAAACGTCCTTAGCGTTTGGGGCACTTGTGCCTGCTGTCTGTGAACAAACACGGATAGGCGAAGACACACATGAGGGCGGCTCACGAAGATTAGCAGAAACACAGAGAGAGTCCACGTGGCCTGCTGTGACAGCTCAATTTTTCTTCCACGGACAGTTGGCGGTGATTTTAAATTGAATCCACATATTCTGGAGTCTACTTTCTCCTCATAAAATTTCTCTTAGATCATGTAAAAGGAAATAAATGCTCCAATATTTCATCCTCCCAAGGGCCCCACAGGTTTGAGTGCTGTCCGCGTCCTCTGCTATACCACGGACTGAGGGTGACTACAGACTTGTTTAACCTCAGTAAAGGGTAAAGAGGATGAAAATGTAGAGATGCCACGGTAGGGACAGGCAGTGGGATCAGACTGGTGGAAGGCACTTTGAACTTCTGATGGAAATAGCACACATCAAAGGAGGGCCCCAGGCCTGGTCTCCCCCAGCAGGGGTTTCCCACCAAGTGAGAACTGGAAGGCTCATTTTAGCTTTTCCAAATCAACCCCCCACCCCCACTTCTGACTCCCAGAAAAAACTCCCAGGCTTGGGCCAAGCCTGTGCTCATGACCATCCTAGAGACCCTGGGAGGAAGCTGACCTGCACACTGGAGAAGCCTTGACAGAAGGAAGGATTGCCTGGGCCCTGATGAACAAGGTCTTCATGACTCCGACCAGGGTTTACAGAGGAAACTGTGGCCGATAGAAGTCTGTGCCTCCCACTCTTTCCAAGCCCACCCATCTCCGGGGCTCTGTAACACAACTGCATTGAAACGCTGTCCCAGGCCTCGAGGAAGGAGGCTGCGATCTGAAAGGCCACCTCTTCTCACTAGAATCAGCTACTGGAAGGTACTTGAGACAAAACCAGGCGAAATATCGCCACAGTACCACAGACCACCAGGCTTCCTCCCCACCACTCATCCTGCAGTATAGCCTCCCGGCCCCCAATGCTGACACAGTGCCCAGGGTCTTCTGGACCTCCTACCTAAATACCCAGCGGCAACCTCAAACTTTGCTGTCTCCTGCATCATCCTAGCTCCCCCTCCATTCATTCATTCATTAGTTTTATTAAGACAGGGCCTCAGTCTGTATTCCAGGATAGCCTGGACACTCACTCACTATCAACTTGGATGACCTTGAACTCACAACATTCCTCTTGCCTTGACTTCCAAGTGCTGGATTACAAGCATGAGTTGCTACATCCAGCTCTTATTGTATTTTATTTAATTTCCAACTTACAGTGCTAGTACCTGCTCATGGAATACAGTGTGATATATTACTAAGTATCTAGGTTATGTAAACGATTGGGTTGGGCTAATTAGCATACCCATCATCTCAGTCATTCATCACCTTGTGCTGCAAATCCTTAGCACTGTCTTAGCTACATTGAAATATAAACTCTGGTTATCCATCCTACTGTGCTACAGGACACTGGGATTCATTCCTCCCATCCGCCTTTACCCTCTGCCCCATAATTTTGAAGCCAGTGAGTCCCATCAGCATCTACCTGTCCACTTGAGCTAGGAACCTGTGGACTGTCTGCCTTCTCAGTTCTTTTTCTCAGCCCCCTCAGTGTAGCCAATCAAGCATCGTGTCCCGCCTGCTTTATTTATCTGATGTGATCAATGACATATGTCTCTCAAAGCGCATGTGCTGAAAACTTCATCCCTGTGGCAGCAGTGCTGAGAGATGGGGCTCTAACGAGAGGCGGTTAGGTCCCTAGGACCCTGCCTGCCTCAGCTGTGGGGGTTAATTAGCCCAAGAGTGGTCCTGCTTTCCCTCTCAGGCTTCCTCGTCTGTCTTCCACCACGGGCTGATGCAGCAGGATGGCCTCCACCTTAGCTTCTTTAGTGTCTGGAAGAGCGGAGAATAAAGTTTTTCATAACCTGCCCAGTTTCAGGTGTTCCGTTACAACAACAGAGGTACAGAGACATGTATGTGACTTCCCATGACGTCAGCCCAGCTGGAGCCTTCAGCCTCTCTCTGCTGGACCCACTGCAGCAGCACAGAGACATCACAGGAAACCATCACTGCTGAGTGGCCCACGCAGACCAAGCTCCCGTAGGCGGCCGAGCCTGGCCTGGCCTCCCACCACCTCCCTCTGCCTCACCTGGCCTGCGATCTTAGGCCCCGTCATCTCTCTGTCTCTGGTCATCCTGTCACCTGTCTGCCTGATTCTGCTTCCTGCTGTCCTGAATGTTGATGTCCCCAGTCTTCTGTGATCCCATCTCTTCTCTCCCAGTCTCTACCTGTCCTCAGTGACTACCTCTGAACTGCTCTTTTGTTTATTGGGTGGTTTTTGTTGTTTCATTTGGCATAGGCCTCAGAGTACCTAGAGATGGTTGAACTATGTAGGAGGTATGTGTAGATTCTGTGCAAACATAGACTTACAGAAAAGGTACAGGTGAGCCGGGCGGTGGTGGTGCACACCTTTAATCCCAGCACTTGGGAGGCAGAGGCAGGCGGATCTCTGTGAGTTCAAGACCAGCCTGGTCTACAGAGCTAGTTCCAGGACAGGCTCCAAAAAAAAAAAAAAAAAAGAAAGAAAAGGTACAGATGCATCTAGATTCTGACATGCATGGGGACCTGCACTGAATCCCCGGTGGAAGCCACAGAGCACAGACACACTGTACTGTCAGACCTGTAAGGGTCACCTGTGACTTTGGGCAGCTAACCCAGGTGATACCATGCTTCCGGTCTGGGCAACATATGCTTTATGCTCTGATATGCATGGAGTTCTTCCTGCCCACATGCCACCTCCAGACTGAATCTCAGGAGGCAGTCTCTGGTTATGACAAAAGGGTTGCCCCAGATGTGTCTCTGAGCAGATGTGTGACTTGGGGCAAATTTCCTTTCTGGGATTCCGTTCTCCTCTGTCATATGGAGTGAGCATAGTGCCAGGTTTACAGTGCGGCTTTAGGGCATCAGTGGGTGAAGAAAAAGTACTGGGCTGGGAGGTGGTGGCATGCACGCACACACACACACACACACACACACTTAGGAAGCAGAGGCAGAAGGATCTCTGTGAGTTCAAGACCAGTCTGGTCCATAGGGCGAGTTCCAGGACAGCCGAGACTTCTCAGAGAAAGTCTGTCTCGAAAAACCAAAAACCAAAACCAAAAGAAAGGAAGAAAGGAAAAAAGAAAAAAAAAGAGAGAGAAAGAACGTGCTGGAAGGGGGCAAGATGGCACCAGGGAAAGCCAGCAATATTTCTGTGTGCAGGCTGTCCGCACTTTACAACCCCAGACAAGGAACTGCTTTATGACAGGAAATAGAAGCTGACAAACCGAGCCAGCCAGCTCTGAATGCTTCCATCTTACAAATCCTCCACCCCAAGGGCAGTGCTCAACCCATATCCCCTCCCCCACAAGCGGGGCCTCCGTTCCCAAGGAACAGATGCTAGCAGAGCTCAGGAAATCCTCTTGTCGTAAGCCCCAGACTTCCTGCGCGGCCACCCTCGTAGCGTCCTCCACAGCACTTACAGGCTGTGATCTACCGGAGACACTCTGGATCCTAGCAGCGCCGTCGCCTGCTCCTTGGTAGGAAATGTGTTTGAACTAACTCAAAGATAAGAAGTGTTTTACACTTAAAAATAGCTCCTTTTATAAAAATAAAAATAAACAAGCACCAAGTCCCACCCGTTAAGACCTGGCCTAGCTACTCTGTTAAGGATAACGCGGCTGAGCAGCCTGGGGGTTCCAGATTTCCATTCTGCAGCGCCAGCATGCACCTCTCTCTTGCCCTGGGGAAATCAAAGGTGTTCTTGCAGAGAGGGTGGCTGCAGATGGGCAATGGCGCCATGGGCTATAAAAGGTCGTGTGGCAGGAAGCATGTCGGTATGTGACAGTTCCCTGGGCCATGTGTTGTGACCGCCAGGCTACGCTTCTACAGTTACAGCCCAGGAACCATGAGAAACACCAGCTGCAATCCTTGAGGACTCCTCAAGAGGTAATCAGTGCTCGGTAAAAACCGGGCAGGAAAAATGTCCTTCATTTAGGTTCCACGGTGGCAAACGGCAGGCTTAAAATGAAGCAGGAATGTCAGAGGCCGCTGCTTAGCAGGGCTTCGGGACCTTTTGGCTATAAAAGGTTATCAACTCACGGGGCCCATCAAGCATATCCAGTTGGTTTACAGATCACGAGTCAACTTTCGGTTGCCGTTGAACTTCCTTTAAGCCTCTTGTTTTGCACCGAGCAAGTAAACAATGTCTAATCCCTCAGCTGTGTAGTTCCAAGTACTCCACAAAGTGCCGAGACACGCCTTGGCCCCTGCTCTGTGTGGTTGCAGGTTAACCAGGCCTTCGGATGGGAGCTTCTGCAACCGTTCCTGCTCTTGGTGCACACCACGCTGTGGACCCGGCAGTCTCCCGGCTGGCTTCTGTTTGGGCAGATCTCGTCTTAGACCCACACCACACAGACAGGCTAGCCATAGGGACTATTACTTTTAAAGCAGAGTGCATGCTTTTGTGTTTAGAGAGACTTCAGGTCACACTCGAGAATCCAGTATCAAAGTCAGTTTGCTTTCAGGAAGAGAGCAGTGTACAGGAAGGTGTACAGGAAGGAAAGAATGCCGCAGCAGCCGGTGCATTTGCAACCCAAACATCGCACCTGTCAACTGGGGTTTCTTTGAGATGTCAATCTTAGGCTCTCAAGGCTAAGCAGACCTGCGCTGCAGCTCACTAAAGTAAAGGACACCCAAGTCACCAGCCTCAGTTTCAGCCAGAGCCCCTTTCTTCCAATCCACTGATTTTCTAAAATGCATGGCTATAGATTTTTTCGTGCGCTCAGGTTCTTTGTAATTAATTTCTACCACAATTTTTTGTTTTTGTCTTTTTGAGACCAGGTTTCTCTGTAGTTTTTGAGCCTGTCCAAGCCTGTCCTGGAACTAGCTCTTGTAGACCAGGTTGGCCTTGAACTCGCAGAGATCCATCTGCCTCTGCCTCCCAAGTGCTGGGATTAAAGGAGTGCGCCACCACCGCCTGGCATCAATTTTTAATATGTATCCTATTTTGAGACAATGTGTAACTCAGGTTAACCTGTGTGCGCTAGGATTACAGGAATGAACCCCTCCCTCCCTCTCTCTCTGGTCTCACTGTGTCGCTCTGATCTCACTGTGTTGCCCTGGTCGACCCTGACATCTCCAGGGCTGGGACTTTATAAAGCCTGTGCCATCATCACAGGTAGCAGAAATATCCTCTGCTGAACTTAGAAAATGCTTCCTTTCAAGTTTACTCAAATCGGAGAAAAGTTCAGCTGATGTTTTTATTTTCTATTTTGTTTCTGTAAATGCGGTAGCCATGGGGGTGCCATACAGAGTGATAAAGGGGCAATACCTTCTCAGAACCCTTTATTTTTTCACATTCTTTTTGTGGGGGAAGGAAGTTGTGGTGCAGTGGGGGGAAGTCAAAGGACAACTTTCAGGAGTCCCTTCTCTCTCCTATGTGGGTTCCAGGAACTGAACTGAGTTCAGTAGGCAAATACCTTGGCCCAATGAGCCATCTTACTGACCCTCGGGGCACATTTAACTTCGAAAATTGTTTTAAGTTATGTCCATGTGTGTCAGACCGTATGTTAGCTTCTGCTCATGAGTACAGACCCCCCAGAGGTGGCATTACCAGCAACTGTGAGCTGCCTAGCTTGGAAGTGACTCAGGTCCTCTGCAAGAACACCGAGTGCACTAACCCACTGAGCCATCTCTCCAGTCCCAGCCCACCTTCATAACACATGTCCCTTCCAGTTTCCCACAAAAGACGATGTTACAGATTTCAGAAGCCAGAGGGTTGTGCTTGGCCTTGGGGCCAGATTCCTGAACACTTTTCTGGAGACAGAAGGAACAGTAGGGCCCTTGCCCAAGCCCTCTCACTCATGTCCTTCCACTCTCCAGCAGGCCGGCATGATCTGAAACTAAATAAGTGAGCTCAAATGTTATTAATTTTTTTAATTAAATATAAAGAGAAATGAAGACTTCTGCTCTCATCCCGCTCTTAGCCACAGCTCCTGCTGGCTGTAGGAAAGAATTTTAATTGGAAAAAAATAATTAAATAACTCTAGAGGCAGAGGTGACCCAGCAGAAGTCACTAAGAATAACCCATAATTGTGTCACTATGCTCAATGCAAGTGTGGCTGGAAACACGACCATCCACCCAGCCGCCTAAGCCAGAAACCCAGAAGTTAGCACATCCCAGCCTCTCGAGCCACCCAGGAAACCCCACCTCCTGCTCAACACACCTCTCACCAGTCCTGGGGTTTACTCATAACTTTTGTTCACCTCCCACCTTTGAAGACTTTTGTAGCGCTTCAGATGCCCCTCTTCCAACTCTCTGCCCCGTGGGTATAGCCTGAGACCTTGAACATGAACTTGTCCTCTGATTCTGTGTTTGCCCCCTCATGCCCTTGACTGTGAGACTCTTGAGAGCGAGGCTTGTCACTCATTTCTCTATCTTCAGTACTTAATGGTAACTTAATAAATACATGTAACTCACAAAGCCATTCTTTTATGTTCTGCCCCATTCCAGAAACAAACTGAGAAGGCAAAGGAATAGTTTGCAATTACTGGCCTCTCTGTCTCCCTACAGCTGGGCAGCATTGGGCCAAGAGATAGTTTGGTGGTTAAGAGCACCGCTGTTCTTCCAGAGGACCTGGGTTCAATTCCCTGCATCCACAGAGAGGCTCACAGCTCTCTATAACTCTAGTCACAGAGGCTCCAACATCCTCTTCTGACCTCCCTCATGTGCACACACTCATACACTCCATGGGTACTAGCCCTCATGTGCACACACTCATTCCATGGGTACTAGCCCCCATGTACACACACCCATACACTCAGGAGGCAGAGGCAGTGGATCTCTATGAGCTTGAGGCCAGCCTGG
The DNA here is from genome assembly GCF_950005125.1 of Chionomys nivalis. Classification (NCBI taxonomy): domain Eukaryota; kingdom Metazoa; phylum Chordata; class Mammalia; order Rodentia; family Cricetidae; genus Chionomys; species Chionomys nivalis. The sequence continues at coordinate 83,874,204 of NC_080088.1, read as the reverse complement.
TCTACAGGGTGAGTTCCAGGCCAACCAGAGCTACATAGTGAGACCCTGTCTCTGATAAATAAATAGGTAAATTAAAAAAAAAAAACCTTCATAGTCTGTGTTGTGCCACACACAAGTAATCCCAGCATTAACAAGCCAAAGTGGATAACCATGATGAGTTCAACAAGAGCGAGAACTTGTCCGGAGAGAATATGGGGTCTTGGGAACACGGTCCAAGAATGGAATCATGTGAGGAGAATTCTGAGTGTTTGTGAGAAAACCACGGAACTGTTCCTGGAAGGTGCTGTCACGCCCCTCCCAGGCGTAGCCAATGGGAGCGTGTTCACTTCAGCTTATCACACCTGGCTATTGTTGTTACATGCCTCTGTGGAAAAACGTGTTTCTGCCCTCGCGTGACTTGTCCCCCTGGTCATACGTTTTACTCCATAATTCCTCTTAGCCTTCAGAGGACAAACTGTTCGATGCTCTGAATAAACTTGGCTGTTATGTGAGACTTTCATCCTCCTCCTTTCTTCAGCTCATTTTCCCAGGCTCAATCCCCTTTAGAGCAATAAACAGGAACTGAGGAGGAGGAGTAAAAAGAGAAGATGCGTCCAAAGTCAGACCACCGGTGTATACACAACATGGATTCAGATCTGAACACCGTTGTTCTCCACATCCTTCTACTATGCCCTTTGGTCTCTGCTCGCAAACTTGGCTCTGACACCTAAACACTGTGAGCTCATTAGAACAGTTTGTTCCTAGTCGTCCCAAAGAGCTGTGATGGTGGTGGTGGCCTCAGGGAGAGCTGGACTTACACCAGGCAGAACTATTATCCACACCCACACTGCCAGGCTCATCAGAAGCCTGAGGCCACCCTCAGGTACAGCCTAAAAGATATGCTCTCCTGCAGTGTGGTAAGAGGCAGGCAAAGGGACCATTTCTCATGTGCTGGCTGCAGGCTGCACTGGAAGCTGTCCCGAGACCTGCCAGCCCTGGTGAGGCCTCCGTCTGAACCCTTCCCATACTAGACTTCAGGTCTCTTTCTAGGACTGACTTCCATCTCAGGTCCTCTCTAGACCAAGACGGTGCCTCTGGGTTCCATTGTCTGGGAGGGCAGAGAAGGAAGTGGGGCCATCACTGAGGGAAATACACAGATGTAGATCCCATGTAACAGGTGAGCTAACTCCCAGACAGAGACAGCCTTGGGGGGATTTTGCTGCTGCAGAATGGCTGCTCTCCTCCCACCCACACAGCTAGCATGCTCACAGCCAGCCGGAGTGGATCTAGTGGTCAGCAATTTACCCCTGACTGAGCCACAACCATCCTCAGGTGGACCGTGGAAAGATATACTGCCAAAACAGCAGTGTGCCAGAGATGGCCAGAGTGGTGGCACCTTACCCAGTCCTGTCTTTTGAACATGAACTTTCAACAGTTTCAATCAAGCATCAGGTAACTCGGGAACACTTTGTAAGAGGCATTGGTGGTCAACCTGACTGCTGGGTAAACATCACAGGCCCAGATGGCCCCGGTCAATGGCTCCACGTGGCCTCCTGATGCAATGCGGCTGTAAACACTAGCAGGTGTGGCAGGCTGTGCAGGAGAAGCTGGGCAGGCTGCTCACAGTCCATTCATTGTTTCAGAGCTGTTGACTTACATGTATGTGTATGTACCTGCGACATGTATGGCTACCATGTGCATACGAGTGCCCACGGAGGCCAGAAGGGGGCACCAGATCCCCTGGAAATAGAGTCACAGCTGACTGTGAGCCAACCAAGCTGGATTTTGGAAAGAGAATCCTGAAAGAGCCGGAAGCACTCTTAGCCGCTAAGCTAAGCTATCTCCCTAGCCCACTAATATTATTTTTAATAAATAGAAACAATTTCTAAAATAATAGTAAGGCTGAGGTATAGCTTAGCTTAGAGCACATACTTAACATAAAGAAAGCCTCAGGGCCCATTCCCAAAACCAAAATAATAATAATAGTAGTACTAATAACAGCAACAACAATAATAATAAAGTTAAAAGTATAATGAGGCTGAAGAGATGGCTCCGTGGTTAAGAGCACTTACTGCTCTTGCAGAAGATGAGATCAGCTCCCAAAACCCATATCAGGTGACTCACAACAGCCTGCTGTTAAGTCAAGCTCCAGGGGTCCAGCACCCTCTTCTGGCCTCCGTGGGTACTGCACTCACATGCACATACTCATACACTTAGACACAAAATGAATATGTATATATATATATATATATATATATATATGACAATGTGACAAGTGCATGAGCAAGTGGTCCTTCCTTGTGTGTAACCGTCATCATCACACTACTTACTGTGTGGGGCTGTCTGTGCTATGCTTCCGTGTAACTGGCAAAATGACCAACGGTTTGCTTACAGTGGCATCTTTACCGATATTAGAGGCAGGAGGATCACGAGTTCAAGGCCAGCCCTATATGTTCCTCTCTAAGGTCACACCTGCTACCCTACACAGTGTAACAGGGAGTTTTCAGCTCCATTCTAATCTCTTTTGGTTTGGTTTGGGTTTGGTTGGGAGACAGTCTCACTATGTAGCCATTGCTGGCCTGGAACTCAGAGAGATCTGCCTGCCCCTATCTCCGGAGGACTTAGAGGAGAATAAGGAGTGTGCACCATTGCCCCGGCAGCTCTACTATAATCTTATGGAACCAGCAGTATGTATACATCGCTCATTAACTGAAAAGTTGTTAAGCAGCAAGAATGTATTTATTTCAAATTTTTTATAGAATCAGTTATAACTTACACAAAAATAAAAGGCTAAGTAGGAGATTGAAAAGAAGAAGCTAAGTAGGAATTCCGGTATGTTCTTCTGATCCTTGTCTACTTATTATCTTAGCACTTCCGTCGTTGTTAGCCTGTGTCAGGAGGAAAACCTCCCAGCAGAAATAATCAGAGGACCAAGGAAATTAAATCAGATGAAAATGTGTTTGGGAAGTACAGGAAAATAAGGGCATAGCAGACGAGGGTTAGTGATAATAACCTACTGCTTTTCATAACCAGCACCATCATTAGCCAAAAAGCAAGCCCGTAAGGTCAGACAGCTGAGGCCATTTTTTCATGTTGGGAAACTGGTGGCCAGAAGTTGGAACTACACTCTGGGTTCTCCTGTTGCCAGTTTCTGATGGGCTTGGTGGCGCGGTTTCCTGGGACGGAGAGCAGGAAGAAGAGCGGGTTGAGCTGGGAGAGGATTTGTTCGGCTGTTCACGGTGCCCATGAGCTGTTCGGTGTATGCATCTGCGGGATCCGGTGGCGAGAAAACAGTTTGGAAAGTGTCAGCTGCTCAGGAGCCAGAGAAGAAGATGTTTCTTTGGGTCTTGTCGCCTTGATCAGGAACAGCAAGTACAGACGGGTGAAGAAGGGATTGAAGGGTTGAAGGGAGCTGGACCCTCGATGCCTGAGGGAGTTGGGATGCAGAGCAGAGCTTTGGTCTTTCAGTGGAGGAAGACAACCCCAAATGGAGGGACAGCCCACAACATAATGAGCGGTGATAAATGTCGAACAAAGAGGCCTAGAAACTGTCACCTCCTGGAAGAGACCAAATTAAGTAGCTAAATGCCTTGTGGGACTCCCAAGTCAGTCCAGGAATGGGGAGTTGGAAAGACACCAGGGTTGGGGTATCCTCAGACTCAAGAGCCTCCCTAGGTGCTGGTGTGAGCAGAGCCATGGTTCCATGCCCAGTGCCACATAGAGAAAGTGATGAGACACAGCGAGGATGGACGTCAGTGGAAATTTGGTGTACTTTAAATAACAATAATTCGCCAGGCGGTGGTGGTGCATACCTCTAATCCCAGCATTTAGGAGGGAGAAAAAGGTGGCTCTCTGAGTTCTCCGAGGCCAACCTGATCTACAAAGTGAGTTCCAAGACAGCCGTGGCTATAAAAAGCAACCCTGTCTCAAAAATAAATAAATAAATAAAAGTAATTTATTAAAGCTAATGTCTTGGTTTGGGTCATGCCAGCATTACAGATTCAAACACTAGAGGAAGCTGAGTGAGGGGCATATGAAAGCCTTGTGTGCCAGTTTTACCTGTCTGTGAGCCCAACATTATTTCAAAATAAAAAAAAAAAATTAAGCAGGGCATGTGGCACTCTTGAGAATGGGTAGTAAGTAGGATAGGGAGTTCCGGGCCAGCCTGGGCTACAGATCGACTGTCTCAGATTTTTGGAAAGGGCTGGGGAAAGAGCTTTCACAGGAAAGCGGTTGCCTTGTCTGTGCCAGAGCCTTTTAATAAAAGCACTCAGCATATGCCATCAGTCACCCTGGGGCTGGAGAGATGGCTCAGTGATTAAAAGCACTGACTGCTTCCAGAGGACCAGGGTTCAATTCTCAGCACACACATGGTGGCTCACAACTGTCCATAGATACGTATCCGGGCCTTTTATTTTAAGATTTATTTATTATGTATACAGGCCTTCCTGTTTGTCTGCGCTCCAGAAGAGAGCACCAGATCTCACTATAGATGGTTGTGAGCTACCATATGGTTGTTGGGAATTGAGCTCAGGACCTCTGGAAGAGCAGGTAGTGCTCTTAACCCCTGAGCCATCTCTCCAGCCCTGTTTCTGGGGCTCTTAAACCCTCTTCTATCCTTAATGGGAATTGCACACATGTGGCGCACATACATTCATTCAGGCAAACATTCACATACACAAAGTAAAAAATAAATAATCAAAAAAAATGAAATAAGTCATCTTGCAGCCTCAACGCCTTCATTCTTCTCCACTGGCCGATAGATTTGGCTAGAATTCCAAGGCCTTGGATATTGCTGGTCAGAGTTAGGAAGAGGAAAGGGAACTGAGGGGCAGAAGGTCAGGCCTGCTTTCCTGCGCGGTCCACAGCTGGCCATGACTGACTTCAGCTATAGAGCTCTGGGCATCGCCTGAGGACCTTGGAGGAAGTCACTCTTATTGTCTGCTGAAGATGCCGGAATGAGGCCGTCTGGATCAGAACCACACCGTCTGTTTGTGCCCTGGAACTTTTAAATTGATCCCAGTGTTTACAGATCTGAACTTCCCATGTCACACTTGTGGGGGAAGTACCCAAGAGGCTTCCAGGCCTGGCAAGACTGTTCATGCAGGAGAGAGAGCCTTGGCTGGGAAGCAGGTTACGTTGTGCAAGGCCTTGCTTAGTGAAGGCGCTGTTGTCATTCCGGTTGCCAGGGAGGGGTTCATGCTAGCAACTCTCAGATCCACTTCCACCTAAATGGAGTGTCCTGAAGCCAAGGCAGATGCTCCGACTTAGCGTGTGTCATGCCCACAGGTGAATTTTCCCACCAAAAAGACAGGATTTTTCTACATTGAAGTTCTCAGCGGGGTTGAAGAGATGCTTAAGAGCCCTGGCTGCTCTTGCAGTGGACCCAAGTTCAATTCCAAGTACCCACATGGCAGCTCACCAATTCCAGGGGATCTGATGCCATCTCCTGGACTCCATGGCATCAGATACACATGTGGTACATACATACACACACAGGCAAAATACCCCAACACATAAAATGAAGAAGAATAAATTTTTAAAAAGAAAAGAGTCCCAGGGCTGGAGAGGTAATGATCCGAATTCAATTCCTAGAATCCACTCCACAAAGTTGCCCTCTGATCGCCACCATCTGTGCCATGCATGGCATGCGTGCCCCCTGCTCCCATGCGCGCATGCGCAGGCACACAGGCACACCGTGACACATACACACTCATAAATAAGTGTTAAAAAAAACATTTTAAGCCGGGCGGTGGTGGCGCACGCCTTTAATCCCAGCACTCGGGAGGCAGAGGCAGGCGGATCTCTGTGAGTTCGAGACCAGCCTGGTCTACAAGAGCTAGTTCCAGGACAGACTCCAAAGCCACAGAGAAACCCTGCCTCGAAAAACCAAAAAAAAAAAAAACCAAAAAACAAAAAAAAAACATTTTTAAGGCAGAAAATCTCCCTGTAGAAAGTGACATCTACAGCATTGTTTCATATCCACCACTCCCTGCGCTTTGAAGTCAGGCAAATTCAAACTGACCTACCCCCATCTTCCAAGTGGTAAGACGGGGTAGTCCTTGTTTTCCTGCCTCTGGCTGGTTACTGGCGACTTGGCCAAGGCCACCTTTCCACATAACACACTAACCCTTAGTCCTGCAGAAGCATTCCAGGACAGCCTGCTGCTTGTTCTCCTGATTCTCCCTCCTTCCCACTCTCTCTTTCTTTTTCTTCTTAAATTATCTTTTCTCCTACCTCTTGGGAGGCTGAGGTGAGAGTATCGCCACAACTTGGAGCTCCCCCCTCCCCCACACACCCCTACCTCTGCTCCCTTAGGCTACAGAGCAAAATCCTGCCTTTAAAATAGGTGATTCTAGCCAGTGGTGGTGGGTCTTTAATCTCTGCACAGGGAAGGCAGGTAGATCTCTGTGAGTTTGAAGCCACCCTTGTCTACAGAGTGAGTTCTAGAACAGCCAGAGCTGCAACACAGAGAGACCCTATCTTGAAAAAAACAAACAAACCAAAAGATAATAATAAAATTGGGACACACCTGTAATATGACACCTCGAGGATCCACGGTAAGGAGGCCAGCACGGGCTACATAGTAAGATGAAATCCTTTCCCCTTTGTGGAATGTCTTTCCTGGACATGATGAGGTTAAATTGTTTGTGAAACATCTCAGGGCTTAAGACTAGCAGACCCAGGAGCCCTGAGGCAGCAGAGTGGAGGCTGGTGGGGACCCCAGTGTTCTCAGCAGAGCTTTGGACTGGGAAGTTCCTTAAGGAGAAGGCCTTTCTTCCTCCCAGGAAAGCCACAGGAAAGGATGGGGATGACTCGGTGGTCATTAACTCATTATCCACAAGGTCCCAAGTTCCACCTCAGCAACCCCCCCCCACACACACACACAGAAATGATAAAGTTGATTCTTAGCACGGCATGATGATTTGCTCTTGTAATCCACCAGCATTCATTTAAGGAGGCTAAGGCAAGGCAGGAGGATCACCTTGAGTTCAAGGCCAGACTTGGCTATGTAGTGAACTGAAGGTCAACCTGGGCTACAGTGTGAGACCCTGTCTCAAAAAACAAAGGGAGGTGCTGGAGAGATGGTTCTGCAGTTAAGAGCCTTGGCTGCTCTTGCACAGGACCTGGGTCTCATTCCCACCACCCACACAGCAGCTCCTATCTTTGACTTCAGTTACAGGAGATCTGACGCCCTCTTCTGGCCTCCACAGATACTGCATGCATGAAGTACACAAACATACTTGCAGGCAAAACACCCACATTGTAAATTTTGAATTGGAAAAAAAAGGTGGGTGCCAGAGGTGGTGGTGCAGGCCTGTAATCCCAGCACTTGGGTGGTATAGGCAGGAGGACTTCAGTTCTACCTCAGCTTGCAAAATTGGAACCAGTCTGGGACCTGAAACCTTGTTGTAAAAAACAAACAAACCCATAAAGCCTAAACAAATATAGTTGATGCTATTTCCTATTGGGAAGCTCCACCCAGCCCCATTCCAGACCCCACCCCTGAGAAAGCCCACCATTGGTGGCTCCTCCTGCTGAGATGCATAAGACCCCGCCTACTGCTTACTTAAGCCCATAGAGCTGCCACAAACTCTCACACTCTCCCTCCTGCCTTCCTGAGGGTCACCTGGGAGTACTCTGCTCTGCTTTGCTGTTTATTAAATCTGGATTTATTAATTCGGTTTGATTCGGCTAATTACATCCCCAATAACCGGGGATCCAATACTTATCATGTCCATGTTGATAAATCAAGTTTGACAGAATTTAGAGAGTTTAGTCAGACCTATCTTTTTCTATCTCACAAAAATATGACTTGTTCAAAGGTCTGTCCTCACTTCCTGTGCAGTCCATTTCTTGTGGCTTCATTTTCAACACTTCCGTTACAAAAGAATAGTATGGATGCTCTGATTGCACATTCCAAGAAAGGGAACTGAGGTACACAGAGGCAAAGGAACTTGTCCACGGTTGCAGAGCGTTTTAGGAACCAGACTGGGATACAGACTTCAACCATCACGTGCTAGGGAAACATTGCACCCTGAGCCACACTTGCCAGACCGGAAGACATGTATGTTTATCACAGCTTTGGGGAAGAAAGTAACAGACTATGTGGTGGCCAGGGAGGCTGCTAAAAACCTTCAGGGCTCAGCTCCTTTCGCCCACCCCCAGTCAGTGACCTTGACGCTAAAGAGCCCTGCGCTGGTGAAGCAGTGCCCACACACCTTGCTTGCCCTGAGCTGGAACCTAGTTGAATTGGGACTCGGGACTCATCCGGCACAGTCGGGCGAGCAGGACGGGAGCTGTTGCTGCCTGTTTTTGGGCTCCTTCCACTCCGTTAATTAGTGCGTCTGGGCTCCCAGGCTCCTTCGCCCTAGGCTTTTCTAAAGTCAAGGACGCTGTCCTGGTGAGCTGAGCGAGAGATTTAGCAAAAAGAGCCCTTCTGCTGGGTGAGCCCCAAGCGCAGGCCAATGGCCATATTTACGAAGCCGGCTATAGGGAGCCCGGGAGAAAGGCGCCCGCTGTGGATACGGTTGGGGGCATGAGCAGATAAAACCCAAAGAGACCTTTTTTCTTTGCCTTTGGGAAAGGAGTGGGGCCTTTAATCTAGACACAGCCTGTGGGCCTCATTCCCTGATTACTTTATTTTTTTTATCTTTTTTTATTTTTATTTTAGAGACAGGGTTTCTCCATAGCTTTTTTTGGTTCCGGTCCTGGAACTAGCTCTTGTAGACCAGGCTGACCTTGAACTCACAGAGATCTGCCTGCCTCTGCCTCCCGAGTGCTGGGATTAAAGGCGTGCGCCACCACCACCCCCCCGGCTCCCTGATTACTTTAAAGGTAATGAGGTCGGGTAGAGACTCCGCTTGCACACAGTCTGGAAACAAGACTTCTGCCACATACCTGCAGTGAGAAAGGGAAGATCTGCCACCCTCCTATTTCCCATCCCCAGCCCTCAACCCCCTCCTCTCCCCTGTGCCTCTCTCCCATGAATCAGCTGTTTGGTTTTGGGGTTTTGTTTTAACTACACCTTTAAAGGCTCTCCCCAACAGCAGACACTTGGAACCCCAGGGGTCTCCTCACAGAGCCAGCAAAATGCAGCCACTTCAAGGTCATCCCGAGAAGCAAAGAGTGTGAGTAGGAAAGCCATGCTGGGGGAGAGTTACAGTGCTGGGCAGAATTCCGGAACGAGGCCCTCTGCTCCCCTATTCTTTATCTTCCTAGTGTCAGTCCACAAAGGGGAACCTTCCTCAAATTAGTCCTGCAATTCCACCGGAGACTTTTTATTATTTGATATTTAAAATGGACAGTTATCCCATATGAGATGTCCAGGCAAACTTACCACAGTGCATTTAAATTGTTTGGACCCCAGGTTTTGGCGGGAAGCGGCTCAGGATTGAATGTAATGCTTTATACAAACTAGGCAAGAACTCCAGCACCGAGCTACAGCCCCAGCCCTTGAGAATAACTCCGAGATACATTTGAGTGTTGTGCAGGGCAGATTTGCCAGGACGCAACTAAAACCCAAGTTCACACCATGCAGTCATGACCACTCAGGGGCATAGGCAGAGGGTCATATGACTATCCACTGCTATCAAGTCTTTGTTGGTGGGATTAAAACACTCTCTCTCTCTCTCTCTCTCTCTCTCTCTCTCTCTCTCTCTCTCACACACACACACATTTATTTATGTGTTTGAATGTTTTGCCTGAATATATGTATGTGCACCATGTACCTGGTACCCACAGAAGTCAGAAGAGGTCATCAGATCCTCTGGCACTGGAATTATGGGTGGTTGTGAGCCACCGTGTGTGTGTCTGTGTGTGTGTATGTGCAGGAATCAAACCTGTATCTCCATAAAGAATAGCAAAGCAAGTGCTCCTACCGCTCTACAGCACTGAGCCAGGCTGGGATTCTTTCTTTTTTTTTTTTTAAACAGGGTTTCCCTGTGCAGCCCTAGCTATCCTGGAACTCACTCTGTAGATCAGGCTGGCCTCAAACTCAGAGATCTGCCTGTCTCTGCCTCCTGGGTGCTGAGATAAAAGGCAGCTGGTGGTACCACCACCCCCTGCCAGGAGAGATTCTTAATCACTTAAGAGCCAGGACTCTTTTCTCCTGCTTCCTAGTTGGCCACGAGGCAAGCAACTCTCCTCGGCAAGGATGCTCTGCCCAGGCACCTGGGGTCTGTAACAGACCCCTCCGATGGTGGGGTGCTTCGTGTTCTTCCTGTGAGCACGGAAAGGCACTCGATGCAGAGGCTGACCAAACAGAAGGCCTGGAAGTCATGTGCGGAAGCCGTGCGAACCTATGTCCACAGCCCTGGGCCTGAGCACTCGCTCACAGCGAGAAAAGCAGCTGCCGTTCTCATTGTAACTCATCCATGAGCCCAGGTCAGAAGCCAAACGAAACAGCAAATAGTCCTTGTTTGGGATCTCAACTCTCACTCCTCCCCTTCCAAACCCCACCCTCAGTGCACCAAAGACGGGCCGCCCCTCCCCTGGAGCTGCCCTCTTCAAACTCTGCCCTTCTGAAAGCCAGCCCAAAGTCTGCCCCTCCTTGGAACTGCTCAAGACCCCACCTATAGGCTACTAAAAACCCGGTAGCCATATTTGCCACGTGATTCCTCTCCTGCCCTCCTGAGGGTCACCCAGGAGTTGCTTTGCTCTGTTCATTAAACCTGGATTTAATAATTCACTTTGATTGGCTTTATTACATCGGCAGCAGATTTCCATTAACTGGGGATTCAAAACTTATCAGTTCTGACCATGCCGAAGGAAGATGGTTATTTCCTGGGGGATGGGGGGAGGTCAGTGTGGAAGGCCCCCACTCACCGCACATGGCTGCAGCTCAGTCACTCCTGCCGAGGTACACAACACCCCTCAGAATGACATACTTCTGCGGCCGTCCCTGTGTGCTTCTAGCTTTGTCTCACAAATTCTATCTCTATCCTAACTCATCCAGATGGGTTGCTATGGGGATTTGTTTTGTTTTGTTGCTACTTGGTCTCAGGCAACCCAGGCTAGCCTCAAACTGGTCAAGGCTGACACTGAATTCCTGAACCTCTCTTTGTTGTTCATTTGTGGAGTTTTTGTTTTCAGCGTTTGTTTGTTTGTTTTGCTTTTGTTTTTAGGACAGGACCTCACTGTGTGGCCCCAGCTGACCTAGAACTAACTACAGACCAAACTGGCCTTGAGGTCACAGGGGTCTACCTACCTCTGTCTCTGCCTCCCAAATGCTGGATTAAAGCGGTTGGTCACCTTGGCTGGCTGACCCCTGATCCTCTGGCCTCTAACTCCCGAGCACTGGGATTACAGGTGTGAGCCATCATGCCAGTCTTTGCTTGTCTAGATCATTTTTTGGTACGCTTCAACTTATCAACGGAATACAGCATACTGGATTTGCTCAATCAAAGATGCCTCCCATTTCCACAGTACGTTCGTTTCCTTTTCATCGGGATCTTTCTTCATATTCTTTCATTCTCCCATTAATTCAGTGATGGGCAGCTAAGATGAAACACTGGCCAACTACAGGGGTGCATGCCTGTAATCTCAGCACTTGGGAGGCAGAGGCAGGAGGATGAGGAGTTACACAGAAACCAGCCTGAGTTAGGTGAGCCTCATCTCACACTGATTGATGGGGGAAGGGCCCAACCCACGTGGGTGGTGCCATCCCTGAGCAGGTGGATCTGGGTTTATATACAAAAGCAGGCCGAGCAATGTTGTAATAGGAGCGCCGGGGGCTGCGTCCCCAGCACCCGGCCGCCCACATGGCTTTACCCGTAATAATTACACAGAAACTGTATTCTTTTAAACACTGCTTGGACCATTAGTTCCAGCCACTTATTGGCTAGCTCTTACATATTGATCTAACCCATTTCTAATAATCTGTGTAACACCACAAGGTGGATTACCAGGAAAGATCTTAACCTGCATCTGTCTGGAGTGGGACTGCCTGACTCGGCTTCTTACTCCCAGCATTCTGTTCTACTCTGCCTGCCTAATTTTCTGTCCTATCAGGTCAAGCAGTTTTCTTTATTAGTTAACCAATGAAAGCAACAAATAAGATACAAGACCCACGTCCATCAGAGCAAGCCGTGGGGAGCAAGCCAGTCAGCATCCTTACCATCCTTACCCCATTCCGGCTGCTAGGTTCCTGCCTTGAGTTGCTGCCCTGACTTCCCTCAGCGATGGCGTTGACCAGAGAGTTGTAAACTTGAAGTAAACCCTTTTCTCTACTAGCAGATTTTGGTCACGGTGTTTTATCCAAGCAGCTGAAAACATACTAAGACAGATTACTCTTACTAACTGCAATCTTAAAACAACAGATTGAATGAAAACCCATTCTTGTAAAACTACTTTTGGAGAACTTAAGAAACATGGAATTTTACTGCATTTCTTGAACAACAAATATAGCTCATAAATAATCCACCTTTTTATAAGCAAGTCTTCTTGTTGAGTACAAACCCAAAGGAAAGGGAATTAGTACCCTGCAAACGTATTCTCATGGGATCACAGAATCACTGAATCGGCTAACTACATTTAAAAACTGGTGGGCTATATAGGCAACAGGATACACCTACGGTAGTTTTATTTATTTATTTTTGAGACGGGATCTTACTGTGCAGTTGAGGCTGTTCTGGGATTTGCTGTGTAGACAGGGCTGACCTCACACTCCACCCACACAAGACCAAAACCTTACTGCACTGTATTTGGGAAGAAAAAAAAAACTTTTTACACAGCATGAAAAATAGAACTCTGAGATTTTGGAAGCACATGGTTTTTTATTTTTGTTTTTGTTTTACTGCTAAGGTCCTTTCTCTGCATTTTATCCTCTTCCCTCCAACAAAGCTTTGCCCTTTTTTATCCTGCCCATTATTGTCACTTCTATGCTAAAATCAAACAAACTCAGCTCCACAGATTTCGAAAACACCAAGGAACACTGCCCAACCCAGAGAAGGAGAAAGCAACTTCTAAATCCAAAGGTTGAGCAAGAAAACCGCCTGGCAGGCAGTGTCTGGTCTTATCAACCGCAAGATTTCGGGGTAATGAGAACTCCACAAATGCTCCCACAGGCTCACGTGCCTCCTCCCACCCTCTCGCTCCTCTGGGAACTCCTGGCACTAACTTCCGAAGGCACAGAACACCTGGCTCTCCATGAGTTTTAACCCAAAACTCCTCTGAGGTCCATCCTCACACCGCTGGGACAGCATTCTGGCTCCCAGGTTCTGATACTCTGGCCCTGGCTGCCGCGGGTCTGGAAAAGCAAGCTGCGCGGCACAAGTTTGCAGTTCTAGAGAAGAAAGCAAGCAATGAGGGGGTGCTTGCGGGCTCTTCCATCTCCTTTAGAAAGCACTTAGAGAGAATAAGTCACCCACCCACCCCGGATACCTTCTATTGCAATCCAGCAGTCCCGGCCTCTTTAAAACCTGCATTTTTCTCCCTGGGAGAAAGCATTAGTTAATGATTGCCAGTCGGCTTCTCTGTCTGGCAGGCCACGTGACCCGGACATGTGACTCGGAGCTGGCTGGGATTGCAGTTACAAGTCTGTGGAAGCGGCGGGTGCAACGTGATTCCCTGGCCGTTACACAACGCTGGAGAGCTGTGCTCGCCGCTGCCAGCCGCTCCAGGGCTGGCTTCTCAAGGAACAGAAAACGAACAGGACTTGGTGTTTTCCAAAGTAAGAGTCCGTTCTCCCCTTTGGAAAATGCATCTTGGCAAAAGACAAGGCAAATAGTACTAGTCCTTTTGGGGCAAAAAAGGTAAACTTGTGCGCAACAGGCAAAGCAGAGAGCAGATCGAGATGGGTTTTACCGCGCTCTTCCCTCTCCCTCAGAAGGCCTCAGAATATGGCCTTTTTACATTTATAAAAAGTGTCCACTAACAGAGTGTGGTGGCATATGCCTTTAAACCCAGCCCTCCCGGAAGCAGAGGCAGGTAGAACTTTGTGAATTTGAGGCCAGCCAAGCCTACATAATGAATTTTAGCCAGCCAGGGCTACCCCCACTTTTTGCCAAAGTATACGATGTTGAGGTTCTGAGTTTTTGGCTCCCGTGTGTGTGCAAGGTCCTGGAGTCAACCCCCAGAACCAAAATCAAACAAACAAACAAAAAGCCCAAACCCTACAATTACTTTTAAATTTAAACTGCAAATAACAAGTCCCTTTGTGGTTCCTCCCTCCTTTAATTTGTCAAATATTATTAGGCGAAATTTTATTTTCAGCATATCCTAAAAAGGATCGAATGAGGGTCTCTAAAAGGGAAAGATGGAAGAGCCTTCACAGGTTAAATGACATGTGTGCATACATATGAAAATATGGGCAGGTTAGCCTCTAGAGAGCCCCTCCCCCACTACAATGTCCTCTTCGCTCTCCGGCTTCCTAGGACCACCCCAATCCCACGCCAACAGGGAGCCCTGCAGTGTTTGGCTTCCTCTTGCCTCTGCTGTAGTGACCAGAGCAGAGAAAGGCAGGGAGGAAAAGCCGCATGAACCGCCTCGTGCAGAGCTGGACAGAGGCCCTCCCCAGGTGGGACCATAGTGGGCGGTCCCTCACTGTCTCTTCCTTTAAGGAGGCCCTTTCTCTAGACCAGGCCAAGAGGTTTACAGCAGAGGAGTTGGTCATCATTCCACAGCCTGCTAAGTGTTATCGCAGGGGCCTGGGAGGCAGGCGAGAACAGGCTCAGGGACAGAGGGACAGAGCCTTGCCCCCTCAGAGCCTCAGGACACTAATCTCCAGGGCCCAGCCTGGCCTGGCTGAGATGGCAGTAGCTGGTGTGGTCTGCCAGCCCTTTCCTGTTTGCTGGCATTGCCAAGGGTCCTGCCCTACTGGCTAAGACTCAGCAACTTGCCAGCTGACTCGTCGTGTGGTGGTTTGAACAAGAATGTCCCCCACAGGCTCCCGTATTTGTCATGGTTTGTTTGGGAAGGTTTGGGAGGTACAGACTTGATGGAGTGTGTGTCACTCTGAATGGACTTTGAGAGTCTAAAAACTCCTGAGCTGACCTTTGGGAACCTGTTCCCTGTACTGGGTTGTCTTGCTCAGCCTTAGTACAAAGGAAGGAGCTTAGTCCTACCTCAACTTGATACGCCATGCTTTGTTGACACCCATGGGAGCCCTGCCCCTTTCAGAACAGAAGCAGAGGAGGAGTGGATGGGAGCAGGTAGAGGGGAGGTGGGGGGGACAGGAGAAGAGGAGGGAGGGGAAAATGTGATCAGAATGCAAAATAAATGGAAAATTTTAATAAATAAGAATAAAAGGCTCCGTGCTATTTCCAGTTCAGTGTCTCTGCTTATGGTTCAAGATGTGATCTCCCAGCTTCCTGTTCCTGATACCACACCTCTGCACCCTTCAATTGGACTCTTCTTATCCCTCTGGAACCCTAAGGCCAAGCAAGCCTTTTCTTCTCTCCCCGCCTTGGTCATGGTATTTTAGCATAGCAACGGAGAACTAAGACACATGAGGGACAAGAACCCAACCCCTGCTGGAAGACACAGGTGTGGCTTTGTTCCTTAGGGACGCTTCAAGCCAGACTCCAGGGGATCTCCCTCACACTTATTTATGAGGGTCTGGTTGCTATTGACAACTGGACTGAAAGAAAAGCAGGCATACCCTAGAGTGAACCGTGCTCCCAACCTGAGTATCCATCAGAGCAGGAGTATCCTCATCCCGGGCTCGCCAGGGCCAACCTGCGAGGCAGCCATGGAGCTGGCCTGCCCAGAGCGCCTAGGAAACGAGGTTGGCATGATGCCAGCACCACTTGTATATACTACTGAGAGGTATGTGTGGAGACTTCCTCGCTTTCCCGGGGCCAGACACGCACCTTTGGGAGACACTTCTCATATCCAAACTCTATCAGGGCATACACTCAGAGCCAACAGTCTCAAACAAAGGTCTGTACACTCCTGATCTTTGCGGCATGATGGATGGCGAAACAAGGTGTGGTTTGGGTAAGAACAGGCTCAGACATTTGAATACTTAATCCCCGACTGTGCCATTGCGTGGGAAGGCGATGCAGGCCTGCTGGAGGAGGTATGTCACCGAGAGTGGGCTTTCAGAGTTTATAGGCTCGCCCTTCTTTCTAGTTCCCTCTCTCTACTTCCTGTGTGTGGTTCTGCTCCTGCCGCCATGCCTACCACTCGCTGCTGTGCTCACTCACCATGATGAACTCCTGTCCCTCTGGAACCATAAGCAAAAAACAAAAACAAAACCCTCTTTCTTCCATAAGTTGCTTTTGGTTGTGGGTTTTTTAGCACAGCACCGGGAAGATAGCTCATAGAAGTCTCAAGAAGGAAGAAAATTCTAGCACAGCACAGAAGAACCCGGAAGACACTACGCTAAGTAAATTGACTCCATCACTACATTATGGTTATTATATAATTCTCCTTATATGGGAGGTCTAGAGGAGCTCAGTCCAGAAGATAGAAACAGAATGTGGCTACTGAGGGACGGGACAACAAAGAGAAGCTGGTGCTTGGTCAGTGTGAAGCTTTCTTCGTGTGAAGGATGAGAAGGCTCTGGAGCCCATGTGAACAGAACGGTTAGAGAATAGTGAGAGCATTCCTGATGCCAACCAACCGCCCACATAAAATATTAACACGCTAAGTTTTATAGTGTCAATATTCTACCACAATAAAAAGACTGGTAGAATATTACTAGCATCTGGTAGCCTCCAACAGCCTTTGGCCTGGTTAGGAATAATAGATTCTTTCAAGGTTGCCTAGCGGTCCCAGCCTTTTGTTGCCTTCGGAGATGAAAAGCCAGCAATACCATCTTCTTGTCCTTGAGCCTTGGTTCTGTGACGCCCACGGCCTTCATGGGTGCATGCTATCCCGTCCTCAATCTTTGGGCCATTGGTCAGATTTGCTGGCAAGAAAAATAGGAACACGTAAGAGGGAAGACAGATCAGCTCTGCTAGGAACTGCTTCTGCTGCCACCAGCAGGAAGGGGCCGTCAGTTTGGGATGAGCTGGTCTTGGTCTCCACATATATGGTGTTTCTCACCTTTGAATGGCTTTTACAGAAGGTCCTGGAAGATTCCTGAAGGAGAGAACGGGGAGCTGGGCTAGAAGAAAGCGAGGGAGGATGATTCGAGAAAGCACAGGAGAAAGGGTAGACAACAAGCCCCAAATGTTCCAGAGCCCTCCTTGAAGGACATTAAATTAGTGGTTAGGATGGCCTTGGACTATGTCAGTCTCCACGACTCGGTCATAAACTAGAAAGCAAGTCAGATATAGGAGATGTCTACTGTTACTATCAACACATCTGTCCCCAACTTCTGCCTCCCTCAGGTGTCAGCTCAGAGCATGTATTGACACACCTGGGAAGAGGGAACCTCAATTGAGGAACTGCTGCCATTAGATTGTCCTGTGGGCATGGTTTGTGGGGCATTTTTATTGATTGCTATTTAACATAGGAGGGTCCAGCTCGCTGTGTCACCCCCAGGCAGGTGGGCCTGGTTCCCATAGCAGAACAAGCCAGAGGAAGCAAACCACAGGGGCATCCCTCCGTGCTTTATGCTTCAGATTCTACCTTGGGTTCCTCCAGTGTTGTGGAATATTCCTTCACATAGTGTGAAGATGTGATTGGTTTAATAAAAAGATAACCGACCAATAGCTAGACAGCACTTTCAGGGCAGAGATGATGCTGGGAAGAAGAAGGGCAGAGACGCCAAGAGTCCAGCACAGAGGAATCAGGAAAACAGCATGGGTGGTACAGAATGAAGGTAATAAAGCCACGAGGCAGAAAGTAAATCAATAGAAATGGGTTAACTTAAATTATAAGAGCCAGTTAGGAACAAGCCTAAGCTATTGGCTGAGCTTTCATAATTAATAAGTCTCTTTGGAGTTATTTGGGAGCTGGTATGTGGGACAGGGAAGTTGGACTATGCTCCACAGTGGACTATAAGGCAGTGATTCTCAGCCTTCCTGATGCTGCCACCCTTTAATAAAGTTCCTCATGCGTGGTGACTCCCAATCACAGAATTATTATGTTGCTACTTCACAACTGTAATCTTGCTGCTGTTAGGAATTGTAATGTAAATATCTGTGTTTTCTGATGGTCTTAGGTGACCCTGTGAAAGGGTCATTCAAGCCCCAAAGGTGTCATGACCCACAGGATGAGAACCACTGCTCTAAGCTGAAATCAGCCCTTTTCTTCCCTGGTTGCTTCCGGTCATGGTGTTCGTCACAGTCGCAGAAAGTGAACTAGGACACCAGGTCAGGGCTCTGCTGTGCTCACAATGAAGAGATTTAATGGATGGCCAAGCCATAAACGGAGTAGCTTCTAAGTCCTGGTGCTATAGTGTCCAGAAGCATCTCCTGTCCCCCATGCTTGGCATATGACACGTGGGTCACATGCTGGTTGTTATTACGATGACGATTGTCCCCATTCCCCCCAGCCCAGAAGCTTCTCGTGTCAAGTATACACATATACTCTCCAGCCAAGGCTTTCTGGAAATGTCCAGGCTTCCTATGATGGTTTTTGAAGGGCTCACCATGGACAGGCTATTCCAACTTAACGATAAAGCTTACCCAAGTTTCTATCTCTTGGGATACACAGGGCTAGCAGCATCCACATGGGCTACAAACCCTGCTTGTTGCATCCAGCTCCACTTGCATAGGCATTTCAACATCTGAGTGTGAAGGACTGAGCCCAGTGATGTCAGGAAGAAGAAACCGGGGGACTGGGCTGGACCAAGCCATTGTGGAGACAGGCTGCCAGGCAAAGTATTACACTTCAGGACAGACGGCCACAAATGACACAGAGTATGTGGCCCTCTAGATGGATTTCTTCAGGGTCAGGTCAGGAACAGCAGAGTGTCCTCGGACTGCCCCAAGGGGGTCTGTGGGGAGATACCACAGCCCAAGGCCTGCCTCTGGAGCTTCAGGTGGGTGCTGAAGTACTTAGATTTGTTTAGAACCCAGAGGAAGTAAGTCATCTCCCCTCAAACAGGAGGTAAAGTCTGCATCCAGGGTTTGGCAGAGGTTTTTGGTTTGGAGTTTTTTGGCAGGGAGGGAGGGGAAGTATTGAGACTGAAACAGACAAGGAAAGCCAGGACTAGAGCTGGAGGCCTCATGCGAGAATAGATCTAGTCATCCTTCTGGAGAGACAACTCCAGAGCCTGCTTCAAAACAAAGTAGCTCCTGCCAGTTTGCTTGTTTGTTTCCTTTTGTTTTTGCCAGACAGGGTTTCTCTGTGTAGTTCTGGCTGTCTTGGAACTTGCTTTGTAGACCAGGCTGGCCTCAAACTCACAGATCCACCTGCCTCTGCCTCTGCCTCCAGAGTGCTGGGCCGCCAACACACAACAGTGCCAATTTGAGAGATCCTGGCCCTTCAAGCTTCCAACAGACGGCCTGACTGGGCACAGAGGCAGCCGTGACAGAATCAGTAAATGCACACGTTCCACAGCCGGGCTGGCCCTGCGCATGACACCCAGGGTGAACAATTGCATTCCTGCTCCAACATACGCGCCAAGAGCCTTCCAGGCGGCTTTCTCTGCAGCCATCATGGCCAACATAAACCAAGAATATTTGAACCACTTAGTTGGGACCCTTGAAACCTACAGAGCTGACAGACGCTCACAGCGTTGAAAAAAGGGAAGAGCTTGGAGAGTCTGAGATGCACTGGCCAAGTAACCCCAGCCAGTGCCTCACACATGGATTTGGGGTGCCTCCAGCTCGGCTCATCCTAAGCTTCAATATTTGAGATTTCTTTCTACTTGAATTGTTTCCTTAAGTCGGCTCACCTGCCATAAAAGACATATTTATTCATTCCTCAAAAATATTAATGCCCCCACATGCAGGCAGAATGAACGAACACAGTTATATGAGAGAGACAAAGCACTACTCTGGCGGTGCAGAGGATGTGAGCCCCCCCACTCCCCCGGTGTCGTGTAAGCATAGAAGGAGCCGGTCAGTCAATAGATACTGTCAGGGCAAGCTTCTCCCTGGAAGCAAGACAACCGAAGGCAGGAGATGCAAACCAAAAGCTGAAGCGAGAGAAGGCCTCAAGGATGAAATGAGGCCATTTTTTAAATATTTTTTTTTCTTTTTCTTTTTTCCAGTGGTGGGGGATCAGACCCTTGCACATTCTAGGAAAGTGTTCTATCCGTGAGTGGCAGCCCAGGCCGGTCCAGGGATGAGAGATCCAGGCAGAGGAAAGGTCTGAAGCACATGAACTATCTCTTCCCTTGAACGTCAGAGAATGCCCCCAGAGGCCTGAGGTTCAGCCACACATCGGAGCAGAGCTCCTGGATCTCAGAATCATAGCACACAGGAACCCAGGCCTTGGGGGCTGTAAGGCAGCCACCACTCCCCTCTCACATGACCTGAAGTGAAAGGGGGCTGGCCACCTGGGACGGTTGCCAGGTACAATGTCAGTGGGGCTGGACCTGATGCAGGCTGGCTGATGCAAAGGGACTCCGAGGCCATGTCAACAAGATACCACTTGCCTTCCGTGCACAGAACTACCTGTTAGAGAATGACAGTGTTTAAACTCGATGCAAAAAAAAAAAAAAAAAAAAAAGTCCTATTTAACCCTGAATACATGTAGCTAAAAGTGTTGATCTGCTAACCAATCTACCCACACCTACACTCTTGTGATTTTCTTTTTGAAACAGAAAAAAAAATCTTGCTATGTAGCCTAGACTGGCCTCCATGGAGTTCATGATCTTCCTGCCTTGCCTCCCCCGTGAGCTGGAATTCCAAGCACCATCTGCACTGGGCTTTCTTTTTCTCTGTTGTTTTAGGCCTGTTCAGATTACATTAGTCCGGGCTAGCCTTGACTACATGATCCTCCTGCCTCGGTCCCAAGTGTTCCTTTACTTGTAGGCTTTACCATTGCCTCTCTAAATGTAGGTGAGGTTAGACTCCCAGGAGAAGAGGCAATGTGTCTCATGTCTAAGGAAGAAACTTGACTTTCGAGTACCCCTCCAAGATAAACATGCCACAGCACCCCACACTGCACTTCCCAAAACAGCCATGAGTAAAATGCTTCCTACAAGGCCATGCTGGGGGTGTAACTGAACTTTAGTGAGCATCAATAGAGGTAAAAGGGGGGAGGGGGACATCCCATCCCCTAAACTCAAATAGGAGGAGGAGGAAAGAGCTCTGATGACAATAGGCGACCAATCTGACTGAGCAGGACTCCTCTTCACGATGCATGGGATCTAACTATTTCCAACCCAGGTCTTTAGAGAGAGATCTAGTCTAGGAACCCAGGGACCATGTGCCCCCTGAGCCAGAGGTAACAAGCATGAAAATAGAACACCTGAAAAGAGTGATCTAGGCCAGAGCAGGCCTGAGGCAGCGAGCTTCATGGGAGTGGGATTGAGTCAGCGACCTAAGCCAGAGCAGGCCTGAGATGACCAGCTCGACGGGAGCGGGAGCAGATCCAGACCAGAGACATTTGCAGTGGCAGGACTGAGCCAGCAACCTGGGTCAGACCAAACCTGAGACAGCGAACTCCATAGGAGCTGGTACAGGGGAGCAACTGCTGAGCGAGTAGGTCAGAGCCAGAGACTGCTGCTGGCCAGGTGTGAATCTGGGACCTTCAAAGAAGGAGACCTGAGCCAGGATCCCTGAGGGTCTGGGCATGAGTCTGGAAACTCTGAGGGAGTAAGCCTGAGCCAGGACCTCTACAGGTCCGGGCATTGGTCTAAGAACTCCGAGAGAGTAGGCAGGAACCAGAAACCTCTGCAGGGTCTGAGCATGAGTCTGGAACCACTGAGAAAGTAGGCCTGAGCCAGGTCCTCTGCAGGTCTGGGTGCACCCAAGTCTGGGACCTCTGAGGTAGAAGATCAGAGCCAGAGACCTCTCTGCAGGACCAACCCCAAGCCAGGGATCTCTGCAGGGGCAGATCCAGACTAGGGACATTTACAGAAACAGGTCTGAGCAGACAACCTAAACCAGAGCAGGCCTGAGACAGCCAACTCCATGGGAGTGGAGCAAATCCAGGGAGAGCTGAGCAACCTCCAGGAACACCGAGTGACCAATGGGGTAATTAGAACCATGGCACTGACTGTACCACAAGGAAAAACTATCTGAACCTTGGATCCACTGGCACCTAGAAGATTAATCACCAGAGTTACAGACAGCCCCAAGCACACCAATTAGAGGAAAAGATGAGTAGACAAGGTAAGAACACACACAACACCACAAAGAGCAACACGACAGCAGTAAAATCTAGAGACCCTACAATAGCAAGACTTGAACAACCAAATATAGATGAAGCAGAAGAAAATGACCTAAAAAATAACTTCAGGAGAATGTTTGAGACTCTTAAAGAGGAAATGAGAAATTCCCTCAAAGAAATGGAGGAAAAGACAAAAAATAAAATTGTAAGACATCAGTAAATCCCTTAAAGAAAACCAAGAAAACACAATCAAACATATGAAAGAAACTATTCAAGACTTGAAAACTGAAATAGAGACAATAAAGAAAACACAAGCTGAGGAAATTATAGAAACAGAAATCATGAGAAAACAATCAGGAACCACAAATGCAAACATAAACAGCAGAATACAAGAGATGGAAGAGAGAACCTCAAGCTCTGAAGATACAATAGAGGAAATAGACTCATCAGTCAAAGAAAACATTAAATCTAACAAAAGCTTAACCCAAAATATCCAGAAAATAAGGGACACCATGAAAAGACCAAACCTAAGAATAATAGGTATAGAAGAAGGAGAAGCTCAACTCAAAAGCACAGAAAATATATTTAACAAAATTATTGAAGAAAACTTTCCCAACCTAAAGAAAGATGTGCCTATAAAGATACAAGAAGTGTATGGAACACCAAATAGACTGGATTAAAAAAAAAGTCCCTTCACCACATAATAATCAAAACACTAAATATACAGAATAAAGAAAGAATATTAAGAGCTACAAAGGAAAAAGACCAAGTAACATACAAAGGCAGGCCTATCAGAATTACACCTGACTTTTCATTAGAGACAATGAAAGCCAGAAGGTCATGGTCAAGTGTTATATGGACATTAAGAGACCACGAATGCCAGCCCAGACTACTATACCCAACAAAACTTTCAATCACCACAGAAGGACAAAACAAGATATTCCATGATAAAACCATATTTAACCAATACCTAGTCATAAACCCAGCCCTACACAAAGTACTAGAAGGAAAACTCCAACCCAGAGAAGTTGGCTACATCAACAAAAACACAGACAATTGATGATCTCACAGCTGGAAATCCCATAGAAGGGGAAAACACACAAATTAACATTACCAACAACAAAAACTAAATTAACAAGAGATAGCAATCACTGGTCATTAATATCTCTTAATATAAATGGACTCAACTCACCTATAAAAAGACACAAGCTAACAGAATTGATACGAACAAAGAAATAAGGGAACTAACAGATGTTATGACTCAAATGGACTTAACAGCCATCTATAGAATATTCCATCCAAACAGAAAAGAATATACCTTCTTCTCAGCACCTCAAGGAACCTTCTCAAGAATTGATCACATACTCGGCAACAAAACAAACCTCAACAGATACTATAACCCCATGTATCTTATCAGATCACCATGGCTTAAAACTAGAATTTAACATCAATACTAATTTCAGAAAGCCCACAAACACATGGAAATTAGACAATGCTCACCTGAATAATCAATGGGTCAAGGAAGAAATAAAGGGAGAAATTAAAGACTTTCTAAAATTCAATGAAAATGATGACACAAAATACCCTAATTTATGGGACACAATGAAAGCAGTGTTAAGAGGAAAGTTCATAGCACTAAATGCCTACATAAAGAAGCTGGAAAAATCTCACACTAGTGAATTAACAGAACATTTGAAAACTTTGGAATAAAAAGAAGCAAACTCACCCAAGAGAACTAGAAGTCAGGAAACTATCAAATTGAGAACTAAAATCAACAAAATAAAAACAAAGAAAACAATACAAAGAATCAATGAGACAAAGAGTTGGTTCTTTGAGAAAAATCAACAAAATAAAACTTTATCCAAACTAACCAAAAGACAGATATAATGTCCAAATTAACAAAATCAAAAATGAAAGGGGGGACATAACAAAGACACAGAGGATATCCAGAGAATCGCCAGGTCATATTTTGAAAACCTGTACTCTACAAATTTGGAAAGCTTAAAGGAAATGGACAACTTTCTGGATAAATATCACTTACCAAAATTAAATCAAGACCAAATAAGCAAATTAAACAGACCTATAACTACTGAAGAAATAGAAATAGTCATCAAAAGTCTCCCAACCAAAAATAAAAAAAAAACACAGACCAGATGGTTTTAGCTCAGAATTCTACAAGATTTTCAAAGAAGAACTAATATCAATACTTCTCAAATTGTTCCACACAATAGAAACAGAAAGAACATTGTCAAAAACTCTTTTTATGAAGCTACAATTACTACCCAACCACATAAAGACTTTACTAAGGACGGGCGGTGGTGACTCACGCCTTTAATGCCAGCACCTGGGAGGCAGAGGCAGGTAAATCTCTGTGAGTTCAAGGCTGCCTAGTCTACAAGAACTAGTTCTAGGACAGGAACCAAAAGCTACCGAGAAACACTGTCTTCAAAATAAAAAATTAAAAAAAAATAAAAGACATTACTAAGAAAGAGAATTATAAACCAATCTCACTCATGAACATTGATGCAAAAATACTAAATAAAGCTGGACAGTGGTGGCACATGCCTTTAATCCCAGCACTCAGGAGGCAGAGGCAGGTGGATCTCTGTGAGTATGAGGCCAGCCTGGTCTGCAAGAGCTAGTTTCAGGACAGGCTCCAAAGCCACAGAGCACAGAGACACCATGTCTCAGAAAAAAAACAAAAACAAAGGGCTGGAGAGATGGCTCAGCGGTTAAGAGCATTGCCTGCTCTTCCAAAGGTCCTAAGTTCAATTCCCAGCAATCACATGGTGGCTCACAACCATCTGTAATGAGGTCTGGTGCCCTCTTCTGGCCTGCAGACATATACGTAGAAAGAATATTGTATACATATAAATAAATAAAAATATTTAAAAACAAAAACAAAAAAAAATACTAAGTAAAATACTGGCAAATTGTTGCAAGGAGGGCCCGCTTCTTGGTCCTGGCTGCCCGGCTAGTTTAGCCCAGAAATAACCACACAGAAATTATATTCATTAAAACACTGCTTGGCCCATTAGCTCCAGTTTCTTATTGGCTAATTCTTACATCTTAATTTAACCCATTTCTATTAATCTGTGTATTGCCACATGGCAGTGGCTTACCAGGAAAGATGGCGTCCATCTCAGGTGGAGAATCCATGGCTTCTCCCTGACTCTGTTTCTTCCTTCCAGTATTCAGTTCTGTTTTCCATGCCTACCTAAGTTCTGCCCTATCAAAAGGCCAAGGCGGTTTCTTTATTCATTAACCAATGAAAGCAACACATAAGCAGAAGGACCTCCTATACCATTTCTCCTTTTCTGTTTAAACAAAAAAATGAAGGCTTTAACATAGTAAAATTACATGTAACAAAACAGTTATCACCAGGCGGTGGTGGCGCACGCCTTTAATCCCAGCACTCGGGAGGCAGAGGCAGGCAAATCTCTGGGAGTTCGAGGCCAGCCTGGTCTACAAGAGCTAGTTCCAGGACAGGCACCAAAGCTACAGAGAAACCTTGTCTCGAAAAACCAAAAAAAAAACCAAAAAAACAAAAACCAGTTATCAAGCAAGAATTACAGTTACAATATTTATATCTACTTTATCTCTTATTATAACTAAGGAAAACTATATTATTACTATCTATTCTTCAACTCCATCAAAGACTCCAAAAGGTTATAATATTACCTAAATAAACAGGAAGTACATTGTAAGCAACTTCCAAAACTCTAGAATTGACAGAGACATCTCGCAGCCTGGACAGTCACCCAAAGTTCTTCTGTACCATTGGGGCATCCATCTTCAGCCTACAGGCCCATAATATCCAGCAGACTTTTCCATGAACCACAGAATTTCCTGTACAATAAAATAATTTCTGGAGGCATCACAATCCCTGACTTCAAACTCTACTACAGAGCTATAGTACTGAAAACAGACTGGTATTGGCATAAAAACAGACAGGAGGACCAATGGAACCAAGTTGAAGACCCGGATATTAATCCACATACTTTCAAACACCTGATTTTTGACAAAGAAGCAAAACATATCAAATGGAAAAAAGAAAGCATATTTAACAAGTGGATATCAACATGTAGAAGAATGAAAATAGATTCATATCTATCATCATGCACAAAACTCAAGTCCAAATGGATCAAAGACTCAACATAAAGCCAGCCACACTGAACCTTACAGAAGAGAAAGTGGGAAGTACACTTGAATGCATTGGCACAGGAGACCACTTCCTAAATATAACCCCAGCAGCACAGACACTGAGAGAAACAATTAATAAATGGAACCTCCTCCAATTAAGAAGCTTCTGTATTGCAAAGAACATGGTCAACAAGACAAAACGACAGCCTACAGAATGGGAAAAGATCTTCACTAACCCCACATCAGACATAGGTCTGATCTCCAATATATACAAAGAACTCAAGAAATTGAAAGAGGTTTAGACCAATGAGGCACCTGAAGGGACACCCTCCGACCTGCTGAGCGGCCTGCAGGCTGTGCAGTGTGCTCCCGATTTCCAGCTGCTGTGAGCTGTCACCATGCAGAGGTGGGCTTTGGTGATGCAGCAGTCTGTGAGTCACTTCTGCTCCTGTAAGTAATCCGTCACCAATAAATGCTCCTGTAAGTAACCCCATGGTGGCGGGGGCAGGGGATGTCAAGGGCAAAGACTGCAGAAAGGGCTGTAATTCTGCAAATGCTAGCTAGCTAGCTCTTGTCACTGTTGTGCCTGTGGGTCACCTCGCAGAGCCTCCATTTCTCCAGCTGCACTCACCACAAGAAGTGTAGCTAGGCTAAGAGTTATCCACAGAGGGTGCTCAGGACTCAGTACCTAGGGAGGAGTCAGGCTGTGTGGACCCCTGGTCCCCTAGTAGCACAGCTTCAGGTGCGGTCCAAGAAACATTAGTTTGCTTTGCAAAACAAACCCTTGGATATAAGCTCTGCTTCTCAGTATGGCAACTTCAAAACACATGTTTTTAGGTGAGAACACATGTGGATGGGTCAGCTAGACAAAAGGCTACATTCATTCCAGGAAAAAAAAAAAATGGATTTCAAGAAAAAAATGGTGCCAGGAAATGCCATTCCAAACCTATTCAAAATACTTTTAAGATGTATTTATTTCACATGTACGGGTGTGTTGTCTGCATGTTTGTCCATGCACTATGCGCATGCCTGGTGCCTCAGGAGGCCAGAAGAGGCCACTGGATGCCCTGGAACTGGAGTTAAAGGTGGCTGTGAGCTGTCATGTGAGTGCTGGAAACTGAACCCAAGTCCTCTGCAAGAGTAGTAAGTATGAGCTGGGTGGTGGTGGCGCACACCTTTAATTCCAGCACTCGGGAGGCAGAGGCAGGGGGATCTCTGTGAGTTCGAGGTCAGCCTGGTCTGCGAGAGCTAATTTCAGGACAGGCTCCAAAAGCTACAGAGAAACCCTGTCTCGAAAAACAAAAAAGAAAGGAAGGAAGGAAGGAAGGAAGGAAGGAAGGAAGGAAGGAAGGAAGGAAGGAAGGAAGGAAGGAAGGAAGGACGGAGCAGTAAGTACCCTGAATCATTGAGTTTTCTCCCTGACTCCCAAACCTATTTAATAAAGATGTGTCCAGCAGAAAAACAATAGGTACCACCATTCTAAATTCCCAAAGTTGCACTTTGCCAAAACTCTGTTACCAAAATGAAGTAGATATTATCTTTGTCAAGACAGGAATCCTAGAGGACATGAATAAATCAATCCAAAATCCTTGCTTTTTGTATGTTGTGGCCTTTCATCATGTATAAAGTCAAGTGTGTTTGGAAAGGGAAGGTGAGCCGGTTTTCCAAACAAGTCCTGTGACTTCTGAATGATAACCATAGTATGTGTTAAGCATGGCTCCAGATTTTTTTAAATATGGTTTATTTATTTATTTTTACTTTAGGTGCATTGCTGTTTTGCCTGCAAGGCTGTCTATGGGAGGGTGTCAGATCTTGGAGTTACAGACAGGCGTGAGTTGCCATGTGGGTACTGAGAATTGAACCCAGATCCTCTGGAAGAGCTGCCAGTGCTCCCAACCACTGAGCCATCCCATGGCTTCAGATTTTAAATCTCACCACCCTAAATGATTGTTATCTTTGGAATGGAAGGCAAAATAAAGACAGAGCCTTGCTCTTAACTAGTTCCAGGCTCTTGGTTTTGTTGGAAGTGAGACTCTCTTTAATACCTTCAGAATCTCTCTTGCCTCGAAGCAACAGACAAGTATGTGCTGCTCCCTTCTAAACAGGGAACGGCAAGAACAAACAGAAGACCGAAGACTCGCTTTGAAGCTCGGCATCCCTGGAGCCAAGCTTCTCCCAGGCTCCCGAGCTCCGGGGGCAGGCACTGAAGAGAACACCAGGCTCTTAACAGCTAACTTATTAATTCCAGGCTGCGTGGGTTTAGACTGAAGGTCACAAATCTGGCTTTAACCTTAGTACTGAAAAGAATCCTGTGGGAATCCTGAGTGGTAAAAGAAATGCTGTACTATCGCTAATAATTAATAATGGCAATACTGTCCCAGGTTTCTTGTTTTCCTGGTTTTTAAATCCCTGAAGGCTTCAAATCACTTTGCAGACCAATTGATTTACCCACTGCTGACCTGTAACGGATCTGGGCACAGCGTATCGCCCTGTTGTCGAGAATACAGCCACACTCGGCTTGTTTAAGCATGAAGACAGACACATACTGAAACTCAGTGTAAATTTCAGGTAGGTAGGTTATAATTACCCACTTGAAACCCAGCCAGGAAGTGAAGTTAATACCCTCTCCTTCATGAAAAGCGCCCTGGTAACTTCTGGATCAGAAACAGCTTGAATTTTCGCCTCCTCCAACTCAGGTTTTCAGAGCCTGTGCGCTACTGACATTTGGCACCAGAAGGCATTCTGTCACCTGGGGGTGGGGGCAGGGAGCAGTGGGCAGGCCTGCACCCTTCAGGGTGCTCAACAGCCACACTAGATGCTGTACATACACCTGCCTTCCAGTGTGACAACTGAAAATGTCACCAGACCTAGCCAAATATCTCCTGGGGTGGGGTGGGGCAAAGTCACCCCTGCAGAGAACCGCTGGTGTAGCTGATGTGGTGGGTGGGGGTGGAGGGGAAGCGGAGAAAGAACTCGCCGTACTTTCATACTTTGGGTTCTTGAAGGGTTCCTACTGAAAGAGGGGCACACATTGCCTATGGCCTTTGGAAACTACCGCTCACCCCCCCCCCCACACACACACACACAAAATAGAAAAAAATGCCCCCACCACCACAAGCTATCCCACACCATCCTCTCCCTAGAGTCCTTCTTCTGGGCATCCCTACAGTAGCCAGGATAGCTTCTAAGAAGAGTTCTGGTACAGGCTTCTCTAGCCCCAGAATGCACCTCAACTTCCTGGGTCCTAGCTCCTTTCTCTTCTGGGCTCCATTGCCCCTAACAGCTGCAGGGAGGCCTCTCTGTGGTACCAGCTGCAAACGTCTTTGACCACAACCTGCTCTTGGAAGCATCAAACCCACAGACTCTCTCACACACACACCAGGTCCTCAGCTGGGGACCCTTGAGACCCACCCCACTCCCTACCTCACCCCTGCCTGGCTGGCAGCCCCAGGCTCTTCCCACAGTCCAGGAATGTGAACATTTCCCCCCACAGTCCACAAGAAATGTATTTTACATCACAAACCCAGTGCCATTCACACACACAAACTAACAATTTTACTTTTTGAACTTTTAGATTTAATTTTAGACTTCATAGAGAAGCTGCACTAAGCGCCCAGGGTAAACCTGGCAGGATGGCTATGGGCCTGAGATTGCGGTAGTTGGAAGGTAGAGTCAGGAAGGTCAGCAGTTCAAGGCCAACTAGGGCTACATTCAGCTTTGTTTAAAAAAAACAAGCAAACAAGTAAGCAAAAGCTAGGCATTCCGAGACTGAGGCCGGACGATAGAAAGTTACACAGGAAGACACTGAGACATTGATTCAAAAATCCCAAGCGAGAATGCTGTATTACATTATAACCTCAAAAATTAAAAAAAAAAAATCCCGAGTGGCAACAATTGAATTTCCAAATATTCCTCACCCAACTAAACATATGCTAACATAGCTGATGTCACAATCAGGAAATTAGACCTGCACAACGTTCCAGAGAAATCTTAAGACTCCTGTTTCCCAGTATTGTCCCTTGGCAGTTCCAGGGTCCGGAGGTTTTTGAGCGTTCCCCGGTGTTGCCTCACTTTTCATAATAACCTGAGTCTTTCTGAAAGACATTGAGCCAGTGCTCGCCTTTAGTCCCAGCGCTCAGGAGGCCGAGGCAGAGGCAGGCGGAGCTCTGTGAGTCGGAGGCCAGCCTGGTCTACAGAGTGAGTTCTAGGACAGCCCGAGCTATTACAAAGAAAGAGAGAGGGGGAGAGAAATAAAGAGAGAGGGAGAGAGAGAGAAGGAAGGAAGGGGGAGGGAGGGAGAGAGGAGGGAGGGAGGGAGGGAGGGAGGGAGGAAGGAAGGAAGGAAGGAAGGAAGGAAGGAAGGAAGGAAGGAAGGAAGGCAGGCATTGATCAGAACTTTATCAATGTTCCACCTAAGGTGAGCAATATTGTCACCATGACCAGATCTAGGATCACGTATGAGACAAGTTTCTGAGCATGCATGCCTGTGAAGGAGTTTCTAGGTCAAGGTAACTGAAGTGGGAAGACCCACCTAACATGTGGCGATCATTCTGTGGGCTGGAGTCCTGGATAGAATAAAACCAAGAAAGAGTGAAGGGAGACGAAACGCACACCTCTAATCCCAGCACTCAGAGGCAGGCAGAGCTCCGAGTTAGAGGCCAGCCTGAGGGCTACACAGAGAAATCCAAAACCAAAAAAAAAAAAAGGTTTGGAGGACGCTGTGCCTGTGAAATAACCCCTCAGATACTGTGTGTGTGTGTGTGTGTGTGTGTGTGTGCAGGTGACCACAGAGTCCAGATGATGAGATCTGGAGCTAGAATTACAGCTGGCTCTGTCGGAGCCTGGGAACAGCACCCAGGCCCCTGCCTGTGTGCTCCCAACCACTGAGCCATCCCTCCAGCACCCAGTCTACTGTGGCGTGAAAGCGCAGTTTACGGCGGCTTTCTCCTCTTACTGGACTGTCTTGCTGCTCTGCCTCAGTGAGCCGACACAGAGTTTTCTTTCTTTCTCTCTGCCCTGTGTACGGTGCATGGTTTTAAACTTCTTGACTTCTCCCGTCTGGTGGCCTCTCAGCACCCTGACTTCCGCAGTGAACCCAGACACTGCTCTCATTTCAGCTCTGGGGCTTGGGGGCTGGGGGGCTCTCCCCACCTGTACTTCCAGCTCTCACTTCTGGTGGCTTCAAGAAATCCCTCCCTCCCTGCATGTTCTACCTGGAGTCGCATTAAACTCACGGAACCCAAAATAAAGCTAATTAAGCTCTTTCAATTAATTGTGATTTTTGTACTTTGGCACTCAGTGTGGCTCAGATGGCACAAACTCAGCAAGTTCTCACACAAACTGGTCCCCCTCCCCCACACCCATACCTAGTGATGGGACACCCTTGTTCTCTGTCAGCCGAGGCCACCCAGCCCTTCTCTAACTCAGAGGCTGGCAAACTTACCTTTTTTGGCTTTGGATGTTTGAAATAGAGTCTCACTATGGAGCCCAAACTGGCCTTGAACTTTTGATCCTCCTGCCTCAGCTTCCTGAATTATTATCATAGGAGTTTTGGGGGACCTCCCAGCCTTGCTGTTTGCTTGCCCAGCCTCCTGGGCCACTAAGCTACATCTGACCCCTTGTCAAGTTTTACAGAACAGCAGAGCTACCTGTGGGGCTCTTCAAAGGCCCCAGGTTCTACTCCCAGCCCTCAGAAGGGAGAGCCCTAATGGGCAGACCCACCCTCAGAGAGGAGTCAACACTATTCACTTCAGGACCTTGAAATCCCCATCGCTAACAAGTTCCTGGCGGCTGGGAGAGCTCTGACCACCCGCGTACTAACTTCAGGCTCCCCACTTCCTTCCTGACCTTCAGAGAAGCTTCACTGGCTCAGACCGCTACACTATCTGTCCACCCAGACAGCAAGCGACACCTGGAACCTCCTAGCAAGCGGCACCCTAGAACCTCCCATTCCACAGTTCCCTCCTACAGAAGGCCCTGACTGTTTGCCAGCCTCACAAGAACTCAAATCTCTCCCCTCCTTAAAGGGAACCAACCCTAAACCAGCAGCTCCAGGTAGGCTTGTGCCTCCAGGCTTCCTGGAGTTTCCCCCTTCTGGCTCTTGATGACAATGAAAGTGGGTGATTTCAAAACTGAGGTTAGAACTGCATAGCCCAGACAAGTAGGGAATTGTACTCAGTGTGTTCTTGCTGCATTGTGGTAGCCTCTGTGACTGGCCCCGTCACCACACACTAGTTAGGGTTCCTGCCTGAAGCCAGGACAATCTGGCTGGCAGGGAATCTTTTTAATACAATTACCAGTGATGTCAGAGGAACAAGTTTGTGTTCTCTCTTTTTTTCTTTCTCTCTCTTTGATTTTGAGGCAAGATACCTAGCTCAGACTGGCCTCAAATGTCATGACCCCCCCGCCCCCCCCACCTCCCTCCCACCTCCCTCTCTGCTACTGGAAGCACAGGGAGGGACCTAGTGAGAGAGGAAAGGGGACTCCACCCATTCGATAAGGAGTTGAAATTAATGAAATTCACTTAGGAAGTAATGGACATTGTTAACAGTAGGTAGGCATGGGGTGGGGGAGTAGGCTAACTAAAGACGTCTCACCCAGCACCAAAATCAGAAGACATGCAGGGTCTCCTAGACATGTCTGTTGGAGAAGTTTTGGAAGATCACTCAAAGGAAACCGTATTGTGCCGGTAAGCAGCCGAATCAAGAACTGGCTTGCGCAGGCAAGGCACAGGCAGGCGCCCTGGCCTCGGGCCTGTAACTGCCCTCCCTGCCTGCAGGATGCCGGGCTCGGGGGAGCCGCACTACCGACAGCCGCCGGCAGGTGTCGCTTTCCTGGCCTCCGAATCCACTGTGAGCTCAGCAAATGGAGGCGCGAGGAGCAGGCTGGGACGCAGTCAGAGGAACGGATTTCCTGGCCTCGGAACATCCTGGATCTTGTTTCGGGGGGTGGTGGGGGAGGTCTCCTTTTTTTTTTTTAATCAAATACTTACATGTCATTTACTGGGTGTCAAGGCCTGCAGGAGTGATTGAGTGGTCACGCAGAGAATCAGGTCCTGTTCCCGGTCACCCTGACCTCAAAAGCAATGAGGGATTTTTTTTTTAAGGCAGCAGCATGATTTCTGATGCCCAGTGCTTGAAAACTCAAGTTTAGGGAAGAAAATCCCCAGCTCTCAAGCCAAGCAAGAACCTTTCAAGCAAGAACCTTTGATTTGATTTTGTTATAAGGTAAGAGGGGCTTTGCATTCTTTAAACCCTTTCATTCTTTAAACCCAATGGCTTTAAAATCTTCTCTGAGGGCTGAGTTTGTCCCTGTGTGCTGGGGATACAGAAATGAATATCAAGACCTCGGCTTCCAGGGGGCACAATAAGCAGATGAACGTGTAAGCAAGTGCATTCTAGCCTAATTTTGGTCCAATAGGCACTTTAACCATACTAACCGCAGGGCATAAGGGGGAACCAGGAGTTTAGGGCAAGACTCAAACCCAGGCCTAAAAGTCATGGAGTCCCAACGCTAATGTCCAGAGAGGAACATCATTTGCCTTCTACCCAAGGATAGAGGTGACAGAGGCATTCTGACCCCGATCTATTCTGACCCCCTGTGCCTATTCTCTTAAAATTCATTTCTGTACTGTGCCTAAGAACCACCATCTACAACGTATCTAACTTCAACCACAATATATCTAACTTCCTTCTATGAGCCGGTACCCTAAAGTCTGGCTGAAGTTCAGAGAGAGTCCACCCGTGCCTTCTCTATGTAGCCCGTTTTTTGTTTATCTGTTGCTTGGTTTTAGGTTGTCTTTCATATGCTGAGATTGGGCTTTTTTTTTTCCTTTGTAGTTTTGAAATGATTTAAAAATTCATAATTCCAGGAAAGACCTTCTGTTTTATTTTTTTTTCCTTCTTCACTAGGCTAACAGAACACTAGTCATGTGGTTCCAACCTCTGGGGGTTTGGGTCTGCACATATCTCAGACAGGCATAGAAACTGTCTCCAATCCCCACAACACTCTTCTGGGCAATATCTGAGCCCTCTGGCCTGTTTGGAGCCTAGGAATGAGGCTAAACTGGAGACGAGAGCTAAAGGCTGCCTGGCCTCCAACTATGTTGGGATTTGGCCCCTTTTCTCAGAATGGGGAAACAGAGTCCTCCATAAGCACCTTTATCTCTATCTATTTTATCTGATAAATAAAACAATACAAGCCAGCAAGGCGGCTCTGCAGGTAAAGGCAAGCCTGCCTAGCCAGATGACTGAAGGCTATCCCTGGAGCTCGCCTGGTAGAAGGAGAGGAACTTACTCTGACAAGTGTTCTCTGAGCTACACACACACACTAAACAAGTGTTTTGACATATTTTTAAAACATACAAAACTCTATATTCAGCGTTCCCTAAACTTTGTGTCCTTTTTGTGAGTGCCCTCTTCAAAAAAGGAGTTCTGCCTCAGAGAGAAACACTCTATCCCAATACACACCTCTATTCCCAACACTCCAGAGGCTGAGGCAGGAGGATTGCAAAGCCATGTAGTCCCTGCCAGGAATCTGAAGCTTCTAGGAACCAAGTTACTATCTTGTGGTGGTGAGGTCTTCCGTGTATTTGCCCCATCCCAGTTGCCCCTAAATAAGTGATTTGAATGGTTTCAAGTGACTCAATTTAGAATGTTAATCTATTAAATCCCATCATATTATACTTGTTAAATTGCTCCAGTCTATTAAAAGAATTTGGAGCTGGGTGTGGTGGTATATTCCTGAAATCCAGGGAGAAAGGTCACCAGTTCCAAATCATCATGGGGTACATACACAGTCACACCCTGTCAAAAAAAAAAAAAATTAAAACAATTTTCAAAAAGGTGTAGGACTCCCAGGTCTAGCAACTTAATAGATGACGTATTGTTCTCTTTGTATCAGCCACTGACTCTTTTGCATGTGTGGCAGTTTGAATGAGAAATGTCCCCCACAGGCTCATGTATTTGAACACTTGATGCCCAGTAGGTGGCGCTGTTTGAGGCTGTGGAACTTTCAGAAGTGGAGTATTTGCTGGAGGAAGTAGTCACTGGGGGCGGACTTTGAGGGATTGTAGTTTGCTCCCCTTCCAGTTTGCTCTCTCTTTTCAGATTTGCTGTTGGACGCAGGATCTCTCAGCTTCCTGCTCTGGTCCCCTTCTCCCATGCTTCCCCACCATTATGGAGTCTCCTTCCGGAACCATAAGTCCAAATGAGCTCTTTGTTCCATAAGTGGCTTTTGGCCATGGTGTTTTATCACAGCAACAAAATACGGTGTGCTCTCTACGACAATGTTGTCCCTTGTGAAGCTGGAGATGGAGCCTTATACCAAACAGCAGAGATATCCATCGAATCTGGGATGAACAACCTTCAGAGAAGCAATTGTTCGCCTTCGCAGATGACTCTGATCTCCCATCCTCTCTCCTACATCCCTGCGTTATCCACAAGCACTCCACACGGAACCTCTGCCTGGCAGATCATTGACATCTGTGTACTGCCTTGACCTTCCATCCCATTACATTTGCCTAAACAGTGACGTTCAGTTCCTCTTACGTCTCCTATTTTTACCAGCCGCTCTTTTACAGATCCTGGATTTTCCATCCCACCCCAGTGAGCCACTAGCCACACCTAGAAGCTGGCCTCCTTCCGGCTGCATGGCAGCTTCCCGAGTGAATGACACATGTTTCTGGAAATGTGTTGGTCAGTCAGGACCCTCTGAATCACGTTTTCAGAATACACTCAGCTGCTCAGTCACTCACGCCTTCCACCAGCCTGCTGCTTCAAGAGTGAAGAACCTTTCTGTAATACAAATGCAATGCTTTCAGGGCTGGAGATGGCACAGTGGCTAAGAGCACACGCTCCCCTTGCAGAGGACTGAGTTCCATTCTCAACACACACATAAGGTAGCTCACAACTGTCTGCAGCTCCAGCTCCAGGTGATCTGATGCCCCTTTGACCTCCAACTGTACACACACCCACACACATACACACACACTGGCACTCGCATGTAAATAAGTTATTTTGTTAATTTTGGTTTTTAAAATGCAGTGCTTTCTCCTGTCAAATTCAGCAGCTCCTCCGTCCACCAGTGCAGCTGTTTCTCCGCCCAGTGGAACAGCCACCACCACAGCTGCTGGCCGCAGTACTTCTGCCCCAGCATCTGGTTCTGTCCCTGGCCCAGAGGCTGCCCCTGCCCCTGGCTTCCCCTTCCCTCCTCCTTGGATGGGTATGACCCTACCCCACCTTTTGCCGTCCCCCCAATGCCTGTGCCCCCTACGGGCGTTGCCAGCCTGACCTCAGAGGAGCTGTGGCAGCACCTAGAGGTCTGGCTGCAGAGTCTGCCCAACATACACACACAACTGGATGCTGCCGCCATGCTGCAAATCAACCATTACCTCGCTGTGCTGGCCTCCTTGGGGCCCCCCAGGCCAGCTATTTCAGTCACCCCACTGAAGAGGCTGCCTCTGCAGTGGTATCTGCTGCCCCTTCCACGAGCGTCCCCAGCTCTGAGGCTACATCCCCATCCCCTGGAGCCTCCTCAACAGCCCCTGAAGCTGAGAAGCCTCCGGCTCCTGAGTAGGTGGGCGGTGGACGCTGCAGAGGAGCCTCCCGAGGACGGAGAGAGCCTGATGCTGCATAACTCCACCAGTGTCACCTGCAAAAGCTGGAGTCCCCTGTTGCCGCCCACTGACACTGCCCAGACCTGGCCCTCCCTGCTCTCGAGTGGCCCTCTCTGGAACACATCCTGCCACTAAGTGCCAGCTCCCTCTGTCAGCACCGGAGAGTAACCCCCACCTGAGAAGGAAGTGGCAGGATCTCTGAGGCCAAGTAAAAGTGGCTGGCTTCATAGTTGATCCATCCCAATGGCCCTGGCAGCCAGATGGAGATGTTGGTCATCTCTAACCTTCCTCTACCACTTGTGCTGTGTTCTGCTGGGGCCTTGGAAGTAGAGGCTCAACCTCTGGGAAGCCTCCACTCTGCTTTCGGGAAGAAGGTGAAGCCCCTCCCAAGCCCTGCTTGTGAGCGTGGGACCACGCAGCCGTGCCGAACAGTATTACTTCTGTTCCCAAGTGTGTACACCCGAGAGGCTGAAGACAGACCAGTACCTACCCCACCCTCCTGCCTAGACTGACATGGGTCTCCTTTCTCTACCCCAATCTCAGAAGCCCCTTTGTGATGGTGGCTGTGTACCCCCTAAGCTCTGTAGCATTTCCATGTCTTACTGGCAACCACACAACTCAGGGAAAGGAGTGCCTGGTGGTAGGGGAGAGGCAGGCAGCACCGAGGGACCCTAACCTGCCCCTCCCCAGGCTCTCCCCCCTCCCTGTCTCACCCAGCAGCCACTGCCTGGTGGGCCTGGCTGACGGTGCCTGCTACTCCTTAACCTCTACTCCCCAGAATCCAAGGCAGGCCACCTCCAACCTGTGGGACTCGAGTTCAGGATCGGAACTATTTCTGTACCTAGTGGATTTGGGCTTAATTTTGTCTTTTTTATTTGAATGCTTGACCCCAGGAAGGAGGAGCAGGTGTGAGGCTGGATTTTCCATTTAGAACAGGCTCTGGGGCATGCAGAGACCATGCAGTCCAGGCCTAGCTGCTTCTGTCTTTCTTCCTTTTGGTTGTGTGTTATAGGAGTTTCTGGAGACAGTTTCAGATGATTATTTGATTTGTAAGTATTGTACAAATTTTAATAGCTTAAATTGCATATACAGCCAAATAAAAACTTGCATAAAAAAGTGTAGTGCTAGCCGGGCGGTGATGGCGCACGCCTTTAATCCCAGCACTCGGGAGGCAGAGGCAGTTGGATCTCTGTGAGTTCGAGGCCAACCTGGTCTACAAGAGCTAGTTCCAGGACAGGAACCAAAAAAAAAGCTACGGAGAAACCCTGTCTCGAAAAATCCAAAAAAAAAAAAAAAAAAAAAAAAAAAAAAAAAAAAAGTGCAGTGCTTTCTTTTTTTGGTTTTTCGAGACAGGGTTTCTCTGTGGTTTTGGAGCCTGTCCTGGAACTAGCTCTTGTAGACCAGGCTGGTCTCGAACTCCCAGAGATCCGCCTGCCTCTGCCTCCCAAGTGCTGGGATTAAAGGCGTCTAACGCGGACTTGTACTGGTCTCTTCTGTTTGCCCGCACGTGCTGTCCAGCTTTCAACATAGCTATAACAAATGAAGCTGCTGCACGTTGAGCACCAATGCAGCCAAAGCCTAGGTAGACTTGGTGTCCTGCCTGGAAATTCCTTAACCTTCACCTTCAGATTCAGAAAGATAAATAGGCTTTTTTGTTTATTTTGTTTTGTTGTTTGTTTGGTTTTCAAGAAAGGGGTTCTCTATGTAGCTTTGGAACCGGACCTGGAACTTACTCTGTAGACCAGGCTGGCCTCAAACTTACCGAGATCTGCCTGCATCTGCCTCCCGAGTGCTGGCATTAAAGGCGTGCACCACCACCGCCCCGCATAAATAGACTTTTTTAAAAAAATAATTTCTTTATTGAATATTTGGGATTTCACATCATGCACCCCAATTCTGCTCACTTCCCAGCCCCCTCATATCCTCGCCTCATCCCTGCAGCACCTCCCAAAAGAAAAAACCAAACCAAACAAAACCCAGCAAGCAAATGAAACAAAAAGCAAAACAAAATAAAACAACCTCTCCACCATCTTTCCCACCTCTGCAACAGCTCTTCATTCATCCTGGTGGCTTCACTTGCAAATGTTCTTTGTGGTGAGTCACTGGTCTAGTCCAAGGTCTCTGGTTTCTGGCATACACCGGCACTGGATCCTCACCAGAATTCCTCTCACACATCCCTCAGCTGCCTGGAGTCACGGAGATCCTGCTGGTCTCGTGCCACAGGACCAGTCCCTTCATCAGCTTCAGCAGGTCCTCAATGGGGTAGATGTCGGGCTGTGGGCCTGGGTGGTCAGTCCATGCCACTGGGGCCACCCACCTCAGTCAAGGGGCAGAGCTGACTCCCCTACACTGTGTGGGCAGGGTCAGTTCTTCCTCACTCCTGGTGGCGAGGGGTGGGGCCGTCTCTCCCGAGTGCGGGGAGGGGGACCTTACTTGTTGGTAAACAAGATCACAAGCTATGTGAGGGCAGGAGCTGTGTTTGTCTCGCTCTCCACTCTGTCCGAGAGCCAACCACTGTATGTACACTCCGCAGAGTAAGAGCTCGAGAATATTTCCTGGCGGATAAATAAAAAATGTATGCGTGCACAAAGGCAACTTCATCTGCACATCATAAATCGAGTGCGGAAGAGTGAACACAGACCGGATCAGTGCCTTCTGGAAGGGGATTTGAGGGCAGAGGCTGAATGGCCATCTGTATTAATCAGCTTTGCGTCGCTGTAGCAAATGCTTGTGGTAAACAGAGTTCCTGAGAAGGACTTCATTTCAGCTCACTGTTCATTTGATTCTTTGCTGGCTGGGCCCGTGTCACCGGGCCTGGGGTAAGGCAGAACCTCAGAGAGGGGCTGCGTGGAGCAGGGCTGCTTGCATGGAAGCAACCTGGAAACAGAAAGAGAAGGAAAGAGAAAAGGGCTGGTATACCAGTATCCCCTTCTAGGGTACACTCCCAACCCTAACTTCCTCCCAGCAGATCCCCTTTCTTAAGGGCTCTCCCATCACCCTGTAATGCCTCCAGCTGGCACTTAACAAAGGCCTAAGAGACAGTCAAGATCCAGATTATAACAACACCCGCGATATTTAAATCAGACAACAGTCTTGATTTGCAGTTTTCAAACAGTCTGATCTCAATACCTCACACTTAAAACCTTTAAGAACCCCCAAGAGATTTTGTTGATATCAGATATTAACTATCAGTACTTTCACAGAAAGTAAAACAAAAATCAAAGGTGTACTGATATTTAGAATAACCAATCAATTCTACATCAACATAATGTGTTTTTGTTTTTTGGGTTTTTTTTTTTTTTGAGGCAGGGTCTTCCTACATAGCCCTGGCTGGCCTCGAACTCACAATGTGGACTTCAGGCAGGAGTCCTGGCTGTCTGGAAGCTTCCTGACTATGCCAATGCCATCTGCTGCTGGGTTTCAAGAGACAGGATATGTTCTCATGTTACCCTTCATGTTTATGTCAGCTCAAGGTAACCACTCCCAACCGAAAGCTTGGGGATTAGTTAGCCTTCATTTTATTGTTGCTTTGTGGCCTTTTGAGATTTTTTTATACAGCCCTGACTGACCTTCAGCTTAGGAGCCTCCTGCCTCAGCCAGCCAAGTACTGTGATTAAGTGTGTCACCTCACCTGGACCACCAGAAAGGTTGTGATGGTTTGAATGAGAAATGTCCCCTATAGGCTCAGGTGATGTGGGATTCCCCTCTGGATGCTGTAAATGCCATTGGTTAAAAAAGAAGCTGATTTGGGCCTATTGAACTGTGGAATAGGGCAAGGCGGGAATTCCAAGCAGATAGAGGAAGAGAAAGAAGCCAGAGATAGAAAAGCCATGTAGCTACCGCAGGAGACAGACATCAAATGGAACCTTACCAGTAAGCCACAACCACATGGCGATACACAGATTAATAGAAATGGTTTAAGATATAAGAGCTAGCTAGCAATGTGCATAAGCTAATAGGCCAAGCACTGTTTTAATTGTATAGTTTCAGTGTGATTATTTCAGGTCTGGGTGACCGCGAAACTAACAAACCGCCTCCACCAACACTCAGGTATCGAAACATTTGGTTCTCAGTGGGTGTGTGGAGTGGGGAGTGCTATTTGGGGCAGTGGTGCAGCCTTGATGGAGGAGCTTTGGGAATCCATAGCTTACCCACTTCCAGTCTGCTCTCTGCTTCCTACTCTAGCTGCCTTGCCTACGCAGCACAGTGGATTCTTAGCCCTCTGCAGCTGCGTGCCAGCGCCTTTCTTCCGTGGTGCTGTATCGTAACAGCAGAAAAGTATGCCAAGGCACAGCCTAAGGCGTCTACAAGGAGTTTTGTTGTGCCGCTACTCAGTGCCGTGGAGTCCTCGCAGGACCACACACATGCCAGGCAAGGTCTCCATCACTGAGCTACAGCCCTCTCTGCCTTTGCTTGTTATTTTGTGAGAGGGTCTCACTAAGTTTCCCAGGCTGATCTTGAACTCCCTCTGTAGCCCACACAGGCCTTGAACTTGAGGTCCTTTGCCTCAGTCTCCCAAGTAGCTGGGAGTTACAGGTCTGCCACCAGAGCTAGTCTGCGAGGTCTTCGTAGCCACTTGCTCGCAGAATCCTAGAGGGCTTTGGAGATCTAAACACATGGTCTCCACCCTCAGAAGGCTTCCACGGGCAAAGGCACCATTTGATGGCAGGCTAGCCGGGTTAGAACACAGCATTTGCCAGAGCATCCCAGCCCCAGAGGGCGAGTGCATCGTGCACTGCAGTTAGCAACCGTCTCCACAAGGTAGTATTTACCGAGGGCACATACCCAGGGACTTGAGTGACAGAAGCCCCCAGGTTGCCAGGGAGGAGACACAGGCAATTTTGCTTCTAAGCATCACCTGCTTCTCCCTCTAGGTCAGCCCTCCTGGGAGTTGTGACCCTCAATGGCTGTTGGAGCCATTAACTTTTAAGACAGCCAATTTGAACAGCTAGAAACCATAAGCATAGTGGGAGCTGAAGAGGCTTGGAGGCTGGGTTTTTCTCCTTAGCTGTTTTCAGAGGTGGGAGGACGGTGCCTGTAGTGGACCCTGGCCATGGGGAAGGATGTTCCTCTCCACTCAGGCAGCCGAGCGATGGGAGGTTTTACAAGGCCCCTTTCTTAGGTCTTAGTTTTCACAGCCGCAAAATGAAGAGATAAAATACCATCATCTTTCATCTCCCTTTCATCTTCATTGCTCTACAGCCTCGGTGAGCCGTAAAGATTTACGTAGAACTTCGTCTCGATTTTATTATTCATCGTTCATCATTTTCCACCGTGGCCAGTAGCAGCCCGTGCCTACGGAAGTAAGTGGTTCGTGCTCCCAGGGATGATGGAAGAGGCTCCGGAAACCCAAAGGAGCTCCCCTAGCGCTCTGCCACTGCAAACCTGTCGCTCCCCGTCCCACATGCAGACAGGGCTCAAAGCATTGTCTCTAC
Organism: Chionomys nivalis; assembly: GCF_950005125.1. NCBI lineage: Eukaryota > Metazoa > Chordata > Mammalia > Rodentia > Cricetidae > Chionomys > Chionomys nivalis. The sequence continues at coordinate 83,831,910 of NC_080088.1, read as the reverse complement.
ATGGTCTTGAGTACACAGGGCAAATAACTACGTGGCCTGTGGTGTTTGCAGAGCCCTTCCGCCTCTGGGCATCCTTGGAATGACACTAAGAACAGTGTCCGGAGAGACACACAGCTACCAGGCACAGTGTGGGGCACAGGGCCCTATAGTGACAGATAGACCGAAGGAAATCAGTGGGGTACGCAGGGGAGTCCCCAGCACAGAGAGCAGCAAGCCAGGAGGGAAAATGGCTCTGAGCCTCCGCAGCTACGGAAGGAATGACTCCACACACGGCACCATGGGCCTTGGAAAGAAAATGGCCCCGCAACGGGAGTGGCACTATGAGAAGGTGTGGCCTTGTTGGTATGGTATGCTTGTGGGTATGCTCTTGTTGGGGGAAGTGTGTCACTGTGGGGGTGGGCTTTGAGCTTTCCTATGCTCAGGACACTGTCCAGTGGGTCTCAATCAGCTTCCTGTTACCTGCACAAGATGTAGATCACTCGGCTCCTTCTCCCACACCATGTCTGTCTGCACGCCGCCACGCTCTCTGCCATGATAATGAACTGACCCTCTGAAACTGCAAGCCACCACCCCAATTAAATGTGTTCCTTTATAAGAGTTGTCACGCTCATGGTGTCTCTTCGCAGCAACAGAAACCCTAAGACAGACACTAAACTTTTCCTCATTTGATCATTCCCTGCCCCCCAGGATGCCCAGCAAAAAGGGGGGTCTCTGACCACCCTCTGGGACTCTGGGCCTGCTATGGCACTGTTCCTCAAATTTAAGCGCTATGAACTGACATCCATGTGACAGAGCTGGGATTGAGCCCAATGAGAAGCCACCCTAACTTTAGGACCAAGTAATCCAGTTATAAAGCCAGTGGGGACAGGAGAGGGGCGTGGAGGGATGGATGGGCAGTTAAGACCACTGCAGAGAACCCAGGTTCAGTTCCCAGTACCCATGTGGGGCTTACAACTATCTGTGACTCCAGTTCCGAGGGACTGGAAGTCACAGACAGGCCTCCCGCTTCCCTTTCTCCCTACCAGGGCTTGGGTATCAAGGTAGAGCAAAGCCCCTCTCTCAGTTCTTAACCTAAGATAATGGACTGGAGCTATTGGCCAAGGGAACTTCCCAGCCTTCCTGGAAGGGCTTGGCATGGTGACTCAACCTCTATTCCTTTTTTTTTGTTGTTTGTTTGTTTGTTTGGTTGGTTGGGTTTTTTTTTTGTTTGTTTTGTTTTGTTTTGTTTCGAGACAGGGTTTCTCTGTAGCTTCGGAGCCTGCCCTGAGGCAGGAGGATCACAACAAGTTTGAGGCCAGCCCGGATTATATAGAAAGTTTTAGGCTCAGCAAAACTACAGAGAGACTATCTAAAAAAAAAAAAAATCAATAGGCCACCAAACAGCAGGGTCTCACTTCCCAAACAGTTCCTTCCGCACTCTGCTGGGACATGCGTGGGCACCAGATGTGAGCCCGGCCTTCTCACTTGAGCAGACTGAATTTGTCAAATCAGCTCATCTGGGGATGGGCTTGAAAGGGGGTTTGCAGGTGTGTTCTGGAGACTTCTGAACGTACCGAACCATGGAAGCAGAAAAACCTCCTTGGGGGGGTCTCCAACCGTCATGATGGGGTGTTTTCTGTTTGCTGGGGTGAAAGAGAAAAGGGCAGACAGTCATGTTGGATCATAGCTGTCTCGTTGTCTCCTCCCAAGCCTCCATTTCTTTCGTCTCCAAAGCAAAAACACCTTGAAAAATGTGTCCTCAGGGCCAGAAATCTCAGTTTGTCCCAAGACATCCTTCTAGAGTTCCTCAGAAATGACTGAGTGCATCTCCAGTAAGCCTTCAAACTTTGGCCGGCTCAGCCCCTCTTTGTTGCATAGTCTTTGCTGAATGTGGGAGTCGGGGTGACTTTTAAAGCTTGTTGGATGGTGCAGTCCTTCTGCGTGGGGTTACTAGTCTAGGGCCCAGGGAAATTCCCTAAGAAACCGCAGGGAGACGAGTTATGCAGCCTATCACACACAGACTTGGCTGCAGCAACACCCCGGAGTTTGAAGAGGCAGCTAAGCTGCGAGGGCCTATTGTGAAACCCCAGCTCTTGGTCTGCGTAACCAGGTGTTGCTCAGCAACCAGGTTGCCCAAAGACTCCTGCACTCTTTAAGTCCAATCAGGAATGTTGGAGTCCGTTTTGAGACCCAGAGACCCAGGGAGACACAGGAAGAGCTGTGTGGTGTGTTCATGGCCAAGCCCCTTTAGCCTACCCACACCTCAATCTGTCTAAAGGAGACACACACATCGTTATAAGAATCGTTGCCAAGGAAGTCGGAGAGGCGGTTAGCACGATGCCTGGCGTATCAGCTAGATTTACTGCCTGCCCGCTTGTGAGACCCAGCTAACTGTCCCAAGGGAAACCAGGCGCTCTACACACGCCTACATCACGGCCAGGCCCCAAGCTTCCGACTTGGGAAGGTGGATCCCCGGAAGACCAAAAAGCCGCCATCAATTCTGAGAGTAGAATCCTACCCACTTTATTCTCTGCATGGCTTCATCTGTACTTTTACTGAGGCCACCTGATCATTACCCACCTTCGCCCGCACAGCTACAGACACACCATATTCGGCTGTGGAGACAGCTTTCCTGCCTCACTCGCTGCCTGCTCTCCTCTGCCTCTCCCTCGGTCCCCTAAAATCCGTGTGGCTACCGGTGCCACATCCCCAAAAGCACAACACCGCGGACACAGGCCTCCATGTCTGCAGGCCACATACGCAAAGTGGAGCTGCGAGCCCAAACTTGCCCTTAGGAATTCCTGACCGAGACTCTAGGAACCACATGCTGCCCCAGATTGTGTGAGCGAAACCCAGGTGCAGCCAGAAGAAGAGAGGAAGAGGGGAAGGGATAGGAGGGAGGGGGAGGAGAAGAGACGAAGAGGAGGAGAGGAGGGGGAAGGGGTGTGGAAGAGGCGAAGGAAAGATGGAGGAGAGCGGGGGTGGGGGGGGGTGGGGAGAAGATAAAGTAGGGTGAGGGTATGGGAAGGGGAGAAAAGGGAGGGAGAAAATGTGCAAGGAGCCTGTACCGGGAAGGGAAAAAGAAGCCTCAGGTAGTTGAAGTGCAAAGTGGAAGGGGGTGGAGGAAGGAGGGGCGGGGCGGCCACGGAGTCCTTGACCTCATAGCCTGGGCTTTGCAGTCTGTCTGGTCGGTCTGTCCAACGATCACCTATCACGGGCTCCTGGAAGGCTCCGTGGGCTCCTGGGTCCCTTGAACGAACCCCGCAGCCTCCTGTGGTATTCTTGGTGGGTTTTATGCTGGAGAACTACAATTCCGAGCAGAAGCTGTGTCCTGCAGGCTTCTTCCGTGAGCTGAGCCGCCGACCCTGCCATGCTGCAAGGCCATCTGCTCTAGCACGCTCCACGGGTGAAACCTGGACTCTCCACTGACTTTGATCTGTTTCGATTGTGGTGGGTTAATATTGCCTAGCTCGATGACGTTGCAGAGAGAGAGAGAGAGAGAGAGAGAGAGAGAGAGAGAGAGAGAGAGAGAGAGAGAGAGAGAGAGTCAGACAGAGAGAGACAGTCAGACAGAGAGAGACAGTCAGACAGAGAGAGACAGACAGACAGAGAGAGAGAGACAGACAGACAGACAGGCAGGCAGGCAGACAGACAGAGAGAGAGAGAGCGCACCTTAGAGGGAAAGGTTATCTTCAGCCCTGCTGGAAATTGCTTAAGTCAACATCCTCGAACGCGATGCCAATCCTCAGAGTTGTAATGGAAATAGTAGTAACAAATTTCAGCTAGCCTACAGTTCTGCAAAAAGCAGTGTGATAAAATCACACCAGGGGGCAAAGCCCGGAGATTGGCAAACTTCTTAGGATGTTTATCGTGTTGTGGGGTAGTAAGACACACACGCTGTTGGTAGCTCTTGGTGTGTACATGTGCGTACATGTGAAAGTCTTTAAATGAGAGGGATCGTTTCGGCTCTAAAACAGCTTTGACTCTTAAATGTGTGCAAGTCCAACTTATGACATCCTCAAATGCTATTATTATTATTATGTTCTTCAAAATTAGCTCAAAGACCAGAGAATCAATCACATACTTAAAATTGGCCCGAAGATCACTTCAGAATAAGGCCCTGCAATGATATGGAAAATTAATAGCCCAATTGAATTTAAAAAAAAAAAAAAAAAAAAAAAAAAGGCCTTCTGGCCACATCTGATCCACACCTGAAAAAGCTATGCCTGTTTCATTAAATCAGTCATACTAACCTTCATGTTGATGAGCTCTCAGGAAGCTGGGAGCCCCCACTAAGACATGTCACAACTATGCACGTAGCATCAATGCCCTGGGACCCTGTGTTCTCTCTAAGAGACAGTGTGGGAGCTCCAGGGATGGTATCGACTCATTTTGCAGCTTGTCTGGTGTCTTTATTGGTTCATTTTGTTTTGAGATCCACCTACGTCTGTCTCCCATGACATTTCCAAATTGGGATCACTCTCGAGGAAAGCTGGCCTTGGTGTCTTTGAAGCAGGACACTACCTGGTCACTGAAGGCTGCCCTCTCTTCAAGACTGCAGGCAAAATCTATACATGTTCCATGTGACAACAGAAGGCTCTTAACCACTGAGCCGTCTCTCCAGCACCCCCACTTTGTTTGTTTGTCGTGAAACAGGGTTTCACTATGTCCGACCTGGAACTCACTGTATAGACCAGGCTGGCATCCAGCTCACTTGATCTGCCTGCCTCTGCCTCCTGAGGGCTGGGATTAAAAGTGTGGACCACCCCGCTCGTCTCTATTTCTTTTTATTATTATTATCTTATTGTTTTATGTGCATGGGTATAAAATTACCTTCATGGCATGTGTGTGCATGCAGTGCTCATAGAAACAAGAAGAGGGTGTCAGATCCCGGGGCAGGAATTACAGATGACTAAGAACACTGCTCTTCCAGGAGACTTGGATTTGATTCCTGGCACCCACAGCAGCTCACAGCAATCTCTTCACTCCAATATCAAGGGCGCTGACACCCTCTTCTAGCCACTGTAGCCACTATACACACGGTGCACAGACATACATGTAAGCAAAACACTCACATACACACCATAAAATTCAAGTATCTTTTGTTTTTTTGTTTTTTTTTTAATATTTGTTTTTATTTATTTATTATGTATGCAATGTTCTGTCTGTGTGTATGTCTGCAGACCAGAAGAGGGCACCAGACCTCATTACAGATGGTTGTGAGCCACCATGTGGTTGCTGGGAATTGAACTCAGGACCTCTGGAAGAGCAGGCAATGCTCTTAACCGCTGAGCCATCTCTCCAGCCCTCAAATATCTTTTGTTGTTGTTGTTGTTGTTGGGCAGTGGTGGCACATGCCTTTAATCCCAGTATTTGGGAGGCAGAGGCAGATGGATTGCTGAATTGGAATCCAGCCTGGTTTACAGAGTAAGTTCCAGGATTGCCAGGGTTACACAGAGAAACCTTTTTTGAAAAACAAAAACAAAAAAATAAAAATATCTTTCAAAAATTTGGCTAACTTAATAGAATAAAAATTCAGAAAATTCACATTCTCTATTCCTTGCTGGATGGCAGGCTTTCTCTTGAGCCACAAACCTGCCCCCAAATCATGACACGGAGCCACAAACCCGCCCCCAAATCATGACACAGAGACTTATTATCAGTTACGAATGCTGGGCCTTATCTTATGCTTGTCCCACTCTCATAACTTAGTTTAACCTGTTTCTCTTCATCTATGTTTTGCCTTGGGACTTTTTACCTTTCTTTCATTCTGTATGTCCTACTCTGTGTCTGGCTGGACGGCCCTGGGCATCTCCTTCTCTTTCTCTCTTGTTCTCTTCTCTCTCTCCCCCAATGAGCCTAGATTCCTCCTCCTACTTATTCTCTCTGCCAGCAGCCCCGCCTCTCCCTCTACTGCTTAGCTATTGGCCATTCAGCTTTTTATTAGACCAATCAGGTACCTTAGGCAGGCAAAGCAACACAGCTTTACAAATGCAGTATAAACAAATGTAACACATCTTTGCCTAGTTAAAGTAATATTCCACAACATTGATGTAGTTTTTTCTCGGTTTTTTTTTCCTTATGAGTGGAGGAGAGTAAGGATAACAAATGGAACTTGGGCCTCTACAAATCACAGTCATTGCTTAACAAGAACATGAGGAGCATTCACTTTAGATTTCATGACTATGTTCCCTTCAGTAAACTTACATTTAAGATCAAAATACCTGGAATGCAAATTCTAGGCTGAAGGTGAACACATCAAAAGATGAGGTGAGCCTAGCATGGTGGCACACACCTGTCATTCCAGTACCTGGAACGCTGATGCAGGAGGAAGCAGTCTGAGGCCACCTTGGACTGTAGGGAAAGTCATCACATCTCTCTCTACACAACTCATCAAGAACTAAAATGAAGAAAAAATAAATAAAAGCTTGGTGTAATGGTGCCCTTAATCTCAGCACTTGTGAAGCAGAGGCAGGCAGATCTCTATGAATTTGACAGCATCCTGGTCTACACAGTGAGACCCTGTCTCGACAACAACTTACCCCTCTTTCCTTTTTCCCACCCTTTTTGTTGGTGTAGTGGTGGGAATTGTGGAATCCAGCGCCTGATACACAGTAGACCAGCACTAACCACTGTGCCACTCCCGGGCTCTCCTCAGGGTCTCTTCCTATACTCCATGGGAATGAAACATTTCCCTAAACATCAGTTTAAAGAAAGCCTGTAGTGGGAGCTGCGGACCTCTTCCCACAGCCCGGCTCCCGCATGGTTAGCTTTATACCCAAAATAACAACACACGCATTGTATTCTTTTAAACACTGCCTGGCCCATTTCTATTCATGTATGTAGCACCCCAAGGTGTGCTTACCAGGAAGATTCTAGCCTACGTCCATCCTGGGTCGGAGCTTTATCGCGTCTGCTCTGGAGAAGAGAGCATGGCGTCTGTCTCTCAGAGGAGCTGCCCTGCATCTGATCTCACTTCCTCTTCCTCCCAGCATTCTATTCTGTCTACTCCACCCACCTATGGGATGGCCTATCAAATGGGTCAAGCAGTTTCTTTATTTTTAACCAATGACCTTCCTCCATCATTTCCCCTTTTTCACAATAAACAGAGGGAGACAGGAAAAGATAAAGGATCCAAGATTGTTCAACATGCCAAGGTTAATGCCCAAATGCCAGTACAAGGGCCTGAGATTCCAGCCATCATCTAAGATCCTTTCATTGACTCAGAACCTGAGTTTCCACACAGCAGAGCATCAGAGATGTACGTGTTGAGGGGCAGCATAAACTAGCCACGTTGTAGCCGGCACTGCAGGTAAACAGATGAGGTTCCAGCAGCGTCCTGCATCCCTCTGTGCTTTGCTTTTTTCTTTTTTGGTTTTTCAAGACAGGGTTTCTCTGTAGCTTTGGGGCCTGTCCTGGAACTAGCTCTGTAGACCAGGCTGGCCTCGAACTCACAGAGATCCACCTGCCTGCCTCTGCCTTCCGAGTGCCGGGATTAAAGGCGTGCACCACCACTGCCCAGTGTGAAGAAAAATTTCTACACACATTCATAGATACTTCGTTTAGTGTTGATTGACCGTTGAGAGAGGATTTTATCGCATAATGCAGGCTGGCCTGTAACTTACTATGAATCTCAGGTTGACCTTGAATTTGGCACCTTCATCCCTCTACCTCCTAAGTAGGTCCTCAGGTGACAGGTTTATGCTACCATGTCTGAATTCTGAAATTTATCTTTATTTTAATTTTATTGGCTCAGAGTAGTGAATGAAAACTAGGTGATATCTTCTTTAATGCTGACTGACTGGTTGATTGATTGATTGATTGATTGATTGACAGAGTCTCATGTATCCCAGGTTGGCACTGAATTCAGTTTATAGCCCAAGATGGCATCCAGCTCCTGGTCCTCCTCCATATATGGCCCCAGTGTTGGGATGAGACACCACTCCCCTTTTATGTGACATGGAGGATGTAATCCAGGGCTTCCTGCATGCTAGACAGCACTCTATCAACTGAGTTGTAACCCTGTTGGAGCTGACTTTATCTTTTCAGTCCTGAGGATTGGACAGCAGAGAGCCCCATGCGTGTTAGGTGAGCTCTCTGTGACTGAGATATAGCCCAACCCTGAAGCTGACCATTAGAAACAGCTTAAAGCTCCTAAAGGAATGAATGCGTCCTGCCGTTTAAATGGCTAACCTTCCAACTGATTAAGAAACTGCCCCAGCAGGTAATCTGAGTCACCATGTGGCTCTGCTGGTGTCCCTTGGCCTTCCGCTTTGCCCTGTAGACAGTATCTTTCCTCTCACCAACTCATGACGGTGCCGTGGGGACCAGGAAAAACTGACGGTGCAAAGTTATAGCACATTTTCTAAATGCCTCAGGAAAAATCAGGTTTTGAAGAAATAAATAAATAAATAAAAAGCCTCTTGTGAAACACAGTTGCTTCGTCAGAGACACAGGCACCCGGCCTTCTTGGCTCAAATGGAAGTATCTGTGTATATAATTCAAAACCAGAGGAGGAGGGACTCCATGTAAGATGTTTAAAGGAGGAATTTGTGTCCTTTTTAGATCTGCAAGGCGAGACCTGCTCTTTTCTGCCATCTCCAGAGAAGAAAACACAGGGGTCACAGTGGGCACAGTGGGTACGCAGTGATCTCATTGTCAGCATTTCATAGGGAGACTTTGGGGTCTAAAAGGCAAAAAACATGTCTGCTGATGCAGGCTGTCCTCTCTAAAGACACAGCCTTCTGAGGGCTCCCTGACTCTGTCTTTTGTCCATTTCCAAATGAATGAACCAGACATATTTTATGTCCTTGTATGGTCCCCTCAAGGGGACTAAGTACACACGTGTGCAGGAATGCCCCCCACACACACATACAATAGTCTTGCCATAGGCGGCTGTGTAAAGACTCATCTTTCAATTCAATATCCATCCCATCTGTACTTCCCACCACTACGGCAAATTTAGTCACCAGCTTTGATTGAAATTTTAACACCAGGCAACGAACTTAGTTCAAAAGAAATCAGGGCTAGAGAGACGGGTCAGCGGTTGAGAACACTGACGATCTCACAGACAGCCCAGCTTTGATTCCCAGCACCCACATGGCAGCTCATACTGTCCAATTCCAGGGGATCCAGCACCCTCTTTGACCCTCCATGGGCATCAGGCACACATGTGGCGTCTGAGGGTCTTACAAGGCTGGCCTAGGAGAGAGACAGAATACACACACCCGTCGGTCACACCGGCTGGTATGATTAGGAAGAGATGGGGCTTTGTAGAGGGTGGCACTCCCTGTGGACAATGAGATTGGACCAAGCCTAAGAAAGAAGGCCAAAGCAGACTTTTGGAATGCCCCGCCCAACGTCCCCTCAGTCCCATTGCTGTCACCCAGCCTCTTCAAACTCCTGCTTCCTCCGTCAAATGAAGGCGAGGTCTGGGTGAGCGCGGAGGCTCCTTCCTGCTGTTCTGTGGTGACGGTGGCTCTCTAGCGCGGGTTTGGCCGTTTCATTGACCTATGAAATACGTCCTGCATGGCTACGGTCGCTTCGATACTACGAGTAGAACTCCAATGGTGAGTCTTGGAGCTTAATAATTAGCTTAATAATAAGTAAGCCACTCCAAACCTCAGCTCGTGTTCTTTCTTCCATCAGTCTAAACAGGTGACCCAATAACAGCAAACTGCCGTGAATTTCTTCCCGAGCAAAGATTCTTTTGAACAATCAGGAAAGCTAGACACGTCTCTGTTTATATATGCTAATATGTGTACACATTGAAAAATATGTATGTATGTGCCGTTTGTCATTAAAGACAAATATTCCCATACTAAAATTATAATAATTAATAAAAACCATTTGGTACATACCATGTACAAAACATGGTTGAAGACTTAGCATACAATGAGTGACTTCTTTATTTATTAAAGCCTATTTCTGTTTTATGTGCATGTGTGTGAAACTGAGCCTATGTATATGTACCATGTGGTTGTGTTAGCCCATAGGTATCAAAGAGGATGTCAAGGTAGGTACTAGAGTTACCTACCGGAGTTAGGTAGCTCCGAGAAACCACCTGGGTCCTGGGAACTGATCCTGGGTCCTCTGCAAGAACAGCAGGTACGTAACCACTCTGCCATTCCACCAGCTTCTTGAGTGACTTTGTTTTTATTTATCTGCTTTTTAAAACAGGGTCTCTCTAATAGCCCTGGATGTCCTGGAACTCACTCTGTAGACCAGGCTGGCCTCAAACTCACAGAGATCTGCCTGCCTCTGCCTCCCGAGTGCTGGGATTAAAGGTGTGTGTGTTTATTATTTTCACATATTACCTTATTTCCAGGCTTAATAACCACAATTTGTTCCTTAAAACAAGAAGGTAAATAAGGCTAAAGTGTCTCGTCTTGCAGGTGTAGCTGTTGTCAGAGCTGGGGAGTGAGACACAGAAGGGGTCACAGTTTGACTTGGTAAAGACCTTCCTGGAAATGCATTGATCACATTTATATTCGGGTGGGGATTCTGCCCCTGCAGAACTCCCCTCCTTTGAAAGAGAGGCAAGTCTCGGACTTCATGGTGAGCGAGATCTATTTCCACTGTGTTGTTTAATGTCAGTTGTCGGACAGAATCTAGAGTCAACAGGCAGGCCCTCCGGGCACACCTATGAAGGATTTTCTTGATTGGTTCAGCTAAAGTTGGAAGACCTCAATTTAGATGACCTCAATTGTGTCGGCTGCAGTCAGAGTGTGAGAGCAACGGAACATCACACCTTCTGCTCTCTGTCAAACTTGATCGGGTGTTGACTTCAGTCTGTACCTCGCAGAGTCTCCCTCAGCCTATCTGATCCAGCGTGACTTCAGTCAGTCCCTCACAGAGTCTCTGCTCAGCCTATCTGTTCCAGCTGCTCGTTGGCCTTGACATCCACAATGAACTCTTCAGGGCTACTCAGTGATCAGGAGATCTTGGTGACAGTGCGGGTCCAGCTTGTGTGTCCCGGCACTTTCCTGAAGGTGTTTAGACTGCTTCTGGAGCCGTGGTGTCTGTGTGTCTGGAAGATGGGTGGTGTGCAGATCTTTTCATGACTGCAAGCAGCATTCCGTACTGCCTTTTGCTTTCAAAGCCTTCACTTCCTCCTTCACTTTTGGTGCCATCTTGATGAAAAGTTGGGCCCAGTTTTCTCAGGAGGATACTGGGATCAAAGTTGGGGTCCAGGCCTTTCAAGTGCTTGCCCTCTGAGGCACCCACAAGTCTTCGTTCCTCTTTTTTGTGTTTTTGTTTTTGTTTCTTTAAGACAAGGTTTCTCTGTGTAGCCCTGGCTGTCCTCTGTAGACCAGGCTGGCTTCAAACTCACAGAGCTCTGCCTGCCTCTGCCTCCTGAGTGCTGGGATCAAAGGCGTGGGCTGCTGCCACACCCAGCCCTCTCTTTTTTTCTTCTTAGACAGCAGTCTTTTCTTTAAAATGTGTTACATGTATTTAGTGTGTGGGTGGTGTATATATGTGCTCTTGGGCACTTGGGGGTCAGAGGATCACTGGCTGAAGTCCCTTCTCTCCTTCTACCGTGTAGAGTGCAGAGATTAAACTCAGGTCATCGGGTTTGGCAGGAGGCACTGGTGTCTGCCCAGCCATCGTCCCTGCTGTTGTAAGGCGCGATCCTCCAAGCCAAACTGCCACCATTTTCAGGAGTTTGGCTGGGCCTGCTCAAAGAGCCAATCACAACCAATCACATCAGTTGATTGTCGACCTTCCGTCCTGGAAGGAGGGCTGTGGCACCTTCGCTGGAGCATCCAGCCATCCCTCCCAACCAGTTATTTGAGGCTCTGCCCTAACTGATGTGGTTAGAGTATGTCAGTAAGGAAAAACCAGTGGAGTGGGCTCCAACTACACACACACACACACACACACACACACACACACACACGCACGCACGCACGCACGCACGCACGCACACGCACACCCCGCCCCGGAAGTCATCATCAGCTCTGGGGGTGAACTTTCTAGTGTGACTCCTTTTAGGCCACACCCCCCACTCCCGCCTACCCCCGCCCACCCATGCTCCCACCCACTGCTCTGTGAGGAGCCCCGGAGCAAACTGTGATGGAATCACACGTGGGTTTGTTGTTGGGACTTAGGGAAGTGGTGGGGGACACATTTTTCACATCTCCCCCATGGAAGGAATTTTAGCACCACTTTTCCTCCCTCCTTTCTCCCACTCTTTCTACTCCTCTCTCCGTCTTTACAAGGTCTCTCTCTCTGTATGTACCCGGGCTGGTCTGGAGCTCCCTAGATACTCCATCTTCTGGCCCCAGCTCCGCACACTAGCTCCCTTGACTGTGCTTTGCATTTTCACTGATGTTATTTCTTTGTGGGTTTTAGGGGGATGGGGTTTTTTGTTTTGTTTTTTGTAAATATAGACCCTCGCGATGGCTATTCTTGGTTGTCAACCTAACTACATCTGGAATTAACTAAAGTCCACGAGGCTATACATACCTGTAAGTGATTTTTTGAAATTATTAATTAAATAATTTGGGAAGACCCACTTTCGATCTGGATCTTTTGAGGTGGGAAGATCCACCTTTAAACTGGGCCGCGTCTTCTGCTGGCAGCCCGTACAAAGGAACTGGAAGAAGGAAGCCAGCTCTCTGGGCCTATTTTGCTCTCGCTGGCAAGTCCATCCTTCAGTGGCCTTAGAACCCACGTCTTCAGGATTTTAGCACACACTGGAGACCAGCTGAGACGTCCAGCCCCGTGAACTGAACAACTACTGGATTCTTGGGCCTTCCATTGGTAGATGGTCATTGTCAAACTAGCAGGACCATAGTCTTTGATAATAAATCCATATATACATATAGGTGCACACACACACACACAGAGTCTATAAGTTCATTTCCTCTAGAAAACCCTGACTGTTACAGACCCTAATAAATAGCTTATTCTGTAGAGGCAAAATAGTCCATACACATAGAATCCCCTGCTTTTTTTTTTTTTTTTTTTTTTGGTTTTTTGAGACAGGGTTTCTCTGTGGTTTTGGAGCCTGTCCTGGAACTAGCTCTTGTAGACCAGGCTGGTCTCGAACTCACAGAGATCCGCCTGCCTCTGCCTCCCAAGTGCTGGGATTAAAGGCGTGCGCCACCACCGCCTGGCAAATCCCCTGCTTTTTAACTTGCTGACTGTTGCAGCCCAGTAGCTAGAGGCTAGTTTAATTCAGTCCAAGTGTGGATACATCACAGATAGTGCAAGTGGTTTGGGAATCCCAAACCCATGGCCAGATGTAGAGCTGCTAGGAAGAGCGGGTTCTCGGGGACTTTTCTTTTTCTTTCTCTCTTTGAGAAAGGGTCTCACTTTATAGCCCTGACTGGCCTTGAACTCAGAGATCCTCCTCCCTCTGCCCCCCATTCTGGGATGAAAGGGGCCGTAGGGACCTTTCCTAACCTAGCATTTCAAGTCGCTGCTGGAAACTATTAACAGGAAGTTGGCTAGCACCTGAGGGTGTCCCCCACATGCATTTCATCTGACAGACTGGATGGCACAAGGTGCCAAGAGGCCCCCACATCCATCCATGCTCTGCGGAAATTAGTGGACACCATGGGTCCACGCCATCGCAGCCCACAGGAGGAGATCAAAGGCACAAGGCAGCATCGGGCCCCCTTCTAACAACAGCGTTTTGATTTAATAACCGGTTTGTCAGAGAATGCGTAGGGTGGAATGAAGTGATGTGTGCTCCTGTAGAAATTCATACTGTAAATTATGTTTAAAATCAAGTGGCTCCCAACCCATTCTGACTTCCTTTAGGCTGTAGCTGTATGAATCTGAGGAATCAAATTTTTATAGGATGAATTAATCAAACCTATGCGGAACTATCAGCATTTAAATTTAATAACTAGCTTCTTAATAACTGCTTGGGATGAAATTAAGTAATGTGTATTCCCAGGGTGATGTATTATATCAAACAGTCTAAATACTGACAAAATTATACATGGTTCCTCAGAAACCCAGCTGACCTGAGGCTATCACCACATGATTGCGAGAACTCAAACTCCTTGCTGAATCAAAGCCTATCAATCCAGGCAGCTGGAGAGATGGCTCAGGGGTTAAGAACCCTGGCTGATGGCCGGGCAGTGGTGGTGCACGCCTTTAATCCCAGCACTCGGGAGGCAGAGGCAGGCGGATCTCTGTGAGCTCAAGGCCAGCCTGGTCTACAAGAGCTAGTTCCAGGACAGGAACCAAAAAGCTACGGAGAAACCCTGTCTCGAAAATTAAAAAGAAAAAAAAAGAACCCTGGCTGATCTTCTAGAGATCTTGGGTTCGTTCCCCAGCACCCACACGATAGCACATAACTGCCTGTAACGCAATTCCAGGGGAGCCTACACCCTCTTTTGGACTCTTTGGGTACTGCATGCATGTGGTACATATGCATATACGCAAGCAAACACACACAACAAGTAAAATAAAATAAAATCTTGAGCGCACGCCTTTAAAATTCCAGTAGGAGACAGAGGCAGGCGGATCTCTGTGAGTTCAAGGCCAGTCTGGTCTACAGAGTGAATTCCAGCACAGGTAGGACTACACAAAGAAACCCTGTCTCCAAAAAAAAAATTACATTTAATGTCATCACCTCAATGAAAACTATTAGCTCAGATGACAATAATTTGACCTGAACTATGCCCCTTTAACTCAAATCTTTTTTTTTTTAAGACAAGGTTTCTCTGTAGCTTTGGAGCCTGTCCTGGAACTAGCTCTTGTAGACCAGGCTGGCCTGGAACTCACAGAGATCCGCCTGCCTCTGCCTCCTGAGTGTGGGGATTAAAGGCATGCGCCACCAACACCCAGCTTTTAACTCAATTCTTAAACAGATGATTATATACACAGCCAAATTTGGAGACAGGTTTTGGCAGCACAGGAGAGGGGAGTTGTCTTTGGTACAAATAATCGCCAATCGCTTTATCCCTCTTCATGGTCTACTGATCATTAGCTCTTCCGCCCATGAGGCTGGGGAGCGGCAGCCATCTGAATCAGGCCTGAGGCCTGAAGAGAGACTGCTGACCCTGTGTGGGGTACGGTTCGATGTCACTAGCGTATCAGGTAGGTGAGGATACTCGGTTCATTTGGCTTATGATCGTTTCTATTTAGGAAGGGTTTACCAGGATACTAGCCCACCTGAGTCAGAGAGCCTCTTTATCAGATTCACCCTTCTGAGGCCCAGGCCTCTCCTGGAGACCAGTCATTCTTTTCTCCAGAAAGTTCTAATACTAAGACAAACGTGAGACCCATTGACAAAGTCCCCATGTTTTTAATTCCAGCATTCAGAGGCAGGAGGATCTCTATGAGTACCAGGCCAGCCTGGGTTACTGTGCTGGCTAGTTTTATGATAATTTGACACAAGTAAAGTCATCTGAAGGGAGGGAACCTCAATGAAGAAAATACCTTGTGGAAAGGATGCTTAAAAGAAATCCCGTACTAGCTCAGAATTGAGAAATAGATGGCTATTTATTTAGGGGTAAACTCACAAATCAGAATTCTCTGCTTGAATGGAGAACGGAGACCGAATTCAGCAGCCCGAAAGAGCGGCCAGGAAAGAAGGGGCAGATGCAGGCTCTGCATCAGCATATATAATATAAGAGGCCACGCCCTAGTAGGCAGGCTGTAACTAACACTTTTTACAGCAATACCTCCTTAAGATCGGGCTGTAAGGCCCGATTAGTGATTGATGGGGGAGGGCCCAGTCCATTGTGGGTGCTGCCATCCCTGGGCATGTGGTTGTATAAGAAAGCAGGCTGAGCAAATCATGAGGAGCGAGCCAGTAAGCAGCACCCCTCCATGGCCTCCGCATCAGTTCCTGCCTACAGGTTCCTGCCTCATTTGAGCTCCTGTCCCTGCTTCCTCTGATGATGGACTACAGTGTGGAGGTGTGAGCCAGGTAAACCCTGTCCTCCCCAGCTTGCTTTTTGGTCATAGTGTTTCATTGCAACTAAAGAAACCCTAAAACAGCTGCAGCGAGATTCTATCTCAAAAGAAAGAAAGTGGCTGCAGAGATGTGTAGTTGTTTTTTTTTTTTTTTTCCTCTTTGGGGGCCCACCACCCAGCTCCCAAATAAATGCATGGAGACTTATTCTTACTTATGAATGCCTGGCCTTAGCATGGCTTGTTTCTAGCCAGCTTTTCTTTCTTTCTTTTTTTTTTTTTTTTGGATTTTTCGAGACAGGGTTTCTCCGTGGCTTTTGGTTCCTGTCCTAGAACTAGCTCTCGTAGACCAGGCTGGCCTCGAACTCACAGAGATCCGCCTGCCTCTGCCTCTCAAGGGCTGGTATTAAAGGTGTGTGCCACCACCGCCCAGCTAGCCAGCTTTTCTTAAATTATCCCATCTACCTTTTGCCTCTGGGCTTTTAGCTTTTTCTATTCTATATTCCTTTCTTTCCTTCTTACTCTGTTGCAGGCTGGGTGGCTGGCCCCTGGCATCTTCTCTCTTCCTTTTCTCATTCCTCCTCCTTCTTCTCTTATTTATTCTCTCTTCCTGGCAGCCCCATCTATCCCTCTCCTGCCTAGCTACTGGACATTCAGCTCTTTGTTAGACCGATCAGGTGTTTCAGGTAGGCAAAGTAACACAGCTTCACAGAGTTAAACAAAGGCAACATAAAAGAATGCAATACATGTTTGCATCATTAGACAAATGTTCCACAGCGTAAGCGAATGTAACACATCTTAAACTAATATTCCACAACAGAGATGGCTCTGCAGTTAAGTAAACTTCCTGCTCTCACAGAGGATCCTGGCTTGGTTCCAGCACCCACACGAAGGCTTACATCTGCTTTAACTCTACCTCCATGTGATCCAGCGCCCTCTCTGGCCACCTCAGGTAATGCCTGTACACAGACACACATAGGCACATACATGTAAATGAAATACTAAAAAAAGAATAAGCCAGATATAGTGCTGTGCATCTTTAATCCCAGCACTTGGGAGGCAGAGGCAGGCAGATCTCTGAGTTCAAGGCCAGCCTGGTCAACAGAGCAAGATCCAGAACAACCAGGGCTATACAGAGAAACCCTGTCTTGAAATACCAAAAAAACCTTTGTAACAATATGATGGTAATGAGTATAATTATTATTAATAAGTAATTATATAATAATTATTATATAATTTGCTGCTTTTATTAAGGCAGCAGCTTTTTATTGAGCCATGGACATGTCAAGTACCACTGGATTATTTTATTCAACCCTCACCTAGATCATCAAAACCTTAGGAAAT
Organism: Chionomys nivalis; assembly: GCF_950005125.1. Lineage (NCBI taxonomy): Eukaryota > Metazoa > Chordata > Mammalia > Rodentia > Cricetidae > Chionomys > Chionomys nivalis. The sequence goes on along the minus strand of NC_080088.1, from coordinate 83,814,708 downwards.
CGGTATGACTTCTATGCTGTTTTACATGTTGAGGCACAGGTACCTGTGGACTTGCCTAAGAACTCCCAAGTAACAAGTTACCAAGGCACACCCAGACAGGAGGACTCCAAAACCTGCACAGTGATCTTTTCATAAACAGTGACTTCTGACTCCAGCTTCTTTAGGTCTTTAGACTTCATTACCTTGTCTGTTGGGGGCATTGGTTTATTTCACATTTCCCTGTTTCTGAAAGTTAGAGCCTCTCAGAACATACAAAAGCAATTTCTGGGGCTCCTGGAAGAGAGGTAGGCCTCACTTTGCAGACAATTAAAATGGAGGAGTTAAAATTTGACGTTAAGACCCCCCCCCCCATTTCAGAACACTTGTGTGCAATAGAAAGGGCCCTAGAAGCAGAGCCTCCACTTGGAGGAAATTGATGTATTTGCCGAAGTGTTTAACATTTCACTGAGTGGTCCAAAGAGACAGCTCAGCTGTTTGAGAGCATTTGTTCCTCTTGCAGAGAACCCAGGTTCCGTTCCCAGCACCCAGTTACCAACTGTAATTCCGCTTCCAGGGGATCTGATGCCCTCTTCTAACTTCCAAGGGCACCAGGCATGCTTCTGGGGCACCCACATACATGCAGGCAAAACACTCATCACACGTGAGAGAAAACAAGTAAATATAAAAATATGTTGAATTCAGTAGAGACCAAACCAAACAAATTTTAATCGAAAAATAATAAGATTATAATTGTGCTTCCCACCCTCTACAAACCTTATTTCAAAACACAGTACTGGTAAATCAACCTATATATGCATAGAGTCCACTAAAAAGCAGACTTGGAGGCAGAGGCAGGAGTATCTCTTTGAGTTCTAGGACTTCTAGGACTGTGACACAGAGAAACTCCGTCTCAAAACAAACAAACAAACAAACAAAAAAGGCTGGGGTTTTACGGGTGATGGTAACACACACCTTTAATTCCAGCATTTAGGAGCCAGAGACAGGTGGATCTCTGAGTTCAAGGCCAGCCTGGTCTACAGAGTGAGTTCCAGGTCAGCTAGGACTACACAGAGAAACCCTGTCTCAAACAAACAACAAACAAAATCCAGCTAGTGTTTTATATACTGTGTCTCTTGAGTCAGGGACATATGTAGGCCAGGCTAGCTATGTGGCTGAGGATGGCTTTGAACTCTTGATTCTCCTGTCTACTGGGAGTGCAGCATGTGCCATGATACCCAACCCCTTGTTTTAAGCCTGGGGGCTCCAAGGTCCTTGGGTTCTCCTGACTCAGAATCCCCGCTGCTGAGATTTGTGAACGTGAACCTCTATGCCCAATCCACCAGATGAACCCTTAACACTCAAATGATGAAAAATGTTTTGTGTATGTGGTTGCAAAACAACTCTAAGATGGAAGGAAGGGAATGCAGTCCTCTCCCGTGACAGGGTCTAGGATTGCCAGTCCTTGCTTGTTTTTCATAAAAGCCAAGAAGCTAAAACTGACCAGAGACACTCCCCAGGCTCCCCAGCATCATAGGACTGGTGGTTTCATGTACCTATTGGAAGACACTGCCATCCGGAGCAGCCTTTGACATTCAAGTGGCGCCCATACCTAGCATCTTCACCAGCCTGAAGGAAGGAAAGGGTTAGTTAGTTCCTCTTTGGGAGACTGGACCTAGGGCATGCAGGCAGAAAGCCCAGGGCTGCTCCCCACACTAGGCAGGACCCAGGCTGTGAACTCATGTTCCCTGAGGAGTCAAGCACCGGCCTCTGACCTGCTGCCGGAGCCGGCATCTAAAGCCTTCCAGAGGCCCAGGCCCTGCACCCCAGCTCTGAGACCCCCTTGAGCCAACTCTCTCACCCCAGCAGAGCCTCCAGGGAGCTGTGTGGGGCCTGGGCCCGATCCCATTTCCAGCAGGGGCCTGAAGTCTGCAGTTACCATGGCCTCCTCCTCACACCACATGTGAAGCTCTGGCTGGCTTGGAACTCTCTCTGTAATCCAGACAGTCCTCTAACTAGTAATCCTCCTGCCTCCGTCTCAGTTGAAGATCACCACACCTGACCCTTAAATTCCCTTATTTGTTTTGTTTCCTCCTTCCCCCCTTTTCTCCTCCCGCCCTTCCTGTTTTGAGACAAGTTCTCACTCTGTATTCAGGGTAGCAGCCTGGACTCATTCTGCAGCTCAGGTTGGTCTTGAACTTGTGATAATCCTCCTGCCTCAGCTTCTCAAGTACTGGGTTCCAGGTGCCACTGTACCTGGCTCTATACCTCATTTTTTTTTTTTTCTGAGACAACTGCCTTACTAGGCAGTTCAAGTTGGCCTCAGCCTCACTGTGTAGCCAGGGTGGTCTTGAACTCCTGGCAATCCTTCTGCCTCAAATTCCTAAATGCTAGACTTCTTGGTGTGCCACTACACTACACCGGGCTTACACCTTGGGCCTTATACAGTCAGACATTCCTATACTCCAGGTTCCTCATTAATGGATCAAAACTGCTTTCTGTCACTTGTGAAAAGTCATCTCTACAGAAGTGGGCTTTCCCCCTCCATTATCCACTCCAGAACACAGTCTTAACAGCTGCTTCCTTTCTGCAGCATTTGCACTGTCGGTCACCTGATGACTGAAGCATGCAGGAGGAGAAGCGCATGTTCCGGGCACACATCCATCCCTTACAGAAAAAGACCTGTGGAGTTTTGTATCTTCAGGGAGGACGTGAACTCAACATCCTAAAGGACTCTGGGGTCCTTGTCGTTTGCATTTTCGGGAGATTGGCCTGAGAACAGTACTCTTTTTCTCGTTTGTTTGTTTTGTTTTTTCGAGACAGGGTTTCTCTGTAGTTTTAGAGCCTGTCCTGGAACTAGCTCTTGTAGACCAGGCTGGCCTCGAACTCACAGAGATCCACCTGTCTCTGCCTCCCAAGTGTGGGATTAAAGGCGTGCGCCACCGCCCGGCTGAGAGCAGGACTCTTGTAATTGGCAGAAAACACGGGAAAGAAAAAAAAACATGTAGAAAGGGCTGAGGACGTGTCTTGGTGGTAGAAGGCAAGGCCTTGGATTCCGCGGACAGAACCGAAGGGTTTGGGGTTGCCTAGAGAGATCTATGATCCAGAACAAGGACCGAGCCAACTACTAGGGAAAGACTGGGCACCTTGAACACAGGCTGGGCTGTGTTCATGGTTCGGTCAGCCAGCTTCCTAGGTCCTCACGTTACCTTTCCCCTCAGTGTCTGCAAAAGAGGTTACTACTGCTGGCTGACCCCCCGAGACGGTCTTGCCCTTCTCCTCTTCCCTGCCCTCTGTCAGCACTGCGCAGGACAAGAAAACGAAAGCTACCCTTTGCACCAGTGCTCTGGCCCTCAGCGCTGTGGGCTGCTCACCGGGGCATGCAACAGGCCAGAGAGGCCTTGGCTCCTGCCGTGGCAGCAGCTGGCATGCTGCCCGGGCAGCCACCTCCAGCTGCAGCTGTTGTGGCTATTCGCAAGGCTCCACATCCTGAGGCGGCTCCTGAGGCTTGCCCCTTAGAGAGAGGGAAGACAACTGGGGAGAGCCTGAGGAAAGGGGGCAGGAGTCCGCCCCGTCCTGGCCCAGGAAGGGACTAGGGGAGATAAGTGGCCGGACTTGGACCTGCAGGGGACGGTGGCCTGGGGTCCTGAGCATCAGCCAGTGACCAGTTCTCGTCCAAGCCATTGAAAGTGAGCACTTGGGATCGTTAGTAAAGTTTGAAAATGAACCAGCTCCCTCGTGGAAAGGCCTCTTCAGACTGAGGGACGCCATCACCAGCCACTTGCTTTATTATTTTCACAACTTTAGAGGCAACGAAAATTCTCTTTACGTATGTGTTTCCTTGTTAATTGTGTGTTGAACCGCCAAGTAGGTCGCAGACACTTTGTGTGAGGGAAGTTGGTCTGTTTTCCTTCCGAGCCAAACCCAGTGTCTGGCCCAGCTGTTGAAGGAACGAATAGGCCCAAAACTAGCCAGTTGTCTAACAATCCATCAGGTCTTTGGATTTTTCAACCTTCTGTTTGGACTAGGTGATTTCATGCACCTACTGAAAGGAACTGCTTATATTTGGGAGTAAAGATGTGTATCTTTGGCTCTGCAGAGATGGCTGAGTGAGGCCAGGTTCAGTTTCCTGTTCCCACAGGGTGACTCACAACCTCCTGTAACTGTGGACCCAGGAGATCGGTCGCCCTCTTCTGGCCACTGAGGGTACGAGGCACGTCTGTGGTACACATACATAAATACAGGTAAGAAACCCATACCCATAAAATAAATAAATCTTGAAAAGAAAAAAAAAATGCATCCTTGGAACACAGCAGTTAGGAGCACTTGCTTTTCTTCCAAAGGACCCAAATTCAGTTTCCAGAACCCACCCCACATCTGGCCATCACAACTGCCTGGAGCCCCAGCTCCAGAAGATCTGATGCCCTCTTCAGCGTGCACTTGTACATACCCACACATACACATAAGAAGAAAGAAGAAAATCATGTGTCTTTTCTGCTTTGTTATTTTTAATTTATTATTACTTATTATTACTATTACATTACTTATTATTATTATTATTATTATACCTTTAGGGGACAGGGTCTTACTGTGTAGCCCTGACTGGCCTGGAATTTGCTATAGAGCCCAGCCTGGCCTTGAATTCATAGAGCTCTGCCTACCTTTGAAGTCCTGAGTGCTTCAGTTGCAGGCTTGTGCCACCACACTCGGGAGGCCCCCTCCTTCCTAGATATATTTATTACCTTTCCAGCCCACAGGGTAGGATTTGGACATAAGTGGTCTTCACAGTTCCTTTTGATGATCTATGTCACCTATCATTCTGTAATGAACTCTCATGTCATTAAGAGAAGGAAAAATTATGGAGTAGGTAGAGAGATTTATACTTAGTATAACCTTGAGCACAAAAATATAGACCTTCACTTAGAACCTGGTTAGAATAAGAACCCTGAACCCCGGTTTGGTACAGTGAGTCTGGCCTACTGACGGCTTCACTGATTGGTGTTTTCGGTGAAACTCGGGCTTTGATCAAGAAGAACAAATGATCTAACCTTTATGGGAAGTAGAAAAAGACAAGATCTCCTGAGTAAATTGGGAGCGTGGGGATCATGGGAGAGAGCAGAGTGGGGAGGAAGGGAAGGGAAGGGAGCAGAGAAAAAAATATATAGCTCAATAAAAACAATAAAAATAATAAAAAAGAATGAATGAAAATTCCTTATATGTTTATGGGAGTGAATGGTTTCTTTTCTTCTTTTATTGCATTTCTTTATTTAGTATGTGTGGGGTGTACATGTGTGCATGCTGTGTCATGCGTGTGGAGGTCAGAGGGCAACCTCAGAAATCAGTTCTCTGTTTTCACCACGTGGGTCTGGGACTGAACTCAGGTTTAGCGGTGGCTGTCTTTACCCTCTGACCTTCCTCAGCCGCCTGGAAAAGCCTCCTTTTTGCTTCCTCCTCCTCCTCTTCTTTCCTTCCTCCCCTTCCACTCCCCCACATCTGCTCTCAATTGGTGGTTCTTCTAGCTCAGCCTCCCAGCTGCTGGAACCACGGGTGTGTGACATATTATCAGCAGCCAACATGATATCAGTGAACAAGGCAGCATCCATCCCCCCACACCATTTCCTCTATAATTATAATACTATATCCATATCTCTTGGTAGCATATCAAATCCTTCCGGGTATCAGGGTCACAGAATATGAGAATCCCAGCTTATAGAAATGGTGTGCCCCCCCCCACATTCAGCATTAGGCAAACTGTTAAGATATATAGTTTGTTTCTTAGTAGGAAAGCAATTCGTTCATGGATATCTTAGTTTTGCCTCCCTCCCTCTTTCCTCTCCTCCCTTTCTTTCTTTTTTTTTTTTTAATTTATTTATTGTGTATACAACTATGCCCACGCGCTAGAAGAGGGCGCCAGATCTCATTACAGGTGGTTGTGAGCCACCATGTGGTTGCTGGAAATTGAACTCACGACCTCTGGAAGAGCAGTCAGTGCTCTTAACCACTGAGCCATCTCACCAGCGCCCTCTCCTCCCTTTCCATGGGCACAGTTTGCCTATGAGAGCAGCCAACTCACCATCCTCCTGCCTCAGCATCCTAAGTGCTGGCCCAGCAGGCATGCCCCATCGCGGGCGATACGGCTGCCAACGGCTGGGATTCGTGATGCTTCTGGTACTGACAAACCTGGAAAGATGTTTAGCCATCGCTCAAACCAAGTGAATTGTGCTGGGCCTTTGTGTAGTTTGCTTTCCATTGCTACGCTAAACCCCGGCCTAACACAAACGTCGAGGAAAGGGATGGTTTCACCTTATAGGTTACAGTCCCTCACTGAGGGAAGTTGGGGCAAGAGTTCAAAGCAGGAACCTGGAGGCAGGAACTGAAGCAGAACCATGGAGGAACACTGCTTGCTGGCTTGATCCCATTAGGGTCAGCTACCTTTCTTACATAACCCAGGACTGGCTGCCCAGGCGCGGCACCGGTCACAGTCGTCTGGGCCCTCCCGTATCAATCGACAATCGAGAAACCTCCTCCGCAGACTTGCCTGCAGGTCAGTCTGACACAGGCAGTTCTTCAGTGGAGCCTTCCTTCTCCCCAGGTGTCTCCAGTGTGGGGCGAGTGGAAAAAGTAATTAGCACAGCCCCCCTCCCTGACAATTTAATAGGAAGTAGAAAGAAAGTTGAAGTCTGGGTTTGGGGACTTTGCCTGAAAGCAGTGCCTGGAGGTGAGGCCCAGCGAGCCCGACCCCATGATCCTACAGAGTTTAGAAACTAGAAGAGAAAGAATTGTGGGGGAGGGTGGAGTGGGAGGGCGGACGACGACCTTCCCACGGCCATGCGCAGACCTATCCTCTCCTCAGTGGTACATGGTCCCTACCCCAAGGCCTGGTTTTGGCCTCTGAGGAAGTGGGGGTCATCTGGGTAGAAAGAACACACAGGACCAGCCGGGCGGTGGTAATCCCAACCCTCGGAAGGCAGAGGCAGGTGAATCTTTGTGAGTTAGAGGCCAGGCTGGTCTACAAGCACTAGTTCCAGAACAGGTTCCAAAACTACACAGTGAAACCCTGTCTCGTGAGATGGTCTTTCCTGATACTCACTGCCTTCGTGGAACGCCCAGGCAGGGCAGGCTCTCTATGGATCCCTCCTCATCCCAGAGCCCCTGGGTAGAAGAATCCGTCTTTTAGAAATTCCTTTGGCTTTCTGAAAACTAGTAAAGCTACTACTTTATTAGTCCATAGCAGTGAAATCTCAATCCCAGCACTCGGGAGGCAGAGGCAGGCGGATCTCTGTGAGTGAGACCAGCCTGGTCTACAAGAGCTAGTTCCAGGACAGGCTCCAAAGTCACAGAGAAACCCTGTCTCAAAAAACCAAAAAAAAAAAAAAAAAAAAAAAAAAAAAAAAAAAAAAAAAAAAAAAAAAAAAAGAGAGAGAGAGAGAGAAGAAAACCAAGAAAACCAAAACCAAACCCCATAGATTGAGATTTCTGTTCAGCAAAATGGGGCTTTCGAAGAAGGGGCCTTGGCGGTTGCCTCCAGGCAACTGGGAAAACGCCGAGTGATAAGGGTAGCTCCAGAACAGGCGCTCGGAAAAGTTACATGGCAGAGCGGCCTGGAGCTGGGCCCGTCTCGCCAGTGACCATCCTAGCTCTATCCCTGGCCAAAGCTCTACCCCTTAACTTGCCAAACAGTGACTGGAGAACAGGGCGCAGCTCTCAGCCGAGCCGACCACGTGAGCTTATCCAGTGCCTTCCTCTCGGCCCTCACAGTCACAGGAAAAGAAGTCAAACAACAAAAAGCAAAGACATAAAGTGGCCGTGAGACTCCGACACGAGCAGGATCGAAATTCACTGGCTTCTTTCTTTCTTTCTTTTTCTTTCTTTCTTTCTTTCTTTCTTTCTTTCTTTCTTTCTTTCTTTCTTTCCTTCCTTCCTTCCTTCCTTCCTTCTTTCTTTCTTTCTTTCTTTCTTTCTTTTGTTTTTTTTTTAAACACCCTTTCCACATAAATACTTTGGGGAGACCTGGAAGCCAGTAAAGGTTTATGCTCTTTTGCTCCATTGGTTTGTGAGTATCCCCTTTCCAAGCAGGATACTGATAATAAAGCAAAACAACTATTTTTATGATAATCTTTTTTTTTAAAAAAAAAAAAAAACTTACTCTCCTTTTAAAGATTTATTTACCATCCGGGCGGTGGTGGCGCATGCCTTTAATCCCAGCACTCAGGAGGCAGAAGCAGGCGGGCCTCTATAAGTTTGAGATCAGCCTGGTCTACAAGAGCTAGTTCCAGGACAGGCACCAAAGCTACAGAGAAACCTGGTCTTGGGGGGGGGGCGGTTATTTACCTTTTACATGCATTGGGGTTTGCCTGCATGTATGTCTGTGTGAGGGTGCCAGATCCCCTGGAACTGGAGTTACAGACAGTTGTGAATTGCCATTTGGGTGCTGGGAACTGAACCCAGGTCCTTTGTTAGAGCAGCCAGTGCTCTTAACCACTGCACCATTTCTCCAGCCGTTTTTTTAATTTTTGTTTTTGCTTTTTTTGAGACATGGTTTCTCTGTGTCGCTTTGGTACCTGTCCTGGAACTAGCTCTTGTAGACCAGGCTGGTCTCGAACTCACAGAGATCCACCTGCCTCTGCCTCCCGAGTGCTCTACCACCGCCTGGTTCCAGCCCTTTTTATTTTTTTATTTATTTATTTTTTTAATTTATTTATTTATTATGTATACAATATTCTGTCTGTGTGTATGCCTGCAGGCCAGAAGAGGGCACCAGACCTCATTACAGATGGTTGTGAGCCACCATGTGGTTGCTGGGAAATGAACTCAGGACCTTGGGAAGAGCAGGCAATGCTCTTAACACTGAGCCATCTCTCCAGCCCCTCCAGCCCCTTTTTAAAATGATTTTTTAAGTGAGTGTTGGTTGGTTTGTTTTCCAGTTGTAGCTCTCTTGCCTGGAACTCCTATAAGAACCAGGCTGGCTTTGAACTCCGGGGAGCTGCTGGGATTGAAGGCCTGTGCTACCGCAGCCAGTGTCTTGGTTAGTACTTTCTTTTTAGTTCCTTTTCCGTGTATGCATGTCTGCCTACATTTATATATGCTCACCACATGTGTGCTTGGTACCTGAGCACAGAAGAGGTTGCTGGGTCCCTGGACTGGTGTTACAGACAGTTGTGAGCCACCGTGTGGCTACTGGAAACAGAATCTGGGTCCTCTGGAAGAGCGGCCAGTGCTTGCACCTGCTGAGCCATCTCTCCAGCCTTGCTTTTGCACACAGTGCACAGCTGACTGACTTGCCTGAGACCTGCAGAGGTCAGAAGAGAGCCCTGGGTTCTCTGGAACTGATTGCGAGGCACGGCCCTCCGCGAGAGCAACAACAGTGAGTGCTCTTTGCCACGGAGCCAGCTCTCCAGCCCGGGGTTCAGCATTTTTGTGATGATAGTTGACAACCACTTGGTCCTGAAGTTAAGAAAGGAAGATTACATCTGGCAGAAAATAGAAGACATAGCCAAAAACATTTAGAAAGAAGGAAGGGAGGGAGGGAGGAAGGGAGGGAGGAAGGGAGGGAGGGAAGGAGGGAGGGAGGGAAGAGAAGGGAAGAAAGTTTGCATTTGTATTTTCGCCCCCCCCCCCCTTAAAAATATTCCTTGCTGAGACTGGAGAGATGGTTCAGCAATTAAGAGTGCTTGCTACCACTGCAGAGGACCCAAGGTGAATTCCCAGCAGCACATGGAGGCTCATAACTGCCTGCAGCACCAGTTCCTGGGAACCTGATGCTGTCTTCTGGCCTCCCTTGTCACCAGGTACAAACCTGGTACACGTACATATAAGGAGGCAAAACACCATACACATAAAATAACGATAAAAGTAAATAAATAATATTTATTGTTATTTAGAGCACGGGCTTTATTTATTTATTTTTAGGATTTAAAATTTTTTCATGTATATGAGTTTGCCTGCATGTATGACTGTGCATCATGTGGGTGAAATCCCTGCAGGGGCCAGAAGAGGGCGTCAGATCCCCTGAAACTGGAGTGACACATGGTAATGAACTGATATGCAGGTTCTGGGAATCAAACCCAGGTCCTGTGCAAGAGCAGTCAGTGCTCTTAACTGCTGAGCTTTCCCCTCCCTAAAGCACATATTTTAAAGAAAGCAATTCTCACACAATTATTGACTAATATATTTGAGATAAGGTTATAAAGAATGATAAAACAAACAAACAAAAGTTGTGAAGTGTTCATGCCTTTGAAAAACTTGTTTTCCTGTCCATTCCAACTGACCAGACTCTACGGATTTGCATCCACAACTCTGCAATTACCTGGAAAAAAAAAAAAAAAAAAAGCCTTTGTTGGTCCTCGGCCAGAAAGACTGTCAGATAATGAAGACTGAAGAGGAACGAACCCTTCAAGCACTGGGTTTCCTTGGTTTGTCACACTTTATCTGCTTGGGTTTTATTTGCTGCTTCCTGCTTTCCCTCCACTGTGGCCTTGAACCTTTACTGAGACCTAAAGAGCCAGACTTTCCCTCTTCCACTGGATCAAACTGATCTGAATAGCTTTTTTAAAAGTTACATTTGAGAGAATTGTTGAAGGGAGTTTGGGGAAAGCCACCCAATGTGGCTCATCTTTTGCTGTAATTGTTTCTGGTGTTGATTTGACACAATACACTACAAAAGCTGTCTAACCTAAGGGATGGTTTGTTGTGGTCCCCGAGTCAAAGGTACAGTTCAGCAAGGTGGCAAAGGGTGGCAGTGAGGAAGCCTCCAGCTGTGATGGCAAGGGCTCCAGGTCACATCAAGGCAGGAAGTGGGGAAGGCAATGCACTGGCAGCTTCCTCCTTTCCCCATTTATCCTCAATGCCAGCCACAGGATGGTGCCCCCCACACCGAGGATGAGTCTTCCCTCCTTGGCTAAATGTCTCTAGAAAACACCTTCATAGACACTTCCAGAAGGGTGTCTCCTAGGTGACTTCAAAACTCCCCAAGTTGACAGTACCAACCCTCACATCCCCTGACGCAGCAATTTCACTGTTTGAGATATATTTATATCAAAATAAAATAATCATAGACAGTGATGTGAGTATAAGGAATGGATAGTCATTGAAGCCTCTTTGCTTATAAAAAAAAATCTCACACTACCTAAATGTTTGATAATACAGAGTTGAGCAGACCTGGGAATGAAAGTTCCTGGAAAAAGCATGTGGCCTCCGCAGACGTGTCTACAGAGCTGACTAACTGGTTAGGACGCCAGTAATTACGGAGAGGTTGGGATGGCGCGGGTCAGGAGCCTACTTCACTTCGTTAGCCACTTTCCTCTTATGACTGTCATAACCTTCTGAAACGTATAACTTAGCAGACCCCAAAACTAAGAGTGTACCCCACTTGACTGTAACCTGCAACTATTTCCAATACTGTATATTAAAAGTGTCTTTGCCGGGCGGTGGTGGTGCACGCCTTTAATCCCAGCACTCAGGAGGCAGAGGCAGGCGGGTCTCTGTGAGTGACAGGCCAGCCTGATCTACAGAGTGAGTTCCAGGACAGCTAGGGATACACAGTGAGACCCTGTCTTGAAGGGAAAAGAACTATCTTGATTTCCAACTGCCCTTGTTCTATTTCTGTAAAAACATCATGAAATTGTTACCTGCCTGGAGCTTGGTCACCCGTCTTTGTCATGCTCCTTGAGAGCCGTCTCCTCAGCTCCTCCAGCACACTGTCACAAAGGTATGGGATACGAGCGATTACAGACGATGGTGTCCAGTGGGTACTGGGTCAGGGCTCAGGGGTAGGGTGCTTGCCTAGTACATGCGAAGCCTTGCTTTGCTAGACCCAACACCACAAAAACAGACCGGCCGGTAAGCACACAGTGGAGCCCGCGGACAGCATGTAAACATACTACCATTTTTTTTAAAGAGCACGTACCGATATGTAAGGAAAAACACTCATACATATAAAATAAAAAATAAATACATCTTTTTAAAACAATGATTGAGGGTGTAGCCCAGTGGTAGAGCACTTCTATAACAGGAGGAAGGTTCTGAATTCAAATCTTGACAAAGTTAAGAGGTTCATTTAGTATGTGCCACTTCAGCTATAAAGATACACATATATGCATATATGTATACATACATATAGTTAGCCTTTCTGATTGGGAGAATTTACTGTGTGTGTGTGTGTGTGTGCGTGCATGCATGCGTGTGTGTGTGTGTGTGTGTGTGAATAAATTTAAATATCAAAGTAAGAGCAACTGGGTTTTTTGAAACAGAGTCACTTTTTTTTTCTTTTTTTGTTTCTTGAGATAGAATTTCTCTGTGTCACAGTCCTGGCTGTCCTGGAACTCACTCTGTAGACCAGGCTGGCCTTAAACTCACAGAGATCTGCCTGCCTCTGCCTCCTGAGTGCTGGGACTAGAGGCGTGCACCACTATGCCTGGTAAGTTTTGCAGAAGTTTTTTGTAGTGTGTGTGTGGCCATTCTCCCTTCCATATTCTTCTGGAAGGTTCTGCTGCAGCAGCATACCCAAGCACTTGCTGTACCCACACATCAGGAGGAGAGAGTTCAGGCAGTGAGGGTAAGGAAGAAGCCTAGAGGGGAAGGGACAGGAGCTTCCATGTTTCACGAATGTTGAGACAGGCACCTCTAGGGTGATACTGCAGGAGTTGTCCGCGAGTGTCCACAGGCCACTGTCTACAGTGTAAAATGGTACAGGTTGGGCTCCAGATACCCTCCAGCCTCTTCGCCTCTAACATGCTAAGGCCTGGGACTAAGGCTGCGCTGCGCCGTGCCTGGGCGTCGATGGCCTCCAGTGCAGGGATGTTCTTCCCTTTTGTGGAAAGAGGCTGTCTATACTCTGCCTCTGAGCTCTCACTGCCTAGACTGCTCCCTTAGCCAAACCGCACGCAGGCGAATCCATATGGCAGCGCCAGGCCCAGTGGGAAACAAGACGGGATGGACGGACAACAGCAGCGACTGCTCTAAGAAACCTCCAGGGAAGCTGCTCTCAAGCGGGGCTCAAGACCCCTTCAGCAAATGTCTAGCTCTAAAAATATTTACGTTACGACTCACAACAGTAGCGACACCACACTTAGGAAGAAGCAATGGAAATGGTTTTATGATTGGGGTCACCACGACCCGAGGAGCTGTTTTAAAGGGTAGCGGTGTTAGGAAGGCTGAGAGCGCTGCTCCAAGGCCTTGCTCTTCCAGCCTCTCTGGACACAGTACATAACTAGTCTTTGTGTGCTCTAACTTCATGTTTCAGCTACTTTTAAAAGAGGACATTGAGCCAATAAGCTGGCTCCGTGAGTAAAGGTACTTGCAGCAAAGCCAAGGCCCAAGTTCGATCCCCAGGATGCACACCATAGAAAGAGAGAACTGACTCCCACAAAACGACCTCTGATCTGCCTATATGCCATGGCATGCTGGATAGCCCAACCCTATCTTTTTGTTGTTGTTGTCGTTTTTCGAGACAGGGTTTCTCTGTAGCTTTGGAGCCTGTCTTGGAACTAGCTCTGTAGACCAGGCTGTTTCGAACTCACAGAGATCCGCCTGCCTCTGCTTCCCGAGTGCTAGGATTAAAGGCGTGTGTGACCGCCCCGCCTGACAAGACCCTATCTTTTAAAAAAACAAAACAAAAACCAAACAACAAAATAAAAATTAAAGGGTTTTTTGTTTATCTTTTTAATGGAGTCAAAGAATAACGAGTAAAAAAAAATCTCGATTTGTTATAAAGTCCTTGTTAAAATGTTTCCTAGTGTAAGCACACCTTTTGGGGGCAATTAATCCATATCTGCCAAAGTGTTAAATCCAAGCATCCTTTGACTCAGCAATTCTACTTTGAGGTATTTATCCTGAACTTGTACAAATGCCTGAAATACTGTTAGAAACATCAGAAGGTGGCAGACAGTGGGTATCTGCCGTGAAGGAAGTGAAGTACTACACTATGGAAGGTCATTTGTTATGTCCGATTATTTTAATTTTTAAAAAAATTTCTAGGCGCTGGCTTACACACCTTTAGTCCCAGCATTTGGGTAGCAGAGGCAGGCAGATCTCTGAGTTCAAGGCCAGCCTGGTCTACAGTTCCAGGACAGCTAGGGTTACACAGAGTGTCTTAGTGAGGGTTTTATTGCTGGATGGAGATACCAACTTTGGAGCCTGTCCTGGAACTAGCTCTTGTAGACCAGGCTGGCTTCGAATTCACAGAGATCCACCTGCCTCTGCCTCCCAAGTGATAGGGTTAAAGGCGTGCGCCGCCACTGCCCAGCCTCCATGGTTATAAAGAAAACATTTAATTGAGGGGGCTTGCTTACAGTTTCAGAGGTTCAGTCCATCATGGGGAAAGCATGGTTGCATGCAGGGAGACACGGTGCTGGAGAAATAGCTGAAGGTCCTACATCTTGACTCAGAGGCAGCAGGAAGTCAACTATCACACTTAAGGAAGCTTGAAGACCTCAAAGCCCGCCTCGACAGTGACACGCTTCAGAGTGTCCTCCAACATCAGGGTATGGATTAAAGGCATATGTCATCCAGGTTCCGCCACTAGACCATACTTACTCCCACAAGGCCACACCTAATACTGTCACCCCCCGAGAAACCCTGTCTCAAAAAAAAAAAAAAAATTAAATTTTATGCACATGAGTGTTTTACCTGTACATGTTAAGTCTGTGTACTGCATTCCTGCCTGGTGCCCGTGAAGGCCAGGAGGGCATCAGATCCCCCGGAACTAGAATTACAGTTGTGGGTAGCCCGTACAGATGCTGGGAATATAACACCAGTCCTCTGGAAGAGCAGCCAGTTCTTAATGGCTGAGCCATCCCTCCAGTTCCATTACATATCTAATTATACAACTAAAGAGAAAACCAAGTCGGGGCAGAAACAGTTCAGAATTACCTTTAGCTGCAGTGAGTTCAAAGTCAGCTTGGTCTACATAGGACCCTGTTTCAAACAAATGAATAAACAAAACATAAATGGGCTGAACCAGCCCAGTTGTTACGATTCCTTCACAGTACCCAATTTCAGTTCCCAGTACCCATATGACAGCTCACAACCATAGGTAATTTCAGCTCCAGATCTGATGTTCTCTTCTGGTTTTGATGGACACTGAGTGTATGTGGTACATACATGCATGCAGGGAAAACACCCATATACACAAAATGTTTTAAATAGGTATGGTGATACACACCTTTAATCTCAGCACTGGGAAGGCAGAAGTATGTGGATATCTGAAGCCAGCCTGGTCGACACAGTGAAACCATATCTCAAGCAAAAGTGTTTTAAAATAAAAAGAAAGAAAAAAAGCTGGTGGTGGTAGCACACACCTTTAATCCCAGCACTTGGGAGGCAAAGGTGGGTGGATCTCTCTGAGTTCAAGGCCTGCCTGGTCTACTGTGCTAGTTCCAGTTGAGGCTGTTACACAGAGAAACCCTGTCTGGAAAAACAAAACACACCTTTAATCCCAGCACGCGGGAGGCAGAGGCAGGCGGATCTCTGGGAGTTCGAGGCCAGCCTGGCCTACAAGAGCTAGTTCCGGCACAGGCACCAAAGCTACAGAGAACCCTGTCTATAAAAACAAAAAAAAAAAGGAAAAACAAAACACAACATAATAATAAAATTTTAAAAATGTATCCTGTGGCTTTCCCTGATTTTTCTTTTGGCACTGGAGATAGCACGAATCTACGCACACACCTTCTATGTTATAGTCCCAAGCCCTTCCTGCTGCTCTAGGCCTGGATTCCAGTTCCTGCACACCAAGCTGGCCATCCCTGAGGTAGTTACTCCACTGCTGTACTGCTTCCTTTTTCTGTTGATGTTCAGTAAACTCCACTATTCAGGGTCAACTCAGTGACCATGCGGAATGGACAATCTCTCCTTGGCAGAGCGGTTAAGTGTGGTACAGTGTTGTGTATGGTTGGCATTCCCATGTCAGTGTTATCCTGAAACTGGATTACTAGAGCACAGCAACATTCTGCCTCTTTACCCAAGGAAGTAACTTGGCTGAACCCCAGGGAATTTCCCAAAAGTGTTAGCACTGCTTTACTTAAGAATATGTAAATGACGCACCTCACTGCTTTGATTACATGGCTATCTGAACTGTTTTGTCTTTTACCACATATTAAGAGGTTTCAGAAATTGATGTAAACAGGAAAACAAGTTTAAGAAACTCGTTACAGCCCCTTATTTATGAACTTAATTACTGGGCAATGGTTCATTTATGGTTTAGACTAAGCTGTGATGTGTGCAGCTTGCAATAATGCTAATACTGACTTGTGCTTGACCTGGGACAAAATGCTATGAGGTTCTTGGTTTTTTTTGGTTTTTCGAGACAGGGTTTCTCTGTGGCTTTGGAGCCTGTCCTGGAACTAGCTCTGTAGACCAGGCTGGTCTCGAACTCACAGAGATCCGCCTGCCTCTGCCTCCCGAGTGCTGGGATTAAAGGCGTGCGCCACCACCGCCCGGCTTGCTATGAGGTTCTTGTCAGCTATGTTGTCTCAGGCAGACCTAGATTTGGGCTTGGCCACATTCTGCAAGCCAGACTGTTATTTCCTCTGCTGTGTGGTTCAGTACACTCACTATAGCATTCTGATACGCTTGATTCCTTAAGTACCAAGGAAACTGTTGAATTGAATGGCTGCGGCCTAAAGCGCACTGTCCTCTTCATCACATGCCTTTGGCCCCTGTAGTATAAGCAGCAGTCCCTCTTCCCAAATAAGTTTTTGGGGTGGGAATGGTGGTAGAAGTAGGGAGTTTCTGCGTAGCACTGATAGTCCTGGAACTCTGTATGTTGCCTGGCTGGCCTCAAACTCAGAGATCCTCTGCCTCCCAGTGCTAGCATTAAAGGTATGCTCCAGTGTGCCCAGCCCAAATCTCACCCTAAATGGAGCATACTTTCCAGTAGTTGAGAAGCTAAACAGTTTGAGATCAGCCAAATTCTACAACCCAGAAGCTAGGAAGTGAAATTTAGTGTGCCAGTTATTCTCTTGCACTTATTCTGTGTGCTCACATGAACATCAAGGCACACACCTGAGGATCAATGACTTGCAGGAGTTATGGGGATCAAATTTAAGATGATCAGTAACGGTGACAAATATCTTTTTAAATTACAGAAAACCCACCATGTGTAACCATCAGTAATCCCAGCACTTGGGAAGCAGAGGCAGGATGCAATCTTCTGCTATACAGTGAGCCCCAGGCAAGCCTGGGCTACAAGACCACTTCTTTAAACACAACTACCAAAACGTGCAAATTTTAGTCTTTTAAGTCTAATTGTGCTGTAACCATCTCAAGCTTGGAAGTAATTCCCGTATCTTTCCAAAACTGTTTACAAAGTTTTATACTGTATTACTTAAGTAATCTCCACTCACTTTCATCAGCTTAAAATTTAAGAGCCAAAACAGTTCCAGGGGATACTGCTTGGACACTGAGCAGAACTCATTCTCAAATTTAAGAGTTTTTTGTTCTATTTCCTGATGTTAAGATCTGAAGCTGGTTAAGCAAGGCAAACTGTTCCCATTCTTAACATCTTTGAAAGGGTAGCTGTCACGACACACCCACTAAAGTTACAAAGAAGTTTCCTTGAGGCAGAGTTCGCTTTTAAATGGATCCTTACTAACAACAGATGTCGGCAGCGGTGGCTGAAAAGCAACAGCACACTCCCATCTAAGTCAGTTACTTGTTCCTAAGTTGGTTGGTCATCAAGATCTCTACAGCCTGCTCCAGTCCACGCCTTGGGTTAGGGAACGGATGTGTGATCTTTGAAACCAACCCCACTTTTCAGCAACTTAAAATTTTAAACTAATCTTAACTCAATATTTTGAAAGATTACGCTCATTTTTTATCTATATATATGGGATGTTCGACAAAAACCTGTTTTTTCCAGTCCTTTAGCCTATTTATCATTTTAAACTTATTGAGGGCAGGTGAGTGGTGAGAACCTGCCGGAAGCTGGTTCCCTTTCCTCTGGGTCTGACGGCAAGCGCTTTTACCCACTGCTATTTTGGCACCAGCCTCCGTGTTTCTAATGAAAAAGCCTAACTACCAGGCACTGTCATAAACAATGTGACAAAAAGCTTAAAGTTTTTAAGTGAAAGTCATTTAACTAATATTTAAAACCTCTGCAATTATTAGTTTATTAGTATCATCCAGGACTCATGTTCAGTATTCCTCCTCAAATTACATTAACAAACGCAAATGTAAAGAACCCAAGTCAAAATTATATAACAAACAGCACTCCATCACAAAAGCGCGTAAAATTACAAGAACGCTATTTTAAAACACTGGCACTTTAAGAGAATGATAATCTCAAAAAACCACAAAATTGCCGAATTGTTCCCTAAACTCCTAAGCAGATTAAACATGACTAATGAATGAGTTTGGGTTTTATAAAGAAAAAACAAATGGATTGGACAACTGGTAATAATACGCAGTTTATGGTCTTTTCTTGTCTCCAATTTAATAAAGGGATAAATCACAATATAGGAAAATATACCCTTATTTTAATTTTAAATGTGGCATGATTTTAAGAAAAGCTGGCTCAACTAATTAAAAATACTTTTAAACAGTCAAGTTTCCTGAGCAATCCTGTATTTAGATAGATGGGCAAAGGCATTATAGCCAGAGTTTTCATCATAGCCTTCACTAGGGCTAATGTCAACAGAGAGTCTTATATGGCAGTCTTGTATTTTAAGCTCACGCTTTTGGGGATACATTCTCAGGTCTTTAATAGGGGAACTGCAGAATGTAACTGCCATTACATAGTAATGGAAGCTAAGAAGAGTCCTCATGTAAGGATTAGAACATACTTTTCTATTCGTCCTTCAAGGACAGACTGTTTGATCCTAATAATCCTATGGTGTAATAGAACTGATCACTCTCAGCTTTGCACGTGGGTTATGTACTATCTCTTAACCGACTGATCACAATTTTGGAATTAACTATGGACGAAAATGTTACCCCCATCACAATATGCAGGGTGTGTAAATAAAAGCTCTTCTTCCAGCTAACTATATGAAAAGAAACACTGCAATAATTCGTGTAACCCAAAATGGGCAAAAGCAAAAGACTAGCTTCCCCTTGAGAAGAGAATTTTCAGACCTATGAAAAGGACAACAATACTAATAAAAAAAATTGTATTTACTTAGAAGCATTCAGAATGTCAACAAAACAGCTGCAATTTTTTTTTGCAATTACAGAGTGGTATTCAGTTAACAGAACAACAATTATCTTCGTATAAGCTGCATCAGAGACAACTGAAGATGAAAAAAAAAACAAAAACAAAACAAAACAAAAAAAAAACCAAAAAAACTACCGTCCCCATATATAACTAATTTGTGCTGTGCACCAACAAGAACCTGCTTTAAATTTCCATGCCAATTTACAACCCCCAGACTGTACCAGGCAAGGTTAGTGGCTATTGAAAATACCACTAGGACAGGGCTATCTAAAGACACATTCGGTAGTGTGTTAACTATACAAAAAAAGACACTGTACAGTTTAAAAACAAATCTTACACAGCCTTACATTTCAATTTTTTTCTTTAAAAGGAGTGAGTTGTGTACAGGGGGGTTAAATGCTTTATAGACAAGAAAAAAAACTGCGCTAGAACCAACTTATTCATCATCATCATCTTCTTCCTCATCTTCGTCTTCCTCTTCTTCCTCCTCCTCTTCATCCTCTTCGTCTTCCTCATCATCTTCCTCTTCCTTCTTTTTCTTGCTCTTTTCCGCCTTGACCACCCCCTTTTTCGCTGCATCGGGTTTTCCTTTAGCTCTGTAGGCAGCAATATCCTTCCGAAACAAAACAAGAAAACAGAAGACAAAATAAATAACAAAACATGAGAAAACCTCAGTCTCTACAACACACAAGTAGACCCACGGCACTTTCCCAAATAATTAAAAATAAACAATTAGCAAGCCACAAGTCACGAGGTGGCAGTCTAATATTTGTATTGTTGTGCCTCACTGAGGTGGAATTATGCACCACATCGTAATTCCCGTTTACAGATCAAAGGGTAACACTGCCACCTTCTGAACACAAAACAGCATTCCACAGGTCCCCAGTCAGACCCTAATTCATGGTAGACAACGGGGGTGTGTGATAGGATGTGCTAGTAAGTCTGCAGTTACATTAACATCTAAAAGAGGATTATTTTCAGAATAACTTTAAAAAATTAGTTTTAAGTTTTTAAGCATTTCAATTTAGGTATAGAAAACACAACCTTTCTTCATCCTATTTATACTTACTTTGGCAGTCTTGAAATTTAACTAACTTTTTTTAAAATTCAAAGTGAACATAACATACTTGTGTATAGACTAGTCATTTACAGTTACTTTGCATAGTCTATTTTTATACTGTATGCCTACCTACCCATTTAAAAATCTTCCTCTCCAAAATTAACTACCAAATTTCTCCCAAAAGTTGAAGATAGTAAAAAGTAAAATTAAAACATCTTAAACATATAGCATCAGCTCAAAGCACATTATATGCAATTTTAACAATGTATTGGTCCTTCCTGTTTGAAAAATGGATCTGCAAACGGGAAATTAAGACAAGTTATCAAGTACGATCACCCAACATCCGGCATTCCTTTTCATTCTTGCTCTTTACCTTTTCGTACTTCTCCTTCAGCTTGGCAGCCTTCTTTTCGTAGGGCTGCTTGTCATCTGCAGCAGTGTTGTTCCACATCTCTCCCAGTTTCTTTGCAACATCACCAATGGATAAGCCAGGGTGTTCTCCTTTGATTTTGGGGCGATACTCAGAACAGAACAAGAAGAAGGCCGAACTAAAACCAGAAATTAAATTTTATGATTTTAAAACCAAACGCTGTTCAAATTTTTACTGTTTTATATATAAGCACTTACTAATCTCATGTGCTGATGAATTAGTTTTAAGCAATTTCTAAAGATACAAAAGGGACAAAAATCACAGCAAGTGGCATCCTATGCAAAGGAATCAAGTATTTTAATTCAGATGCCCTGGCTAATATTTCTACCCAGTATGAGTTACAATTTTGACAACTTAAGTACATAACCTGAGCCATTCTCAGCCAAGAAACCAAACAGTGGACACTCAAGGAGGATAATTTATACCTACCATGAAACACCTCAAAATAAAGCTGTACTTACGGAGGCCTCTTGGGTGCATTGGGGTCCTTGAACTTCTTTTTGGTCTCCCCTTTGGGGGGGATGTAGGTTTTCATTTCTCTTTCATAACGAGCCTTGTCAGCCTTGGCCATGTCTTCAAATTTCCCCTTTTCTTTAGCAGACATGGTCTAGAAAAGTTAATTGTAAGCTTAACACATAAATATTTAACAGTCACACACTATGACCACAGGCAGCAGCAGCCCTCCATCCTAATTTGGAAGAACTGGCTGTCAGTGTCTAAATCCCTCTTACCTTCCACCTTTCTGAGCACTTCTTGGAGAACTCTGAAAAGTTGACAGAAGCATCCGGGTGCTTCTTCTTGTGTTCCTCCCGGCAAGTTTGCACAAAGAATGCATACGAGGACATTTTGCCTCTCGGCTTCTTAGGATCTCCTTTGCCCATGTTTAGTTGATTTTCTAAAAGAGAGCATTTGGTGTTAGTAACGACATTATGAAATTGACAAGCTGCAAACTACTCGGGGTGGCAAGGCAAACCAAAGTTTGTGTTATTTAACCCAGCGGTGATGACAATCTCCCATGAAAAGCAGACAGAGCATTGCAAACGCTAACCAATTCCTAGAAGTGGCTAAGCCACAGAATGAAAAGACAGGACACAGGAAAAAACACAAACAAAACGGTCCCCAAGTCTGATCACAACGTGTGGGCAGATACCCAAGCATTCTCTGTCTGTGTCTGAATGACTGCCTAACCGGTTATCAAAACCATTTTTAAAACTAAAAAAAAAAAAATTTTAAGCCAACAAAACTCAAATGTCTCAAAAAGAAAACCCACCCTGTCCATGAGTGAATTTTGCAGCGTCCAAGGAACGATCTGTAGACCTTAGAGAATTACAGGCCTAGAAAAGCCCAAGGGGGGCAAAAACCCAAACCACAACACTAAGTGCCCCTCGCGCAGGCGAAGTTTACCCAGCTCTCAGAACACCCTGTCTTCGCATCAAACTTTGCTCGGGAGGGCGGAGACGGCGCTGGGACGGGGCCGGGAGAGGCCGCCGTTTCCTATCGCTTTGGCCCCGAGATGCGTTTCTGCTCTGACTAAACACGTCCGGTCTGAAGTTTCTCCGAGTAAACAAGGATGAGGGACAAAAGCCACTCCTGCCGCCACCCCCCTCTCGCTGCCACGGGGGTGTCTGGGTTGCTTGGCTTTTTTTTTTTTTTTGGTGGTTTTTTTTTTAAACCGAGCTCGTGGAAAGTTGGGGTGCCCCGGCGCGCGCGGGAGGCTTCCCCCACCCTCGGAACTTGGCCCGAGGCTGAGGGCCGCCACGTGCGCCCGGAAGGCCGCAGGCTCGCGCCGCCGCCCCCATTTTGTCGGCCGCGGCGCAGGGAGAAGCCCCGCTCGAAATGGGGGCTGGCTCCGCCCGCGGCCGCCAGGGCCGGCGCACGGAATGGCCGCTGCGCGTCTTCCCCGCCTGCGCCGCCGCCGCCGCGAGGGCGAGCGCGAATATGGCTCCTTCCCTTTGTGTGCGCGCGCGTGTATATGTGTGTCTGTCTGTGTGTGTGTGTGTGAGGAGACTGAGGCGCGCGGCGGGCGGGGCGCTGGCGCACTCGCCATGGCGGCGGGGGAGGGGCGGGGGCGCGCGGCTCCCCTCCCCCCGCGGCCCCCGCGCCGTCTCCCTCCGCGCGCCCCGCCGCCCCCGCACGGAGAACGCGGGGCTGTGAGGAGCGAGGGAGAGGGGAGACAGAGAGCAAGAGAGAAGAGGGGGGAGGAAAAAAAAAAAAAAAGTTGCCTCAGAACTGCTGCGCCCAGCTTCCCCCGCCCGCACGCCCGCCTTGTTTTCTCTCCAGCCAGCAGCGCCGGGCCGAGTCAGCCATGTTCCAGCGAGCGCAGCGGCGCCGCTTCCCCCCCTGCCGCCCGCTCGCCCTCCGCCGCGCCCGGCCCGAGTCGCCCCGCACGGACGCCCCCGGCCCACCCGCGCCGCCCTCGCCCGCAGCGGCGCCCCGCCCGCCGCCCCGCGCTCCCCGCCGCGGCCGCCCATGCAGCCGGGAAGCGCCGCCGCTGCCCGCTCCGCGCACGCCGCCCGCCCGCCCGCCCGGAACGTTCGGCCCCGGGGGCCGCGAACACGTTTGTTTTTTTTTTTTTAATATTTCACAAAAAAAATCTGAAACAAAAAATTTAAAATTTTTTTTTTTTTTTTTTTGCGCCAGTGAAGCACGGACGCCACCGCGGGTGGGAAGTGGCGGCCGCCTGAGGCCCGCGGGAAGGCTCGGCGCGGGGCAGCGTTCGCGGCGCCCGGCGGAGCCTCGCTCCGTGCGCAGTTCCCCCCACGGTCCCCCCTCATTTGCCTTTGTGTGGAGCCTGACCCGCCGGCTCCGGGCCGCGGGGATCCGGCCGCGGCGCGGGCGACGAGGCTGCCCGAGGCGCTCTCGCCGCCGCTCGCCGTCCCGCACTCACCGTCCGCGAGGCACAGAGTCGCCCAGTGCCCGTCCGGCTCTCGCTTGCCCCGGCGCTGTCTCTATGGAGCTCAATGTACTGCAATGGCTGTGAGAGCGGGAGCCAGACGCAGCCTCCTCACTCTCTCCGCTCTGTAACATTACTCTCCAGCCAGCGCGCCTCCTATTGGCTACCGCCAACTCACGGGGCTCGCTCATTGGCCCGTTCCCTCCCATTGTCCTGACCAGAGCCCGCGCGCCATTGGCCGGCTCCGGGGACACGTCACCGAGGATTGAAACAGCGCGCAAATCTGAACGTGTGTGTGTGTGCGCCGGGCCGAGAGGCTGAGGCGGGAGAGGCAGCGGCAGCGGCAGCAGCTGCTACGGGAAAGCCGAGCTCTATGGTGTCTGTGTGCCTGCGTCGGCCCCGAGCCGGCCCCACGCCTGAGCCGCGGCGCGCGCGCCCAGGGCCTGGCTTCGCCGCAGCGACCGCTGCGTCCTCGGGCCCGGGCGGCTCTCGCAGGCCCGCCCCCCCCCCACTCCCCGCTCCCGCCCCGAGCCGTTGAGACGCGCGGCCCTGGCCGGCGGAAGCCTCCCCGAGTGGGGCGACCCGGACGTGGGGGGCTCTGCGGGCCTGGGGACGGCCGTGCTGTCGCAGCCCACCACGGGACACCCCGCACCGGGGTCTCACGGCGTCGGGCCCACCCTGCCGGAGGCCTAGTCTGCACCCCAAGCAGGCGTCCAGTTGCACCCCTGTTGCACCCCTGTTTCTGGGTTTGCTCGAGTTTCCCAGTACTTCTCAAACTTTGTTTTTTTCCTTTTTTTTTTTTTTTTTTTTTTTTGGTCAAACACAAAGCACTGTTTTGAACTTCCCGGACACCAAAGCTTTATTCCAGGGAATTAATGCAGGGCACTGGGTTTTGATACTGGCTGCTCTCAGGAAATGTTTGGGAGGGCCCAGCTAGAATTAGCAAGTTCGTTAAAGACCTCGTCTCCCCACCCCCATCCGCACACACTGGCTGTTTTCTGGGACTTGGTGTGGATTACTGTTAGAATCAAACGAATCTTTGTGATTGCTATCTTCCATTCGATCACACCACTTAGTGCATACATGTACCTGCTCTAGGATTACCAGACGTTTAGGGCTACTGTTACCTGAAGGATTAGATGCAGGCGGAGACTGCTCAGGCCCAAACCCACAGGCAGGGCTTTCTCCCACTCACCAAGCTGGCTGGTAGTCACGCTTTGGTCTGCAGAGAATATAGTCAGGCCAGCTCCAAAGGCCACAGGCTTACATTAACCCTTGGTGAAGGCACTATCTTTCCCTTTCAGGGGCAGACCACACCTCTCTTCAGTTACAACAGACACCCCCCCTTTTTTTTTCACTCTCTGACATCCTATATACTTCTCTACCCAACAAAGAATTAATTCCTCCAAATGCAATTGATCCAAGTCAAAACAGACCACATTGGGTTAGATTTCTATACCACTTCCAAGGCTCTATTATCTAATGGGTTTGCTCGAATTTATTATGCTTATTGAGAAAAGGGTTAGATAATGTTTTCTGAGCAGTGCTTTTAAACGTCCATTGTCGTTTTTGAAAAAAAAAAATCACTCTTGATCTCAGGGAATACTGGTGTGAATGGGCAGTACACAAAAGATATACACACAAACACAGACACACACAAACATGTAGTTGCTGGGTAGGATGGCATATGCCTTTAGTCCCAGCACTCAGGAGGCAGAGGCAGGAGAATCTCTGTGAGTTCCAGACCGGCCTGGTCTACACAGGCCTGTCTAGGGCTACACAGTGAAACCCTGTTTTAAAAACAAACCAACAAAAGACCACTCTAGTACTAAAGACTACGTGAACAAGCATTGTACACTATCGATATTTAAAATATATGTTAAATTTTAAATTGTTATTCGCACTTGTATTTACCCTCCCTGATCCAAGCCAAGCTTTTTCCTTTAGATACATCTACATCATTTCAGACCTGTTGTGTCTTCTTAGTTCTTTATAAGATATTCAATAGGGGGTGGAGCCATGGTTCTTGGTTCAAAGCACTTGCTGCTCTTACAGAAGACCTGGATCAGTTCCCAGCACCGACATGGCACCTTACATATGTACGCACATACACACAATAATATCTGTAAATATATATATAAATCTTAGAATAACTAAAATATTTCCATAGCATTCCGCATCACTAAAGTGTAGCTTCCATTTGAATGGCACCCTCAATATCTTCCAGCACTGGTCCTGGTCCTGCTGCTAGACTAGACCCTTGGGAGGGTAAATTAATGGCACACAAAGCAACAAGAGAGAAATGGACACGCATGACGTTTCCATCTGAGAAGAATGGGGAGTAACAGGTGCCGGAGTTAAGGTTCAAATCTACCATCCCTGTGTATTGGATTTCCCATCCTTAAAGCAGATGACCAAGGCTTACTGCGAGGATTGCATTTTACTTTGGGAAACAGGGTTTTGCTGTGTCGTGCAAGCTGGTTGTCCTTTCACAGACTGATTTTTTTTCACCTTGTTTAATAAAATTTGTGTGTATGGTGCTGCGGCCTTGTACTTAGAACCCTAGGATGATACCTCCCCACAACAGAGTCTACTATGTAGCCCAGGTTATCCTCTAACTCATGAACCTCCTAGGTGGTTCTAGGATTCCAGGCATGTGGTGCCATAGCTGGTGCCAAATCTGAACTCTTTTCTTTCTTTTTCTTTCTTTCTTTTTTTTTTTTTTTTTGTTTTTTTTGTTTTGTTTTTCAATAAAGGGTTTCTCTGTGTAACAGACATGCTGACCTGAAACTCATTTTGTAACCAGGCAGGACTTGAACTCACAGAGATCTGCTTACCTTTACCTTCCAAGTTCTGGGATTAATGGCCTGCACCACCACCACCTAGTCAGACCTGAACTTTTTAAAGTTTAAAATTATGTCATGCAGACATCTACTATCCCAGAACTTAGAAAGTCTCAAGTATAACTAATCTTGAGGTTTTCTTTATATTTTAATTTTATGTGAAGGCAAATGGTTACAAATCTAGTTAATCTTTTTTGTCTGTCTTGTTTTTCTTCACCTCAAATAGCACTAATCTTCCCCTCATCTGGGGCTGCACTTTTTTAAGTTTCCATGCTGGAGAGGATTTACAGAGTACTACTAGCATGAAATTTGATTTCTGTATCTGAGATAAGATTTAGGTCAGTGGCAGGGTTTCCCAAAGCCCCGAGTTCAGTCCTTACCACATGATCCCAATATACACACACAGAGAAGTTTTAAAAATAAACACTTTTTGTTTTGTTTATTATTTGCTTTTTTTTTTCAATACAGGCTTTCTCCCCATAGCCCTGGCTGTACTAGAACTCACTCTGTTGACCAGGCTGGCCTCAAACTCATAGAGATCCACCTGCCTTTGCCTCCTAAGTGCTGGATTTAAAGGTGTGTACCCTCATAACCTGCTGGGGATCTCCAGTTTGAGGCCCCATTACAAACCCTACCTTCAGCAAGCCAAGCACCAGCTCCTGTCTTTTCCAGACCCTGCCCAAAGAAAGTCTGCCAAACATTGGCTCCACCCCTGGAGGGTATTGAAGGTCTGGCCCGTAGGTTGCCCCTTATGGTTTCTCCTGGTGGCTTCTTCTCTCTCCTGGGACCACCCGAGAATGTTTTGCTCATATTAGACTTGGATTTATTAATTTGGCCTGATCTGATATACTGCATTGGCAGAGTTACTTCCTACAGAGGAATTTTCACTTATCACCACCCAGCAAAAATAAATACTTTTTAAAAAGCACAATCCGCCAGGCAATTGAAGGCGAAGGCATAAGTCACAAACACCAGTTTGGAATTATGATTAATAAAATGGTTATTTATTTAAAAGGGAAAAAACTTACAGATCACCATCACAGACAACAGCCCTCTGTGCAATCAGGAAGGGAGTCTAGTGGCCAGAAGCAGAGCAGGAAGTAAGAGAGCGCGAGGAGGGAAGTGGCCGCTTTTTTAAAGGGAGAGAGACCACGCCCCAATGGGCTGGTATCTCAGTGGCTATTGGCTGGAGGAGTGGAAGGACCTCCCGCAACACCTCCCCCTTTTGTTTAAGTAAGAGAGTTCTAAACCTACTACGAAATTATATACAATAAGTACAAATATCCTATTCTAACTAGTTTAAGTCTTATATAATAAAAGCTTGGCCAAGTCATGAGTGAAAGTAACTACATTTATATAGTCTTCAACCCCATCGAAGATCTGAGAAGGGAAATAATGTTACCTGAGTAATTAGGAAGTGCAATCAAACAACTTCCAAAACATGCAACAAATCACAGAGACAACTAGCTACCTGGGCAATCACCCAAGGTCACGTTTGCAGCATTGAAGCAATCAGCTTTGGCTAAGGCTTAACATAACTGACATACCATTTTCAAAGGCAAGAAACTTGTCAAAACTATCTTACCCTGTCTTGGCAGGATATGACAGTCCTGTTTCTTCAATTCACAGATACTCTGTATGTCTGTCAGTGGTTGAGGTATGGGCATTTCTTTAACCAAAGGCCAGTTCAGCCAAGAAGAAAGGCTCCAGGTGGAGTGTCTTTGGTGCTCAACATTCTCTCGGGAATAGAGCGGTGTTGCCAGGAGCAATTGTGTCTCACTACCACAAAACTCTGAGTTAGATTAAAGGCCATTTTCTACAGCTCTTTGAAGAGGTTGAAGATTATCTATCTATACTGAGTATAATCTCTATGTATCTAAAGAACCTGATTAGTCTAATTATAAATGACAAACTTAGAATACTATTGATCTATATAATTCTCAATACCTATCTAACTTAAAGACTAAGACAATAAATGACTGTGAAACAAATGAGGACAATGACCTCCAAATATAAACAATGTACAAATATACATTGCAGTATGGTAAATATATATCAATACACAAACAATATATAAGTATCTTAATCAGAGGTAGAAATGTACACTGCAATATGGTAAATATATACAATATATATATATCAATACAATATTTGTCAATACATAAAAAATGTTTTAAACAGAGGTAGAAACATGCATGCATACAATAGTCAATATAATTTCACTTTGTATCAATATATAAGAATCGATACCAATATATTTGTCTCAAAACAATAACTCACAAGTACCAACAAGTACCAATCTATTATCCCATCATCCCATTATCCCTCTTTTTTTTTTCAAATGATCCCTGAGCTTATAAAATTCCTTCCCCAACCCTCAACCGTATACCAATTATAATCAACCCCCTAAATGATGTCCCTAAACCCAAGGGCAAACTTTACTGGGAGAGGGGATGTCGTCCTCTAGAGTTACTTCCAGCTGTCATGGGGGCGACGTTCTTTCTGGGGGATCCTGTGAAAGTAAAATGATGGTTAAATTTCAAGATTAATGTCTTTTAAAATTGCAAATAGTCTCTGAGTATTTTGTGCAGGTCTGGCCAGAATGTTGTATAAGATGTGCACCATTTCAGCTAACCAAGTTGGAATCGTCTTGTGCAGCTGGTACCCAAAACAGGTCTTGTAGTAGCGCTATCAGTATCATGACGTCATATCAACCAGGTGGAGTTGTTGTTGTGGGGCCCCATCTTCTTCCTGGAAACTTCAAATGTCACTTCAGGAAAAACTCATTGTTCATTGTGAAAATTTTAAACATTAATCATATAGACATATATAGACATATATATATATTCAATGAAAGGCATGATAGATATATTTAATGAAAAGTATGATAGATATGAAGAAAAGCAAAGATGTTTTCTAAACTCATATTTCTTTCTGTCCCCTATCATGGCTCTTGACATGAGACAGAAACTCCAGAAACTCTGGGTTTTTCTCTTACCAACAGGCTTGGAATTGGAGAGGGACTGAGCCAGAGTCCAACTTCAAAACCAGCTCTATACATTTAGAAATATGGTTTAATATATTTTACTTACACAACCTATTCAGTTTTCTTAATAGTTCCTATTGGGCAGGTATTTTTCCATCTGTCAGTATCCAAAGATCCAGGGTCCCTTGAATTTTTCAAAGATGAGTGTTTTCCTGTGGAGATAAGAACAGAACCCTGCCCCCATTCTATATGTTTTTCTTACCACCTGTATGAATATCATCATTGTGGATGAGTTGTCATTTCTCCTTTTCAAGAGGTTTCTCCTCTTCAAATCGAACCTTTATTAATTTTGATGGTATCCACAATTTTTCTTCTCCTATGGAAACAAGAGCAAAACCCCTTCCCCAACGTAGCACATCTCCTGGCTTCCATTGAGAGGTCAGCACATCTTTGAAATAAATTGGTTGATTTAGTTCAGCAGATTTTTCCATTACCAATGTCTTTCTGCTGCTGTCATTCCTTTCTCATTAGCATTAAGAAAATTCAAGGTTAATAAAGCATTATGTAATCTATTTCTGGGGTATTTTCGGTCCCTTTCTGTTTGTTCAACATATCCTTCATAGTACGATTTGATCTTTCTATAACTGCCTGACCTGTGGGATTATGTGGTATACCTGTAATGTGTTTTATATTATAATAAGCAAAAAAGTGTTTCATTTTCTTAGATACATATGCTGGGCCATTGTCTGCCTTTATTTGTGCAGGTATTCCCATGATGGCCATAACTTCCAATAGATGTGTGATTACTGAATCAGCCTTTTCTGAGCTCAGGGCAGTAGCCCATTGAAAACCTGAATACGTGTCTATGGTATGGTGTACATATTTTAAAATTCCATAAAGTGGAACACATCCATCTGCCAGATTTCATTTCTTTTAGTACCCTTTGGGTTACTCCCTGCAGGCAACGGTGTTTGATTATAGAAAGAACAAGTAGGACATCTCTTTATAATGTTCTTAGCTTGTTGCCATGTAATGGAAAATTCTTTCTTTAGGCCTTTACTATTGACATGATGATTCTTATGAAATTCTGAGGCCTGCAACATGCTTCCAATCAATAATTGATCAATCTCAGCGTTGCCTTGTGCTAGAGGACCAGGCAGACCTGCATGGGACCAGATGTGTGTTATGTACATTGGACAAAGCCTGTTCCTGATTATATCTTGTACCTGGATAAACAATGAAGTCAACTCTGTGTCATCTGGTATAACTCTTTCTGCATATTGTGAATCTGTAACTATATTAAGAGGTTCTTTAAAATCCCTTAGCACTGCCGGGCGGTGGTGGCGCACGCCTTTAATCCCAGCACTTGGGAGGCAGAGGCAGGTGGACCTCTGTGAGTTCGAGACCAGCCTGGTCTACAAGAGCTAGTTCCAGGACAGGCTCCAAAACCACAGAGAAACCCTGTCTCGAAAAACCAAAAAAAAAATCCCTTAGCACCATAAAAATGGCATATAATTCTGCCTTCTGGACAGAATTATAAGGGCTTTATTCCATCTTACTCAATTCATCTGACTTATATCCTGCTTTCCCTGATTTATTTGCATCAGTATAGAACGTATGGGCTCCAGTTATTGGAGCATCACGTACAATTCTAGGAAGAATCCAAGAAGTTCTCTTTATGAGGTTAAGTCTACCACTTTTGGGATAGTTGCTATTAATTTCTCCCCAAAAATTAGCACAAGCTCTTTGCCATGGTTCATTGTCTTCCCATACCTTTTTATTTCTTCAGTAGTAAAAGGCACTATAATTTCTGCTGGGTCTATGCCTGCTAGTTGACGAAGTCTCAACTTACCTTTTATAATTAATTCAGAGACTTTTTCCACATAAGTTTTTAATTTTTTACTTGGTTTATTAGGTATAAATATCCACTCTAAAATAATATCTTCCCTCTGCATTAAATTTCCTGTAGGAGAAATTCTGGAAGGCAATATGACTAGTATGCAGCTAAGATTTGGGTTCACCCATCCACATGTGCCTCCTGCAATTTTTCCTCAGTCATTGTCAGTTCCTTTTCTGCTTCAGCTGTCAGTTTTCTTGGACTATTCAAATCTTTATCACCATCTAAGGTTTTGTTTAGATGAACTATTAGATCAGGTGTTATCCCAACAGCTGGTCGTAGACTGGAAATGTCTCCTAACAATCTTTGGAAGTCATTAAGAGTCTTTAACCGGTCTCTCCTAATTTGTGCCTTTTGCGTCTTAATTTTCTCTAACCTTATTCTGTAACCTAGGTAATTAATAGAATTTCCTCTTTGAATCTTTTCAGGGGCAATTTGTAATCCCCACCTAGGCAAGACTTTCTTTACTTCTTCAAACATCCTTTCTAAAGTATCTTTATTTGAATCAGATAACAAGATGTCATCCATGTAATGATAAATTATGGACTTGGGGAATTATTTATGAATTATTTCCAATGGCTTACTTACAAAATATTGGCACAATGTAGGACTATTGAGCATACCCTGTGGGAGGACAGTCCATTGATATCTCCTATTAGGCTGAGAATTATTATAAGTAGGCACTGTGAAGGCAAATTTTTCTCTATCCTTTTCTTGTAACGGTATAGTGAAAAAACAGTCTTTCAAATCAATAACTATAAGAGGCCATCCTTTTGGTAATAGAGAAGGCAAAGGAATTCCAGATTGTAGTGGGCCCATAGGTTGAATTACCTTGTTGACAGCTCTTAAATCTGTCACCATTCTCCATTTACCGGATTTCTTTTTTACAACAAACACAGGAGAATTCCAAGGACTAGTTGATTCTTCAATATGGTGAGCATCTAGTTGCTCTTGCACCAGCTGTTCCAATGCCTGTAATTTATCTTCAGCTAGAGGCCACTGTTTGATCCATATTGACTTCTCAGTTAGTCATTTTAAAGGTAGGGCTGTTGGTACCTCTAAAGGTTTGGTATTTGCTGTATGTTCTTATACAGCCTGAATGGCTGGTGACCTTTTTCCATAATACCTCATCATATCCTTCCCAGAATTATGAGTTCCTGGAACTATAGGAATGTTAATATGGGTATTCCATTGCTGTAGTAGGTCATGGCCCCATAAATTTATTGCAATATTGGCAATATATGGCCTTAGTCTTCCTATTTGCCCTTCAGGCCCTATGCATTCAACCCATCTTGTACTTTGTTTTACACGAGATAGGGTTCCAATTCCCAGGAACTGAACATCTACTCTTGAAGAGGCCAATTCGGATGCCAAGATTCTGGAGTAATGATACTTACATCCGCACCTGTGTCTAATAAGCCTTCAATAAAAGTGCCATTTATACAGACTCTTAGCTTTGGTCTTTGATCATTAATAGAAGTCTGCCAAAATATACGTTTACTCTGTCCTACTGGGCTTTTTGACTCATCCTCCACGCGTAATTCATCATTTAGACCAGTATTACTTTTTACAGCAGAAATTGGAGCTTTTAATTTTCTTGGTGAGGCACGTTTTCCACTGTGACTGGGAATGACTGGGCCACTGTTGGCTTGGGGGCCTGCGAGAGGCCCCTCAAGGAGTTTCCCGATGATAACGGGTTGCCCTGTCTGTCTGTTGTTGACCTGCATTCGTTGGACCAATGCCGGCCTTTACAGCATCTCCTACATATACCTGAAGGCCTAGGTCTCCTATTTTTGTCATTCCCAGAAGAGATATTATTCCTAGAAATTCTTTGCCTGCAATCCCTTTTCAGATGTCCTAATTTACCACAATTAAAACACCTGGCAGTTTGATGTCTCCTCATTGCTTTGGAAATCGCTTCTCCTACCCAAGATTCATCATTATAGCTAAACATCTCAATATTCATTGTATGCTAAATCCATTCATCCATACGTGCTGATCTAAACTTTAAAGGCCCAATTATCTTTTTGCATTCTGTGTTTGCATTCTCAAAAGCTAGAGATTCAAGAAGTATTCGTCTAGCTTCTGGGTCTGTTACCCCTATGTCTAGAGCCTTAATTAATCTTTGCAAAAAGTCAATAAAGGGTTCTCTCTGTCCCTGCCTAATTCTGGTATATGATTTAACCCTTTTTGCTGGATCTTGTAGCCTATTCCAAGCATTTAAAGCTGCTTGGTGACATAGACACAGTACTTCGTCATTGTAAAGAGCTTGGACCTGTGGATCAGCATATTCTCCTGCACCAAGAATTTGATCTTGGGAAACCTCCACACCTTTTGCTCTTCCTTGCTGTTCCATATGTTTGGATTCTTCTCTGAAATAGATTCCAAACATCAAGGAAGGTCCATTATCTAAAACTGCAGACACTAACTGATGGAAATCGTGGGGGGTAGCTCTAGCATTAGAAGCCCAAGTCCTTATCATTTCCTTAACATATGCAGAGTGCAAGCCAAAAGTAACAATAGCTTGCTTAATTTCTTTTAGATCATTCATTGCTATTGGCATCCATCTAGTTTCTCTGACTCCCTTTGAGCCTTTAGAAGTTGACGCTTTGTCAGAATGAATTACAGGGTATGTCACTAAAACCCTGGGTAAGCCAGTTCTAATAGCTGGTGGTGGCATTGTATCCTGTCCTTGTGCCTTCTTACTCTGTTCACCAGCTCCAATAATTTCTTCAATCATTTCAAGTCTTTTTATTATTGTCTCTCTTAAATCCTGAATCTCCTGACCTGCATGTGTTTCTAGTGATTTCACTGAGGTATCAATTTTTTGGTCCCCATTCTTCACCTGTGATTCCAAAGCTTTTGAATCCTGAATCTCCTGACCTGCATGAGTTTCTAGTAAAGATTGTATGGTTCTTAGGAGTGCCATATTCTTCCTAAATGATAGAATATGCAAAAGAATACTGAATCCTAGTAACCAGTAAATTAAGTTATCCCCAGAGTCATATAAACCTTGCATGATATAACCCATTGTATTGGTAACCAAAACAGTAAAATTCGTTTTGGAAATGAAAACTGCCATATTACCTATTATCCAGCAGGTGGTGCTGTTGCCAACTTGCGACGAAAACAGGGTCCTGTTTCAGTGTCCGCCTAATATTTGTTAAAAACTGGGAAATGCAAGTTGCTCAACAAAATAAATGTAATTAAATCAATTCCGTACACGGAACCATAAACCCAGAATCCAGGGGTAGAGAAGAGTAACCCGGAAGCTGTGTATGCCTCCACGTGACAGAGTCGCCCCGAGGGGTTGCCGCTTTTCGCAACCGGCAACTGCGTGCTCTGGTTCCTGCCACTCAAGCCCTGCACTTGCAAGGGAGATTTAAAAACGAGTCAGAAAAGAGCAAACCACGCGGGCAGAGACTACATAGGCCTGTGGAGTTTAAATCCACGTGGGGAGGCAAACGATAGGCTGCGTGGGGACTTGAAGTCAATCTGAGGTGTCTAAAGAGAAAATATAAAGAACTGCGGCAAGAAAAGCCACTGCGTGATGATTTATGTTAAACTGCTGGCTCCAAGCACAAGGCACAGGCCGCAAGGCACAGGCCGCGGCTGAACTGGCGGCAGGCAGCCGAGCGGGGGAAGGAGTGGTCTTAAAACCAAACGTTGGGCGCCAGATGAAGGCGAAGGCGTAAGTCACAAACACCAGTTTGGAATTATGATTAATATAATGGTTATTTATTTCAAGGGGAAAAAACTTACAGATCACCGTCACAGACAACAGCCCTCTGCGCAATCAGGAAAGGAGTCTAGTTGTTGGAAGCGGAGCAGAAAGTAAGAGAGAACAAGGAGGGAAGTGGCCGCTTTTTTAAAGGGAGAGAGACCACGCCCCACTGGGCTGGTATCTCAGCGGCTATTGGCTGGAGGAGCGGAAGGACCTCCCACAACAGGCAATGGTGGCACACACCTTTAATCCCAGCACTTGGGAGGCAGAGGCAGGCGGATCTTCATGATTTCGAGTTCAGGCTGGTCTACAGAGCTAGTTCCAGGGCAGCCAGGATCCAAGATTACACGAAGAAACCCTGTCTCAAAACAAAACAAACAAACAAAAACACCACAACAAAAAAACACACACACACACACAAAAAAAAAACCCAAACAGTATAGTCTAC
This sequence comes from Chionomys nivalis, assembly GCF_950005125.1. Classification (NCBI taxonomy): domain Eukaryota; kingdom Metazoa; phylum Chordata; class Mammalia; order Rodentia; family Cricetidae; genus Chionomys; species Chionomys nivalis. The sequence goes on along the minus strand of NC_080088.1, from coordinate 83,779,304 downwards.
ACTAGAATTTTTAGCCCTAATCTGGAAAGCTTGACACACGGAGATCATTTTACTTAGTTCTTGGGCAGTTTTCTCCAAATTATAACATTATCTAACTGGGAAAGTCTGAACGCCTCCTTTAGTCGAAAGAATTATAGACCTTCTTGTTGCTTGAGACTAGTTCTCACTGCACGGCCCAAGCGGTCCTCAAGCGGCCCACCCTTCTGCCCCAGCCTCCACCGGGATGGGAGTCCAGGTATCCTTCTCGAGTCCGCGTTTTGTTCCCTTTGAGAGTCCTAGGGCAGATGCACGGCCTTTCCTCCCTACAGTCCAGCGTCTTCTGCTCCGGGATGACTACACTCACCTGCTTAGTTGGTAGTTACTGCTGCTCTACCTGTCCTTCCCACATCGTACCCCTCTCTTCCAGGCTGCGACTCAAATCCTGTTTAGATCCCAGGCTCCCAGTACCGTCCCTGGCATGTAGCGGGGGGGTGGGGGGGGGTGGGTGCTCAGATTCATTGCGCTGAGCAAATGAATTAGTAGTGGCGTGAGTACTTACGGTGTGTGATTTTCATTTTTCTTTTCCGTCTTTGGGTCTAAGTTTCATGTCTTTTTAAACCAGAAGTTAGGAGACTGCAATAAATAATATGTAGTTATACTCAGAAAGAGCATAGGCACAAAACACACCCCATTCCTGCAATTTTAAAATCAGGCCTGGATGTAGTGGTACACATCTTTAATCCTAGCACTCAGGAGGCAGAGGCAGACTGGTCTCTGTGTGTTTGAGCCAGCTTGCTTGCTTAAGAGAACTCCAGGCTAGGCAAGGCTACACAGTCTAGATAGATAGATAGATAGATAGATAGATAGATAGATAGATAGATAGATAGATAGATAGATAGGCAGGTCCTAGAGAGATAGTTCAGAGGTTAAGACTCATAGCAGCTCTTCCAGAGGACCCAGGCTCCACTCACAACATCCACACACTGGCTTACACCCATCTGTAACTCCAGCTCCAGGGGATCAACATCCTCCTCTGGCCTGTGAGGGTACCAGGTATGAATGTGGGACATAGACATATGTGTATGGCAAAACATCCATACACGTAAAATAAAAAATTAAATACTAATAAACCTGAAACCAAAGATTTAGAGGTGTGTATGTATGAGGGTTTCTCTAATATAAATGGACATATACAACTTTTTTATTATATTATTTTTTGTTTGTTTTTTCGAGACAGTGTTTCTCTGTAGACCAGGCTGGCCTCGAATTCACAGAGATCTGCCTGCCTCTGCCTCCTGCGTGCTGGGATTAAAGGCGTGTACCACCACCACCACCCGGCTTATTATATTATTTTTTAAATTATTTTATTTTGCTTTTTCAAGACAGAGCTCCTCTGTGTATCCCTGGCTGTCTTTCTTACTTTGTAGACCAGGCTGGCCTCAAACTCAGAGATCTGCTTACCTCTGCCTCCCGAGGGCTGGGATTAAAAATGTGCACCACCACCGCCCGGCTTTTATTTTTAATTCATTTTTATAGTGTGTATGTGAGTGCATGTGCAGCAGGCTATATGTGGAGCCTAGATAACAGCCTTTCCCTCCCTCCCTCCTTTCCCTTCTGTTTTTCGAGACAGGGTTTCTCTGTGTAATCCTGAATATCCTGGAATTTGCACATTAGATCAGACTGGCCTCGAACTCGGCGATCCACCTGGTTCTGCCTCCCGAGTACTGGGTTTGAAGGCCTGCCCCACCACCAGGCTCTGCTGGATGACTCTCTTGAGTAGATTTTCTCCTTTACCATGGGCTCCGGTGATAGAATTTATGGCGTCAGGCTTGTGCTACAAGCACCTTTCCCAAAGTGAACTGTGGCAGGCCAAATAAGCATTTATCACAGAAAAACGGAAGAACAGGCTTAAAACTACTTTTCATACAGGGCATGGTGGCGCGCACCTTTAATCCCATCAGTCCAGAGGCAGAGGCAGAGGCAGGAGAATCTCTTGAGTTCCCAACCAACATGATCGACATAGTGAGTTCTAGGGCATCTGTGTAGAGAGATTCTGTTTAAATAAATAAATGAATAGCTCCCAACAGGCTTTGGAAACTTAATCTTCATGAGGGAAGACAAAAAGGCGAAACTCGGCAAACTTTTACTTTCTTTTTTTTTTCTGTTTTCTTTTTCTCTTTCTTTCCTTCTTTCCTTCTTTCCTTCTTTCTTTCTTTCTTTTTTTTTTTTTTTTTTTTTTTTTTGGTTTTTCGAGACAGGGTTTCTCTGTGGTTTTGGAGCCTGTCCTGGAACTAGCTCTTGTAGACCAGGCTGGTCTCGAACTCACAGACATCCGCCTGCCTCTGCCTCCCAAGTGCTGGGATTAAAGGCGTGCGCCACCACCGCCCGGCTTTCTTTCTTTCTTTCTTTCTTTCTTTCTTTCTTTCTTTCTTTCTTTCTTTCTTTCTTTCTTTCTTTCGACAGAGTTTTTCTGTGTAACAGCCCTGGCTGTCCTGGAACGTGCTCTGTAGATCAGGCTGGCCTAAAACTCACTGAGATCCGCCTGCCTCAGCCTCCCTAGTGCTGGGATTAAAGGCGTGTGCCACCGCGGCCAGACTCAGACATTTGAATTTAAGGGTCTTCGTTAGCTGAAGCGCAGATTCTCTCTGCAGAAAGGGTCCTGAAGCAGGTCAGTGAACTCTTGTTTCCTCTTGTTTCTGAAAATGAGCGAAGAGTGAGTCAGAGCACATCAAGCGAGCAAGTACACTGAAGATGTCAGGAGGCTTGGGAACACACAGCTCCCAGTCCCACTCTGGGGAAGCAGAGGCAGGGGGTCCCAAGTTTGATGTTGACTACTACATACATTATTTCAGAAAACCAACACAAGCCAAAAAATCACACACAGAGAAAGAAAAAAAAAACACAACAAATTAGGGTGTTGAAACTAAAGGAGAGGGCTAGGTGTTGGAGGCACACGCCTGCAATCTCAGCACTCAGGAGGCAGAGGCAGGTGGATCGCTGAGTTCAAGGCCAGCCTGGTCTACCGAGTTTATTTCACACAGCCAGGGATACACAGAGAAACTCTGTCTTGAAAAACAAAACCCAAAACACAAAAGACACCCAAAGCAAACCAACCAAACGACTAAACAAACAAACAAACAAAAAAACCAAAAAAAGGAAGAAAGAAACTAAGGGAGAAATGATGGATGAGAAGAATAATAGACAGGCTGAGAGGTTGTAGGACTTCAAGTGTTTCTTGTTTACTACTTTGCTATCTGTATCATTAAAAAAAAAAGTAAAAATCAAAATGCAAGCAGGGTGGTGGTGGTACATGCCTTTAATCCCAGCACTTGGGAGGCAGAGGCAGACGGATCTCTGTTAGTTCGAGGCCAGCCTGGTCTGTAGAATAAGTTTTGGGACAGGCTCCATAGCTACTGGAAAACCCTGTTTCGAAAAACAACAACAACAACAACAAAAAAATCAAAATGCAGCTGGGTGGTGGTGGCTCACGTCTTTAATCCCAGCACTCGGGAGACAGCCCAAGTTCTGTGAGTTCGAGGTCAGCCTGGTCTACAGAGCAAGTTCCAAGACAAGCAAGGCTGTTACACTGTGAAACCCTGACTTAGAAAACAAAACAAACAAAATGCTTTACTGGAAGATTTATTCGGTGGGAGGGTGGGACGGACAGGAGACAGGGGATTGGGGTTGTTTAGTGTTTGCATACTGGCCTTGAACTTGTGGTCCTCCCACCCCCCCCCCCAAGTGCTAGGATTATAAGTGCACCACACCTTGCTTTGCCCAGTGAAAGGGTTTCTGCTTGTTTGTTGGCTTGGTTGGTTTGGTTTTGTTGTTGTTGTTGTTGGGTTTTTTAAAACAGGTTTCTGCCCGGGCGGTGGTGGCGCACGCCTTTAATCCCAGCACTTGGGAGGCAGAGGCAGGCAGATCTCTGTCAGTTCGAGACCAGCCAGGTCTACAAGAGCTAGTTCCAGGACAGGCTCCAAAACCACAGAGAAACCCTGTCTCAAAAAAGCGAAAAACAAACAAACAAACAAACAAAAAAACCAGGTTTCTCTGTAGCTTTGGAGCCTGTCCTGGAACTCACTCTGTAGGTCAGGCTGGCCTTGAACTTACAGAGATTCACCTGCCTCTGCCTCCAGAGTGCTGGGATTTTTTTTTTTTTTGAGATATAGTTTTTTTTTTTTTTTTTTTTCCTGTGTAACAGCAGTCCTGGAACCTGCTTTTGTAGACCAGGCTGGCCTCAAACTCACAGAGATCCACTCGCCCCTGTCTCCTGAGTGCTGGGATTGAAGCATGTGCCACCACCACCTTGTGCCAAGTGAAGATTTTTATACTCTCTCTCTTTTTAAAAAAAAATTCTTTTTTTTTTTTTTTTTTTTTTTTTTTTTGGTTTTTCGAGACAGGGTTTCTCTGTGGTTTTGGAGCCTGTCCTGGAACTAGCTCTGTAGACCAGGCTGGTCTCGAACTCACAGAGATCCGCCTGCCTCTGCCTCCCAAGTGCTGGGATTAAAGGCGTGCGCCACCACCGCCCGGCAAAAATTCTTTTTTTTAATGTGTGTGTTTATGTCTGTGTACTACATGTGTGCCTGATGCCCAATGGACGCGCTGAGACTGGAGTTACAAACAGCACTGACTCCTGAAGGTTGTCCTCTGACCTGCGCATACATGTGCAGAGTTACTGTTGTGCTGTGGGGTAATGCTCTTGTACACTGTAAAGATTTGTCATTCATGTTGGTTTAATAAGATGCTGATTGGCCAGTAGCCAGGCAGGAAGTATAGGTGGGGAAACCAAACCAGGAAAATTCTGGGAAGAGGAAAGGCAAAGAGTGATTCCCAACCCAGATGCAAAGGAAGCAAAATGAGAATGCCTTACCAAGAAAAGGTACCAAGCCACATATGTGGCTAAACATAGACAAGAATTATGGGTTAATTTAAGCTGTAAGAGCTAGTCAGTAATAAACCTGAGCTAATAGGTCAAACAGTTTACAATTAATATAAGCCTCTGTGTGTTTATTTGGAACTGAACAGATGAGGGAGCAGGCAGAACAGAAACTTCTGTCAACAATCGGTGCCCAAAAGTTTGGCAAGAATTTCCACATAATGCCTGAGAAAGCTTTAAAAAGAAAAGGATTCTGGACAGACAAGAACATGGCTCCTTTAAGAGATGCTTCCTTCAGGACTCAGTATTAGTGACAAAACCTCACAGTTCTTTTAAGAGTTCTGCCACCAAACACTTAAATGGTGTGTATAAGAAGCCGGCATCAGGTGTCTTGGTGGTGGCATGGACCTAGAAACTCAAAAGAGTTGTGGCAATAAACATGGCTCCCACCAGTACCTCCACTACAAAGCTAGACTCTCAGAAAGTTAAGGAAGCCGGGCGGTGGTGGCGCACGCCTTTAATCCCAGCACTTGGGAGGCAGAGGCAGGCAGATCTCTGTGAGTTCGAGACCAGCCTGGTCTACAAGAGCTAGTTCCAGGACAGGCTCCAAAACCACAGAGAAACCCTGTCTCGAAAAACCACACACAAAAAAAAAGAAAGTTAAGGAATGAGGTGGAACCAGTCACCAAAATGGCATCTTTAATCCTAGCCATATCGCTTAGCAGATTAAAGCCTCATGTGGTCAGAAAAAGATAGAGACATATAGTAAAGACAAATTCAAATGAAAAAAAAAAGCACCTCTAAATGGTTTACAGTTTGTTTCAAATTATATGTAAGCTTGGGAGAGGAAAGAAAAAGGACAGAGAAATGATGTGGGATGTCCTTTTGTGTATGTGTTGCTTTTATTGTTTAATGAATAAAGCTGCTTTGGGCTAAGATAGGGCAGAATATAGTCAGGCTGGAAGAGATATATAGGGAGTGTAGGCAGAGTCAGGGACATGCCATGTAGCTGCCAAAGGAGACAGACACTCGGAACCTTTCCTGTAGGCCACAGCCTCATGGTGTTACATATATGAATAGAAATGGGCTAATCTAAGATGCAAGAGTTACTTAATAAGAAGCCTGAGCTATCAAGCCAAATAATGTTGTAATTAATATAGTTTGTGTGATTATTTGGGTCTGGGTGGCCAGGAAATGAATGAGCAGCCTCTGCTTACAAAGAAAGCCCTTTAAAAAAAGAAATAGAGGTTGGAGAGATGGCTCAGAGGTTAAGAGCATTGCCTGCTCTTCCAAAGGTCCTGAGTTCAATTCCCAACAACCACATGGTGGCTCACAACCATCTGTAATGGGGTCTGGTGCCCTCTTCTGGCCTGCAGGCATACACACAGACAGAATATTGTATACATAATAAATAATAATGATAATAAAAAAGAAATAGAGTAGCTGGGTATGGTGGCACATGCCTAAAATCTCAGCACTTGGGAGGAAAAGACAGGTAGATCTCTGTGAGTTCAAGGCCAACCTTATTCACAGAGTGAGATCCAGGACAAAAAAAATTACACAGAGATAGCTTGTCTCAAAAAACAAAAATTAAAAATAAAATTAAAAGAAATAGAGAAAAAAGACAAGTGAAGATGGAAAATACACAGAGAAATTGAACATTGTATGTTATTGTATTGTCTTTGAATTGTTTGACTGCTGTGGAAGGAGCAACAGCTGCTAAAAGACATTTGATTATAAATGCTGCTGGATTAATTCAATCTATATATTTTGAAAATGCCTTGACTTCAAAATTAAAGTCAAAATATGTTACTTTGCCAACGAGGTTTTGATTTTGTTTACAATGGAAATGAGAGGCTGTAGATTTATTCTGGGTTAAGAAAAATAAGGTTTGATCAAGGAAGACCTCTGAAAAATCACCAATAGGAACAAATGGCCCAGATGAGCCAACATTTTAGGGCACCTCTCCTGCAGCTTCCTCTGAGTCTACTTCCAGAACATCTTGTGATGTTCTGAGATGATCCAGCCTTACAGAATACTCTAGTCATAATCCTAAATTTTCTTTGGATCCCCATGAGATTATCCCTGCCCCCAATCAGCAGGGAATAGCCTAAAAAACTATGCCTACATTATCCAAAAAATGGATTGTGGATGTTTGTCTTTGTTTAGTGTGTTGGTTACAAGTTGTTATGGATAATGGTCAGGAAAGAAGCTAAACAAAGGAGATTAGATTTCAGGGTCTTGTTTTGAAAAGAAAAAAAAGCGGGGGAATACTGTGGAATGATGCTCTTGTACACTGTAAAGATTTGTCACTCATGCTGCAGAGGTAGGTGGATCTTTGTGAGTTCGAGGCCAGCCTGGTCTACAGAGCGAGTTCCAGGACAACCAGGGCTACACAGAGAAACCCTGTCTCAGAAAACAAAAACAAACAAACAAGAAAACAAAACAAAACAGAAAAAGTCACTCATATTGTTTTAATAAAACGCTGATTTGTCCGTAGCCAGGCAGGAAGTATATGTGGAACACTCAGACCAGGAGAATTCTGGGAAGAGGAAAGGCAGAGAGTCAGTCACCAGCCAGATGCATAGGAAGCAAGATGAGAATGCCTCACTGAGAAAAGGTACCAAGTGACATGTCTAAACATAGACAAGAATTATGGGTGAATTTAAGTTGTAAGAGCTAGTTAGTAATAAACCTGAGCAATAGGCCAAATGGTTTATAATTAATATAAGTCTCTCTGTGTTTATTTGGGACTGGACAGGACAGAAACTTCCATCTACAACTTTTGCACCAGCACACACACACACACACACACACACACACACACACACACACTTGCAACAAGATTAATTTTTATTTTATGTTAATAAAACATAAAATAATAATATATTCAGGAAAGCTCATTCTTTGTAGGGTTTGACCTGAGAAATCACATCAACGTATCAAACTCACTTACCCCATCAAAAGTGCCCATTCTCTGATGGTGGAGGTGCACACCTTTAATCCAGCACTCTGGAAGTTGAGACAGGCAGATGTCTGTGAGTTTGAGGCTAGCATGGTCTACAGAGCAAGTTCCAGGGCAGGCTCCAAAACCTAGACAGAAACTCTTGTCTCAAAAAACCAAAACAATAACAAGTGCCCAACAAATCAAAAGGTTTGATTGCACAAGGTCCCCACAGGCTTCTGCTCTCTGTGCTTGTTCACTAGCTCCGGGCGCCATGTTGGGAGACTGGAAGCTTTTGGAGGTGGGGTCTAGATGGTGGAACCAGGATTCTGGGTGCCAATCTTTGAAGGGCCTGGCTCTCTGCTGCTTGTTCTCAGGATGTGAACAACTTCCTGTCTGAGTTTCTCCAGCCAGGAACTCAGGGTCTCTGCCAGGACTCCCCATCTAAAAAAAAAAAAAAAAAAAAAGAGGCACCAGCAAGTGTGGGCAAGCCTGTGGCAGTAGAATCCATAGAGATTGCTGATGGGAAAAGAAAGTGATAGTGGGCACTTTGTGGAAAAGCCAAAGCTGTTTCTCAGGAGGCTTGACACACAGAGTTAACGCAGGACCTGGTCACTCCTCTCCCAGACCTATATCCGGGAGAAATTCACATCCACACAAAGACTTACACTGTTGGGGTTTCTGTCTTGTCCAGTTCCTGCAGTTGTTAAGTCCCAAAGAAACCACACAGAGGTCTACATTAACTATAAACTGATTGGCCCATTAGCTCAGGCTTCTTATTAACTCTTATAACTTATATTAGCCCATTATTCTTCTCTATGCTAGCCACGTGGCTCAGTACCTTATTCAGCGAGGCAGTCACATCTTATTTCTTCTGTGGCTAGGTCACGACTGAGGACCAAGCTTTCCTCTTCCCAGAATTCTCCTGTTCTCGTCGCCCTGCCTCTACTTCCTGCCTGGTTGTCCTGCCTATACTTTCTGCCTGGCTACTGGCCAATTAGTGTTTTATTAAAATATAATTGACAGAATACAGACCGTTGTCCCATACCATTGCACAGCATCCACTGCAATGTTTTCTGTTATATATCCCAAGGTGAACACAATTCACCTGTCCATCGACTAATGAGTTGATAAACAAAATGTGACATGTTCATACAGTTGGATCTTTTCCCAGCAGATTTGGTTTGTGTGCTCCTCCCTCGTCTTTTATTTTTATGTGTCTGTTCTACCTGCATGTAAAACTGCATCACATATGTACCTAGTTTCCTCAGAGGCTAGCTGAGGGCGATGGAGACCCTGGAGCAAGAGTTACAAATGCTTATGAGGTGTCATGTGGGTGTCAGGTCTTCTGCAGGGCCAAGAAGTGCTCTTAACCACCCCAGTCCCCATTTATGTTATGTATACAGTGTTCTGTCTGCATGTATGCCTGCAGGACAAAGGGGGCACCAGACCTTATTACAGATGGTTGTGAGCCACCATGTGGTTGCTGGGAATCAAACTTAGGACCTCTGGAAGAACAGCCAGGGCTCTTAATGGCTAAGTCATCTTTTCAGCCTGTTTTTTTTGTTTTGTTTTGTTTTGTTTTGTTTTTTGAGACAAGGTCTTCAGGGAGGCCTGGTTGACCTGCACCTATGTAGACCAGGCTGGCCTCAAACTCACAGAGATCCATCTGCCTCTGCATGCAGAATGCGAGATTAAAAATGTCAGCTGCCATGCCTGTGTTGTTTTGGTTTTCATTTTTGATTGAACCTAGGGCCTTCATCTCAATAGGCACAAATCTATCACTGAGCTAGAATTCCATCCTTTACTTTCTTAAAAATGTTGAGACAAATGGGTATAGTAGCACATGTCTTTAATTCCAGCACTCAGGAAGCAGAAACAGGAGGATCTCCTTGAGTTCAAGGCCATCTTGGTCTACAGACTAAGTTCCAAAACAGCTAGGGTTATAATGGGACCCTGTCTCAATTGCCCTTCCTCTCCCTGTAAAAATTAGCTTTTTGAGATAAGTTATCACTCACAAAGCTACTGAGGCTGGCCTTGAATTTGTGAACCTCCTAGCTCACCAAGTAGCTGGAATTGTAGGCCTTCACCAGCAATCAGGCTTACCACAGTTACACATTACCTGGCAGTCAAGGGGAACAAGGGCTGGGAAGATGGCTTAGCTGGTAAAGTCTTGGCCTGGAACCATGAAGGCCAGAGTTCATCTATGTAAAAAGCTGCACCTAGCAGAATGTATTTGTAATCACAGTGCTGGGGAAGTGAGACAGGAGGATTGCTTGCTAGGTGGCCGTTGGTCAAGCCTAATCAGCAAGCCCCAGGCTAATGAGAGACCTTGTCTCAGAAAACAAGGTCGCAGCTGGGTGGTGGTGCACACCTTTAACCCCAGCACTTGGAAGGCAGAGGCAGGCAGATATCTGTGCGTTTGAGGGCAGCCTGGTTTACAGAGTGAGTGCTAGGACAGACTCCAAAGCTACACACCGAAACCCTGCTCGGAAAAAAAAGCAAGCAAGCAAGCAAGCAAGCAAGCAAGCAAGCAAGAAAGAAAGAAAGAAAGAAAGAAAGAAAGAAAGAAAGAAAGAAAGAAGAAAACAAGGACCAACGAACGCTTCTGATGAACACCCAAAGTTGACCTCAGGCCTCCATGGGCACATGGATGTACATACATACATACATGCCTACACACACGCATGCACACATACACAGAGGAGTGGAGTCTAACACAATCTATAAGGATAAAACGTTTCATCATCTGAGAGAATGCAGACACGAAAAGGACGCGACCACAGGATTGAGATAAGCAGTGTAGGGAGAGCAGCGGCCGCCAGGGTTTTCGGGGAAGGGGAGTGCCTGCCTCGGAGGTTCTCTTCTGGGTGACTTCTGAAAGAGTTCTAAAATTAGATTCTACAGAGCTAGTTCCAGGACAGGCTCCAAAGCCACAGAAAAACCCTGTTTCGAAAAACAAAAAAACAAAAAAAATAAAAAAATAAAATTAGATTGTAGTAATGGCTGCACAGCCCATGACTGCCCCAGACCACAGCACTATGCACACTAAGTGGGTAAACTGTATGGCGTGTGAATTACATCTTGAGGAAGCTGTTTCTTAAAAAGGAATAAAGGGCTCGTGAGTGGTTCTGTTTAAGCAAGGGATGGGCAAGGTCCTGATTTGCCAGTCTTCCCAAAGCCCTCCCACTGGTCTGGGATTTGACACTGTGTGAGAAACAGTGGCCCTCATCTTGAGCAGGTGTGAATTTCACTGCTAGTGTCCCAAGCTCCATGATTAATCTATATATTTGCTACAAAATATTAATCTTCAGAGAACCCTTTCTGGATTTTGGTTTTTTATTTGTTTGTTTGGTTTGGTTTTTTTGAGACAGGGTTTCTCTGTGCAGCCCTGGCTGTTCTGCCAGGCTGGCCTTGAACTCACAGAGAACCCTGTCTCTGCCTGCTTCTGCCTCGAGTGCTGGGTTTAAAGGCCACCACCGCCACCTAGCTCAGAGAGTTAGTGACTGGGGGCAGAGGAGACAATTCAAACATGCAGCCTGGCCTCCTCCCACCAATGGCCTCCACATGGTTAAAGGTGGTTTTAAAAGCTGGAATTCGGAGCTGGAGGGATGGTTCTGTGGTTAAGAGATTACTGTCAGGCAGAAGACCTGAGTTTGGTTCTCAGTCCCCAGTGGTGCCCTCTTCTGACCTTTGAAGGCACCTGATGCGTATGATGCACATAAACTCATACGGGCACACACATAGACAAATAATTTTTTTCAAAAATCTTAAAAGCTGGAACTTTTTCACAACTAAAAAAAAATCTAGGGGGCTGGAGAGATGCTCAGAGTTTAAGAGCACTGACTGTCCTTCCAGAAGTCCTGAGTTCAATTCCCAGCAACCACATGGTGGCTCACAACCATCTGTAATGAGACCTGGTGCCCTCTCTGTGTGCAGGAGGCAGACATGCAGCCGGAACACTATACATAATAAATAAATAAAGTTAAAACTATCCTTTACAAAAATGAAAGAAAGGAAGAAAGAAAGAAAGAAAGAAAGAAAGAAAGAAAGAAAGAAAGCAAGCAATCTAGATAGTTGGCTTCTTTTGAAAAATCAGAGATCCCAGACTGTGGCACTTGACTTTAATCCTGACACCAAGAAGGCAAACGCAGGCAGATCTCTGTGAGTTCACGGCCAGACAAGTTTCAGGACAACCAGGGCTTACTTAGAGAAGGCTTATCTCAAAAAATCAGAAATGAAAAACAAACAATCCCCCTCCCAAGAAAAACACCAAACCAAACCAAAAACAATCAGAGGTCCCATAAGGTAGACTTACATTTTGGAAGGGCAAGGACCTTACAGAGTGGAGAGTGGCTGCCTCGCTCCATGAGGTCTGAGTTCTCTACTTTGCCACCATGCCTGTGGTCCCTAAGGGAGGCCTGACTATTACCCATCATGCCACCTGCCTAGCCCCTGTAGGTAGCTGCGTCTGCAGCTGGTGCCTAGGACCAGGAAGAGAGCTCTGAAGTGTTCTCTCTCCATTAGTAACTCTGAGAATCACACCAAGGGCCTGTGGCAACAAGATCGGCCCCTGCCACTGATTTACTCTGTCCTGTGTCCTGATTTCTCCCTTTTCTCCCCTCTCTCCGCCCCCATTGGTGACAGGGACGATCCCAGGGCCTTTTACATGCTAGGCAAGGACTCATGGGGCCACATGGGGCCACTTGGGGCAGAATCCCAAGTTTTACTGTGGAAATTTTTTTTTTTTTTTATTTTGAGACAGGTTCTCTGTAAGTAGCCCAGGCTGCCCTTGAACTTGAAAGCCTCTTGTCTCAGTGCCTGGCCCACTTCCAGTAACTGGGATGGCAGGCTTGAGTCCTCAAGGTGAGCCATGAAATCCTTTTTTTTTTTTTTTTTTTTTTTTTTTTTTGTTTTCAGAGATAAGATTTCTCTGTAACTTTGTAACTTTGGAGCTTGTACTGGAGCTAGTTCTTGTAGACCAGGCTGTTCTTGAACTCACAGAGATCCGCCTGCCTCTGTCTCCTGAGTGCTGGAATTAAAGGCGTGCGCCACCACCGCCCAGCCATGAGGCCAAATACTCTTAACCCGAGAATTCTTTTTAAAGCAGGTGTGGTGACTCTTGTCTGTAACTTGAACATTCAGGAAGCTGAGGCTGGGGGTTTCAGGTTTAAGGCAAGTCTGAGCTGCATAAGAAGACCCCAACTATTAGGGCACATACCTTTAATCCCAGCATTTAGGAGACAAAAGCAGGCAGATTTCTATGAATTTGAGGCCATCCTGGTCTATACAATGAGTTCCAGGCCAGTCAGGGCTATACAGAGAGCCCCTGTCTCAAAAAAAGCAAAAACCAAAAAAGGAAGTCCCCAACTCAAAAAAACAAACAAAAACCTAGAATGTGTATTGTCATCAAACGGGATTAAAAGGGTCCTTCATGTGAAAAACCACTTGTGAGAAGTGCTTTTTTTTCATTAAAAAATTTTTTTAAACATTTTTACTCATCTGCATATCTATATGCATGCATGTTTTGTGGGGGGGGTTCCCGGAAGAGGCTAGAAGAGGGTGCTAAATCTCCTGGAGCTGGAGTTACAAACAGCTACCCCATGTGGTGCTGGGAACTGAACTCAGGGCCTCTGGAAGAGCAGCACGCTTAACCACAGAGGCTGCTCTGGCAGGTCTGCAGAGTGCCAGGCAACACTGAAATATAAGCTTCACATAGCGCATGCCTCCTGTGTGGGAAGCACTGCACACAGATCCATGTGTCTCCCGTGTGGAAGACCCTGTACATAGCTGACATAATTTGATAGATCTCAGCAATAGCATGCTTCCCTGGCATCTGTGAAGGCCTAGCTACAATCCCCAGTCTGAAGGGGTAGGGAAAAGGTCATTTAACCTTTACACTATCCTGGATATTCAGTTTCCTTTACAGAAAACGCTCTGAGATAATGCGTGGGAGAGACTTAGTGTGTTGGCTGAAATCACGTAGCCGGTGAGAGCAAAGTCGTCTACCCCATACTGACTCCAAACGTGTCCCTGTTTTCTCACAACTGTGAGCCTCGCTAATAAAATAATGTATTGCGTGTTCCTACCCGAAAACCCCTCATTATCTTCATAGGAAACATGAAAGTGAGTACAAGATACACAGCTTTGGGTTTTAAGGTTTTTGAATAGGACCCATTGAGTTTGCAAAGCACCCCTAAAACACTACTGACTATTAGTTCTATGGAGCTGATTATCATTTTATGTGTAAGTTTGTTTTGTCTGCGTGTCTGTCTATGTACCACTCACATTCCTGGTGCAGGCAGAGGCCAAAAGCAGGTGTCAGATCCCCTGGGACTGGAGTTGCAGATGTTTGTGCCCTGCCATGTTGGTGCTGGGACTCCTCCGCACGAGCAGTCAGTGCCCTTAAATGTTGAGCCGTCTCTCTAACCTCATTAGAAAGATCTGTTATCTCCTTAAGATTTAAATTTACTTTCTCCACCGAAGGGCTGTGCACTGTGCCGAACGCTACTACAGCAGCGGTAAAGCCCTGCTTCCTGCCCTAGGTACCGTGGCCCTAACTGACACCGCAGGTGCTGAGGTCTAGGGAGTGGGACAAGGAGCAGACATGCTTGACACCCGGGCCTGTGGCCAAGCACCGCAGCCAATCAGCTGAGGCTGCTGCTGGCCCTGCAGGTTGGTCCTGGGGTCAGAGAAAACTCAGAAGTGGAGAGGGGCAGCACCTCAGTCTACCAGGGAGACCAGCCACAACAGGCCTTCCAGGCCTTGAGGAGTTGCTGAGAGAACTCCCAACAGAACCAACAGCCACTGTCTTGCTCAAGTGGTACAGTCCTCATTTTGTATTTGCTGAGAGTCAAAGTCACCCACCAGCAGTACAGGGATCTCTGCTTCAGGGACAATGGCCTCACCATCCAAGATCCTAGGCTTTTAGTTTCAAAATGCTTAGTCAATTCGGTACTCCCAGAACTAGGAATGTGGAGGCAAGAGTTTAAGGTCAACCTGAGCTACCTAGTTAGAGGGTCACAAAATGAAACAACACCCCCCCAAGACAAACAAACAACCAAAAACCCCACTGAGTACATATATACCAGACAGACAGACAGACAGACAGTCAGTCAGACAGACAGACAAAAAACCAAGGGGCATGGCTCAGTTATAGACCACTGGCCTGGCTTGCACCGGCCCTGCGCCACAGAAGGAAAACAACAGCGACCAAAATCAACCGCAAACCACTCAGGGCCCAAGGTGGCTCTGGGAGAGATGGGGAGGAAACAGCCAACGGGTCCTAACTAACCGTGTTAGTGTGCAGAAAAAAAAAATCCACTACAAAGCTTGCCTGCCTTTTGCAAAAGGCTGTAGATCCCACTCTGAGATTTCCTTTTGACTTCCAAGAACGGAAATGAGGAAGTAGGAAGACAGCGTGACTTAGTGCATTCCGCGGGAGTACTCCTGCAATGGAGAGCCACCTGTGGAAACGCTGCTGGCCACACACTGATGCCACTGCCCTGGCGACTTTGCGTCTAGGAAATAGTCAGAGGACAGTCGGTAATTTCGTTGGTTTTGTTTTTTTTTTTTTTTTCCGATGTCATCTTGTTGCTATGCTGCCTAGTCTGGTATCCAACACGGAGACTCGAGCGGTTCTGCCACCGCAGCTTTCTGCTTTCTGGGAGCTAGCTGCCAGGCCCTGCAGAGTCTATTCTGACCCTCCGCCTTTTTCGAGGCCGGATTTCTCCTGCTTCTGCTGCTGTGCGCTGTACGGATTAGCTGGCTGAGTGTTTCTGGAGGATTTTCTTGTCTCTGTCTTCCCGTTCACTGTAGAAATGCCAGGATTACAGATGCCCACCACCTCCACATCAAACTTGCATTACTGGGATTGCATTCTGGTGTTTTTTATTTGATGAGCCATCTCCCTTTCTTTCTTTCCTTCCTTCCTTCTTTCCTTCCTTCCCCTTTTCCTTTCCTCTCTCTCTCTCTCTCTTTTTTTTTTTTTTTTTTTTTTTTTTTTTTTTTTTTTTGAGACAGGGATTCCTTGTGTAGCTCTGTCTGTCCTGGAACTCACTGCAGACCAGGCTGACCTTAAACTCAGAGACCCACCAGCTCTCCTCTTTCTTTATCTGAAACAAGGTCTCATGCCTCCCAGGCTGCACTGAACTCCCTGTGTAGCCCAGGATGACTTTGAGCTCGTGGTCCTTGCTCTTCCTCCTAAGTACTGGGATTACAGGTGTGTGCCACCGGGTTAACGTAGTACTGAGGATGCAATCCAGCACCTCCTGCATGGTAAGTGAGCCCAACCCCTGAACCCCACATTCATAACCTTGATCTACCTTTATGCATGTTAGTGTTATCTCTAACAACTTGTTATAGACATTAGATTTACTGTTATACAAAAAATATACATAATATCTTGTCACAAGAAAAACTATTTTTAGAAGGAACTCTAATTTGAAGAAAAGCGTGTGCGTTGTGTGAACCCCCGAAAAAGGCTGAACGAACGAATATACTATGAAGTGTTGATAGTATTTAATTTTGGCAAGAGACAACCTTTATTTTCTCTTTAGAATTCCCAAGTTTTCTACGATCAGTTTATATCAGCCATAAAAGCCCCTTGCCAGAGGTAATGGTGTCCACCTATAATCCTGAGTCTTAAGGGTGAGGACAAGGAGCACCAGGAGTTCAAGGGTCTCCTCTATTAACAGCAAGTTTGGGCCAAAGTCTTTAAAGAAAGATAGGCTCAGCTGGGCAGTGGTGACACACACCTTTAATCCCAGCCAGTTTTTTTTTTGTTGTTGTTGTTTTGTTTTGTTTTTTTCTGTGCTAAAGCTTGAACCCAGGGCCTCAAGCAAGTTCTCTACCACTTAACCATACCCCTAGCCCTTTGACCCTTTTAAATTTAATTTAATTAATTAATTTTATTTTATGTGCATTGGTGTAAAGGTGTCAGATCCCCAGAGACTAGAGTTACAAACAGGTGTGAGTCTCAACCTGCCTCCTGCCTCAACCTCTTGAGTACTGAAATTACAGGATTGCTGGGGAATGAACCCAAGACTTCCTACATGTTACCTTGGTAACAGGATCTGGAAGCATCAGGACCAGGATTCTAAACCGGGAGGGTCTGATTCCCAGGGCTCTCTCTGCTGTTGACCACAGAGCACCCCATAAGTGAGGCTGGGTGGGTGGGGGGGTCACAGACACTCAGCTAATATTGACAGCTTGCCTGCCCTGAGGAGTTTTACTTCAAACACTAATAAAGCTGTCAGTTACCTTCTTTTTCTCCCCTCAGAGTTGAGAACCAAACCCAGGGCCTTGTGTTTGCTAGGCAAACACTCTCTCTACCACTGAGCTAAATCCCTAACCCCAACATTGTCAAGCTTTAAAAACAAACAAATAAGGGGGCTGGAGAGACAACTCAGGGGTTTAGAGCCCTGGCTGCTCTTCCAGAGGACCCGGGTTCAATTCCCAGCACCCACATGGCAGCTCACAACTGTCTGTAACTCCCATGGCAAAACGCCAAAATAAAAATAACATAAAAAAAAACCCTCATTTTATTACAACATTTACTTCCAGATTAACTACCAAGACCTCCGCAGGTCCTCAGAGCTCTCTCTGATACAGTGGACTTCCTCTCTTCCCCTCCCCTCCATCCTCAACCTTCACCAGTTCGGACCTTGCACTTTCCTGCCTCTGAGTCCTGGGCAAGCTGTTTCTTTGGATTATAATGTCCTTTCCCTGTCGTGGCTGCTAAAGTTCAATCTGCCCTTTGACCCTCCCTGACCTTTCTAATTGTCAACTCAGTGAGCTTTCTTTCAGTTTGGAATTTCCGGTCCTTTTCACTTGCTCTTGTCCAGGGCCCTTAAGGTGCTGTAGTAACAACTTACCATTGCACACGCTATAACCTATATTAATATCTCATGATTTGTTCCCTCTTGTTCATTTCTCTCTCGTATTCTTTCTTATTTCCTTTTTTTTGAGATATGATCTCATTGTGAAGCCCTAGAATTTAGCATGTAGACCAGGCTGGCCTTGAGTTCGCAGAGCTCCACCTGCTTTCCCTGTGTTGAGACTAAAGGCCTATCTATGCCACTAAGTGTGACGCTCTTTGCTCTTCTGTTGTTGCAAATGAATATAAAGGGAATTTTTAATGTTTTTGTGACAAACCTATTGCATTGCTTTGATATTCCTTTTTTTTTTTTTTTTTTTTTTTTTGTTCAAGACAAGGTTTCTCTATGTAGCCCTGGCTGTACTAGAACTCACTCTGTAGACCAGGCTGGCTTCAAACTCACAGAGATCCACTTGCCTCTGACTCCTGAGTGCTGGGATTAAAGGTGTGAGCCACCACTGCTGGCTGCTCGATATTCAATTTAAAAATGTATATCTAGGAGCTAGAGGGCTGGATCACAGGTTAAGATCACCCAGCGATCTTTAAAGGATCTGGGTTCCATCACAGCACCCACACGGTGGCTCACAACTCCCTGTAGCCCCAGCTCCAGTGTTTCTGATGCCCTGCTCTGGCCTCCTCAGGCACCTGAACACATGTGGTACGCATAGGGACAACCTGGCACACACATATATACATAGGAACAAAATTTTAAAATTAAGTCTATGAAAAGACACCACGTTAACATAAACAAAACCCCAAAATGAAAACCAACAGACAAGTACAGTAAAGACACAGCTATGTCTAGAATTCCTTTCCCTCGGGGGACTGTGCTCTCCCCCACTGGCCTTAGGGGAATGAAGCAAACATACCCTCTCACTATCACTGGTGCAGACCAAAATCACTTGTCAGCAATTGCACAGGGCTGGATTTTATTTAGGTTGGTTCCTATCCTGATGATCTGGGCAATGTCTTTACCAACTGTTGCTTCAATTGCTTTTCTACTTGGCTTTTTGTTGTGTGCGATGTTGCCGCTTGTAAATACATTTATGGCTCATTTCGTGTCTCATTAGAAATCTTTACAGTCCAGCAACATTGGGCTTTTTCTGAGAGCTGGGGAGTGAACCTAGGGCCTTACAGGCACTGAGCAAATGCTGCTACTGAATTCTGCAGGTTGTCTTTTAATTTAAAAAAAAAAGAATAAAAAAAATTTAGATGTATTTTTATGTGCCTGCATGGAAATATGAGCGTCATGCGCATACCTGGTGCCCGTTAGGTCAGAAGAGGGCATCAGATCTACTGGGATTGGAGTTACATGTGGTTGTGAGCCACAGTGGAACCAGGTCCTCTGCAAGAGCAAGTGCTCCTAACTGCTGAGCTAACTATCCAGGCCTTAAAATTGCTTTTAAAAAATAGATTTATTTATTTATTATTATTATGTGTATGAGCATTTGCTGACATGTCTGTCTGTCTGTCTGTCTGCACACCACATGCCTGTCTAGTAGTACCCAATCAATGAAGCCAGAAAAAGGCACTGGAGCCCTGGAACTCATGCGGTGCTGGAAATTGAACCTGGGTCCTCTGCAAAAGCAGCATGTGCTCTTTTGTTTGTTTGTTTGTTTGTTTTTCAGGACAGGGTTTCTTTGGTGCCTGTCCCGGAACTAGCTCTTGTAGACCAGGCTGGCCTCGAACTCCCAGAGATCCACCTGCCTCTGCCTCCTGAGTGCTGGGATTAAAGGCGTGCGCCACCACCGCCTGGCTCAGCCTATGCTCTTAACGGCTGAACTATCTCTCCAGTCTCTCAGCTCTTGTACAGCCTAGGCTGGTCTAGAATTTTCAGGTTCTGGGGTCACAGCATGCCCCGCAATAGCTCTTTAAATGATGTCATATGTGGAGCAACAAAGATGCTTTTTTTTTTTTTTTTTTTTTTTTTTTTGATTTTTCGAGACAGGGTTTCTCCGTAGCTTTTGGTTCCTGTCCTGGAACTAGCTCTTGTAGACCAGGCTGGCCTTGAACTCCCAGAGATCCGCCTGCCTCTGCCTCCCGAGTGCAAAGATGCTTTTGGAGGTTAAAACAGTTGTGTGTCCACGCTACAGTTCTTTGTCCTTCTGCTTCGACCCCACCTCCACCCCCAACCCCCAGGCCCAGGTCCTGCTTTGTGTACTTGGTGCCCAAAGCATCTAGTTCTTGGGATTTATAGACACCGATGGCTTTGGGGAACAATTTTTTTCCCTCTCAAGTTCAGCATCAAAAGGCATTTCTTTCAACACTCCAGGGGGAAAATAGCAACCAAGAGAATCAATAGCCCTAACCCAAACAGAACGGATTTGGGTGAGGTTTTCTCTACAGACCCCTGCCTGTCTTTTAAAATGACGAGTCATTTCAACCTCTTATATCTTTCTCTTTCAACTCTACTAAGAAACAAATGTTGGCCGCGATGGTATAACTGTGATCTCAGCACTGAGGCAGGGTCACCCCCATAATTCTGGGGCAAACTGGGCTACAAGCAACACTCTGTCTTTAAAAAGGAGGGAAGAAGGAAGGAAAGACATGTAAAAACTTTGACAGGTAGATAGTAAGTTCTAGGGACTAGAGAGATGGCTCAGTGCCTAAGAGGATCAGGCTTCGGTTCCCAACACCCACAGTGCTCACAACCATCTGTAATTCCAGTAACTCCAGGGATCTGCTGCCCTCTTCTGACTTTTTTTTTATTTTATTTTTTTTTATTTTTCGAGACAGGGTTTTTCCGTAGCTTTTTTGGGTCCCATCCTGGAACTAGCTCTTGTAGACCAGGCTGGCCTTGAACTCACAGAGATCCGCCTGCCTCTGCCTCCCGAGTGCTGGGATTAAAAGCGTGCGCCACCACCATCCGGCTCTCTTCTGACTTTTGTAGGCGCTGCATCCATGAAGTGCGCAGACATATGTGCAAACAATCATTTACATAAAATAAAAACTAAAAAGAAAACCTAAAAAGATAAGCATTCTGACCTTTAAGTACTATATGGCCACAAGTTATCTTCATCACAATATTTTTATATTTTTGTACATTACAATTAGAAGGTTCAAAGAACATATGCTTTTATTTTTCAATGATTATACCTAAATTTGAAAGAGAAATTTTGAGCCAGGCGTTGATGGCACACACCTTTAATTCCAGCACTCGGGAGACAGAGGCAGGAGGATCTCTGTGAGTTTGAGGCCAGCCTGGTTTACAAAAGCTAGTTCCAGGATAGCCAGGATAGCTAGGGCTGTTACACAGAGAAACCTTACCTCGAAAAACCAAAAAAAAAAAAAACAAAAAACCAACCAACCAAACAAACAAACAAAAAAAACCAAAACCAAAAAAAACCAAAACCAAAACAAACAAACAAAACCAAGCAAAGAGAGATTTTGTTTTGTTTTAGTCTTGAATGAGCACCCAAGTCGTAACTGACAGTCACAGGAATTGACATCCATAGGTGAGAAAGCTGAGGCCAGACACAGGACGAAACTCTCCTAGGCAAAAATCCCCCTTTCTCTCTGCTAGGCTTCATGGTGCAAGCCCGCCTTGCAGATTTTTTTTTTTTTTTCTGGGAAGCCTATCTTTTCTGGAACTGAGGCAAAAGAATCATAAATGTCAGGCTAGCCTGTGCTACAAAATGAGTTCAAGGCCAGCCTAGGCAATTAAGTAAGATCCTGTCTCAAAAACGTTTTTTAAATATTTAAAAATTTGTTTTATGCGTATGGATGTTTTGACTGCGTGTATGTCTGTGCATCACGCCACACCCATGCCTGGTGCCTTCGGAAGCCAGAAGACAGCATCAGAGTCTCTGGATCTGAAGTTAGAGAGATGATCGTGAGCCACCATATAGGTGCTGGGAACCCGACCTGGGTCCTCTGCAAGAACAGTCATGCTCGTAACTATGGAATCATCTCTCTAGCCCCATTTCAACAGACAGAGAGACAGAGAGACAGAGAGAGAGAGAACTAGGGTTACAACTCAGTGGTGGAAGTCCTGTTTTGGTTTCAGGACTGAAAACAACAAAAACAAAAATGCAGACATGAGCTCACAGGAAGACAAATGGAAGCAGCCGCAAAGACTGCAGTGGATTCCCTCAGGGGTCACCATGGGAGATGACGGGACATGGTATTCTCCCAACTACTCTGGCAAAGCTGCCATAGCGGCCAGAGAAGATGGACAGGTCAGCTGAGCAGCAACATCCCCAGAACGCCTTCCTCACACTCTCTGTGGAGCCCCCAGGACCTGAACATGCTGCCCTGAGGATGTGAGGGCATGCCTTAGTTACTGTTCTATTGCTTCCAGGAGACACCATGATCAAGGCAGCTCATAGAACACATTTAACCGGAGGCTTGCTGACAGTTTCCGAGGGTAAGTCCCCGATCATTGCGACGGGGACTATGGCAGCATGCATGGTGCTGGAGCAGGAGCTGAGTGCTTATATCTGATCTGCAAGATGGAGGCAAAGAGAATGAGACTAGGCCTGGTAGGGGCTTCTGAAACCTCAAAGCCCACCCTCAGTGACATACCTCTTTTCACAAGGCCACACCTCCTAATACTTCCTAAACTAAGTCCACCAGCTTCAAACTAAGCATTTAAATACATGAGCCAACAGAGGCCAGTCTCATTCAAAGCCCCCCAGGGCATCTGGCTTTGCCCACCTCTCATTTGACCCTTCTGGCATGACCCCTTCGCCTGACCCAGGAATGGAGTTGTCGTCACCCATTCCTCTCCTTCCCACCACCTTTCAGCCAGCAGATTGAGTCTGCGGCTTCTATCCTTGTAATGTCTGTCACCTCCCTCCATTCTAGGGTCATTATCTCCTGTTTCATCTGCTCCGTTGACTGCTAACTACCTCATTAATATTCCTGGGCCTCTGCTTTAGAAAACTCCAAGTGACTTTCCATATCCAGGGGACAGTTACGTTCAAGCATCTTCTCCTTCTTCAAGGATCTCAACATGGCTCCCTGCAACTCAGCTCAAACTCCTCAGCACAGGTCCCAGGCCCTGCATGCACAGACTTGCTGCAGCTCAGCTCCCAGCAGCCACTGGGAAGCCAGGTGGGGTGAGATGGGTTTGGGGGGACAATGTCTTATTAGCCCATTCCTTTTCTCCCTCGGTCCCTGACGATAATCCTTCTTCCACACCTCCTTCTTTTTCTCCTGACACCCCTTCTCAGGGACAGGCTCTGGGGGACAGTCTTGTCTTCTGTGTCCCAGCACTCTGAATCCACTGCCCCTGTGATCGTGACCTTCAGTTTGTGTCTGCTTGACACGCCGCATCCAGCCTACCGTGTGGCCTACCGGAGCCGCTTGATCCACAAGGGAATGTTTAAATATGGTAAACAGAGAAAGTAATGAAGGGATGTGAGTCTAACCCTGACCTTGCTCCTGACTACGGCATGCCCCCCTCCTCCATCGGCACGTGCTGTGTGCCTGTGCTGAGATATCACACCATACCCCAGAAACATGTACAATTATCACATGTTAGAAACAAATGATCAGGGAAAGAAAACAGCGGAGCCAAGCTCCCGGCGCAGTGGGACCCTGAGTTCTGGTCTCTTACATAGCCTTCTCCATGTTTGTCCATGTAGCAAAGACTGGATGGCTTGGGAAGAACATTTAGACACACCTCTAAGAGGAAGGAGTTTGGACTCCTACTTACGGAGCGAGCGAAGAGGCATCCTGAGATGTGAGAGCCTCTAGTCGGCAGGGGCATCACCAGGTGATGAACAGCAAGCAGTTCAAGAACACTGTGGAACTTCAGAGCACAGCATGGCTGGAACCTGGTCCGGCATTCTGTCTGAGAGGCAGCAAAAGTTCTACACAGATGCCTGGAGCTGGAGTTTGGGGCAGTTGGTAGGTGCCTGATGTGTGTGTGCTGGGATCTGAACTTGGGTTCTCTGTCATAGCAGTTGAAGCCTTGAATTTCTCCAGGCCCTAAATAGTGTACTAGCAAGGTAAGCCAGGGACATCGTGTGGTCTAACTCATTTGAAAGCAGCCATGTTCAGGCTGTGAGAGGCAAGACGCTGCCCCGAAGACCTGCCCACCCAAGTGATCACTTGGGTTTCTTCCTCGGAGCGTCTAGTCCCTTGGAAAGCAAGTGACTCACAGCAGCATTCCTTCCGCGCTGACTATCTAGTCACTCGAGGAATGCTGAGGGCCATGGAATTCTCCAGCACTTGGGCGAGGAGAGCAGCTGCCTTTGGAAATCCCAGGCCATCCTCCCATTGTCACCACCCTGCACAGGTTCCTCAGGCTGCTCGGCGCCCGGGAAGGCTGGGCGAGCAGAACTACCTCAAGCATACTTTTGAGGCCAGCTAGAAACCAGCAGAGGTTCCCCTAACCCGACAGTAAAGGCCAGGCAGCTTGTACTTACAGGAGGCCTCCTGCTGCCTGGAACAGCTTAACGGGCTTGGGCCCTTCCTTCCCCACAGAGAGGAGGGTAACACCAGACAGGATGCTTATTTGACTAGAGCTCCAGGGAGGGGGCAAACCTGCTTTGATGTTCTTAGAATGGGAGGTGGGAGAGGAGAAGGGGGAGGGGAAGCACCACAAGCTTTAAAGAACCCAGCAGGACGGTGGCCACGCCTTTAATCCCAGCACTTGGGAGGCAGAGGCAAGCCGATCAGTTCGAGGCCAGCCTGGTCTACAAGAGCTAGTTCCAGGATAGCTAGGGCTGTTACACAGAGAAACCCTGTCTCAAAAAACAAACAAACAAACAAACAAAAAATCTGGAGGCAGAAGCAGGCAGATCTCTGTGAGTTTGAGGCTAGCCTGGCCTAAAGAGAGAGTTTCAGGCTAGCAAGGGCTACATAGGGAGGCCCTGTCTCTAAGCAAGCAAACAAACACAGTTACTAGAAGCCAAGGTTGTTTCTCTGGTGCCTCTGCTGAGGGAGGGGATAAAATCGTTTTCTGAAGAAGGGAAAACCTGGTCACTCTGCTCTTCAAGGGAGTGTTTTAGCCAGGTCCCAAATCTCCCGGTCCTCAGGCCTCACCCCAGGAGTTCTGGGATTGCAGGTGTGTATCTACACACTGTCTTTAGTTGGAGAGGTTTTATCTGCTGTGCTAAAGATCTCTCTGGAGGAAGAATGCCGTATCGGGCAGATGCTAAGACTGCACTCTAAGGCCTGACAAGGCAGTCCACAGGAAGGGAAGACCATGTTTTTCCATGATCACTCATTGGTGGACACTTGCCAAAGACAGTATTTGCACAACAGGTTCATGCTCAGCCTTTCGTGTGGTTCCTTCAGGCCCTCCTCTTGAGCTCTTGACTTCCGTTCATGTGCATGTGTGTAGCTGTGTACCTGAGGGTGTGTGTGGGGAGCAGGGGCCACCGAGATGGTTTTCGTCATTAGAAAAGTGGGTGCATTTCAAGCACTGTTATTAATTAGTGGGCTCTTTTTTTAATGTCGTGGGTGTTTTAGCTGCATGTGTGTCTGTGCACCCACAACTGCATGCCAGGTGACCCCGGAAGACCAGATGGGGGCATTGGATTCCCTGAAGCTGGAGTTATAGGCAGTTGGAAACCTCATGTGGGAATCGAGCCTGCGTTGTCTCTCTGAAAAAACAGTCAGTACTCTTAATCTCTAAGGCATCTCTGCCTGCCTTCCTTCCTTCCTTCCTTCCTTCCTTCCTTCCTTCCTTCCTTCCTTCCTTCCTTCCTCCATTCCTTCTTCCCATCCCTCCCTCACTCCCTTTCTTCCCTTTTTAGAGACAGAATCTCATTATGTAGCTCTTGCTCACCAGGCTGATCTCAAACTCACAGATCTGCTGCCTCTACCTCCCAAGTATGTACCAGCACCCCCAGCTCATTAGTGGAGTTGGGTTACTATTTTGGATCACTTGGTCCTAATTTTTGTTGTTGTTATTGTTATCACCATAGCAATTCTGGTCCATTTTTTCAATGCTGGAATAAATAATATTCAAATTAGAAAGTAAGAAAATAATGCTAAGCCGGGCGGTGGTGGCGCACGCATTTAATCCCAGCACTTGGGAGGCAGAGGCAGGTGAATCTCTGTGAGTTCGAGACCAGCCTGGTCTACAAGAGCTAGTTCCAGGACAGGCTCCAAAGCCACAGAGAAACCCTGTCTCGAAAAACCAAAAAAAAAAAAAAAAAAAAGAAAATAATGCTAATAGACATTTTTAAGTGTTTCATATTGTATTGCTTTGACATTATTTTAATTTTATCAGTAGATATAATGAGTAGTGTCCACTTTGGACACCATTTGGTGTATAAACCATCTGGTTTCTTCATTCATGCCGACAAGCAGTATATATGGTTGGGTCCAAAGAAGGTTATGAAACAAGACTTTGCAAAAACATTCTTTGTTTGATTTTAAATTATTGTTTTGTAGGCAAATTTGATTAGGAAAAAAAATGTTTCTTTTCTAAGTGAGGCCCCTCCATTGAGCCAATAACGAATTTGTTTGAAAATAATTCACGGCTTCTAGAACTCCAGAGTATAATTTTTTCCCTTTAATTAGTAGCTTAGATTTTTTTAAGCCAATGCCAAATGCAACGTGAGCTCAAGTTTTTCAGATCATCTCTAAACTTAGAACCCGTGATTTTCAAGTGGGTTCTAAATTTGGCAAAATACCTCCCCCTCGCCACGGTAGCGAGCAGTTTTCCCATTCTTAAGAGTTTGTCTCATTTTCTGAACAAGAAAAACTTTCTCTTTATTTTTAAATAATTGTTTCTATTTCCCTTCTGGTGAGTACCAAATGCCACAAAACCTATTTGATATCGATAAAACCAGTATAACAGCTTTTTGAAAGAAAAGGGGAATGTGGAAGGGAAAAAAAGGTCATTTGCCTCTTTCTTATTTTGGGGGGGTCCCCATACAATGTCCCACTAATTAGCCCTAAAAAGAGGGGCCAGGGATGTGACTCAGGACAGTAAGCGCCCATGGGAAGTTCAGTCCCCAGCCCCCATGGGAAGGGTTGGGCATGTGACAGATGTCTGCACTGGGAAGTGGAGACAGGAGGCTGAGCTCATGGTCACAGCCAGCCTGAATCACTGAGCTTCAAGTGGAGTGAGAGACCCTGTCCCAGAAAATAGAGTGATGGAGAAAGACACTGGTTGACTAACTCTGGTTCCCCTAAGCATATACATACAGGTATACGCACATGAACATGTAGGTATAACACAGATACACACCCATCACACATACACATCTCACACACACCCACATACCACACATACCCTTCACACACACACCACACACACACACCACATACCCTTCACACACACACACACACACCACATACCCTTCACACACACACCACATACCCTTCACACACACACACACACACACACACTCTCTCTCTCTCTCTCTCTCTCTCTCTCTCTCTCTCTCTCTCTCTCATCCTCCTAGAAAAAACTGATGTCCAAACTTGATGATGATGAGTAGGCTTGAGGGAAGGTAGACACCTCTCTCTCTACTGGGTCGTGGTGGCACATGCCTTTAATCCCAGCACTGTGGAGGCAGAGGCAGGCGGATCTCTGAGTTTGAGGCCAGCCTGGTCTACAGAGTTAGTTCCAGGACAGCTAGGGCTACACCTAGAAACCCTGTCATGTATGTATAGACACACACACACACACACAAATATATGTGTATGTATACATATATATAATTTTATTTATTTATCTATTTATTTATTTAGCCTTTACATACCAATCCCAGTTCCCCCTCCCTCCTCTTCTCCGACTCTTCCCCCTTCCCCCATCTAACCCCATATCTGCTCCTCAGAGAAGTTAAGGTCTCCCCTGGAAAGTCAACTAAGTCTCACCACATTGAGGCAGGACCAATGCCTCCCCCAACCCCCATGCCTAGGCTTAGTAAGGTATCCAAGCCTCAAAGCAGACACACATGAACCTGGAAGTCAACTCTGATATTTAGTTTACTCTTTAAAGTAAATTCTTTTTTTAAAAAAATATTTATTTTTATTATATACAGTGGTTTGCCTGCCTGTGGACCAGAAGAGGGAACCAGATCTCATTACAGATGGTTGTGAGCCACCACCATGTGGTTGCTGGTAATTGAACTCAGGACCTTTGGAAGAGCAAGCAATGCTCTTAACCTCTGAGCCATTTCTCCAGCCCTAAAGTAAATTCTTATGATGCCATTGGACCTGAAGGAGTGGACCAAGAAGAGCTGAAGCTAAACGGCACATTTTCTTCTGTAACATACCTGCAGATTCAGGGGCTCTTGTTCCTGACAGGAGGGCCAGGAATACCATACCACACCATGTCTTCCTGCAGGCTTTCCTATCAGTTGCCCCCTGAAGGCTCTAATTCTAAATAAGTAACAGGCTTTTTTCCCATCTGTCTGCTTGGATCACAGTGTGACCCTGGGCCACTTCCCTGCACCATTAGCTCTGCCTCTGACACCTGTGGGCACCGTGGCTGGAGATTTCAAGCAGAAAGTCTTGGTAATGGCCAGAGACTACACATCCAGAGAAGGCATGTATGCACCCTGTGACCAGAGACCACAAATCCAGAGAAGGCATCTATGCACCCTGTGGACAGAGACCACACAGAGAATGCATGTCTGTGGCCAGAGACCACACACCCAGAGAATGCATGTTTGCACCCTGTGGCCCAGATACAGTGGAGTGAACCACAAGAGGGGCTTCAGCTGAGCCATCTGCTCAGCACCCTCTTTGAAGATGGGGTCTTGCTAGGGAGCCCCAGGTAACCTCAACCTTGCTATCTGTCCTCCTGCCTCAGCCTTCAGAGTGCTTGCATTATGTGTGGGTACCACATGTCAGGGGCTTTATTGTCATTAAAATGAAAAAAAATGCCAACATATATTCTTCGAAGGCCAATTTTGGATTTTGTTGGGCAAATCTGATAGTCTTTGAAAGTTGTCCTTACATGCTTTAAAAGTGGATTTGTTTTGCATTGCGTGTATATGTGTGTGTCAGTGTGGGTTTTCTTAGAGTCCAGAAGAGGGCGGTGGATCTCCTGGGACTGGAGTCAAAGGTGATTGTGAGTCGCCCAAGGTAGGTGTAAGGAACTGAACTAAGGTCTTCTGCAGTAGCAGTATAGGCTCTTAACCCCTGAGCTAACCTTCCAACCCCCACATATTTGCTTAAACATCTATCTATCTATCTATCTAGCTAGCTAGCTATCTAGCTATCTAGCTATCTAGCTATCTATCTATCGTGTGTAAGTCTATATAGGACATGGGGGGGCGCAGCATGTATCATGGGTCAACACAGAGGTCAGAGGACAACTCTGGAGTTAATTCTCTCCTTCTACCTTTACACAAGCTCCAGGTATTGGACTTAGGCTGCCAGGCCTGTACAGTAAGTGTCTTTATCTGCTGAGCCACCTCACTGGCCCAGTCTCTCTCACCCTCTCTTGTTCCTGCTGGAATCCGGGAGGAGGAACTGTAGAAATGCACTGCTGGGGCCCTGGAGAGGGCTGGGCTTGCAATTCTCCGTTAAGTCTTCGCTTTTCTGCCTATGTCTAGTTACGGAGGATGCTGTGGTTTGGTTCTTACGCATCCCCTCCAGGATCCGCAAGGTATAAGCTTGCTCCCTGGGATGAAGTGATTAGGAGGTGGAACTGTGTGTGTGTGTGTTTGTGTGTATGCATGCGCACACACACACACACGCATGTGCCCTCGAAGGGGGCTGTGGAATTCTGCTATGCACCTCTCTCTTACTTTCTGTCCATATTCTTCTCTTGGTGCCACTAGCTGCTTCCCCTGACGCTAGGCGGGGCCTGCCTTGTCACTAGACCAGCAGCAAGGTGCAGCTGACTGTGCACCTGTGAAACCCTGGGACCAAGGAAAGAAACCTTTTCTCATCGTAAGCTAACAGCTGTGGGTATTCCGTGTAGCAACAGGATGCTGATTGACAAGAAGGATGTGAGGATCCCTCAAATCAAGGAAGAACTCAGCAAATGCTTCCTGAAAGTGGGGTCTGAAGTCACTGTGATACTACAGCTGTACCTGAATGACAGGGTACCTAGGTCTGATATGGGCCTACTGGGCCTCTGATATCCAGACTGGGCCATTCAGCACAAGGAAGTGCCCTGGCCACCAGGCTAACAGTCTCAGCTGTCACTTATCCTTCCCATTTCCCCTTTCCTTGCTTCACACCGAGTTTCTCTGTATCCTTGTCTTGCAGGCAGCCTCAAAATCTGACTCAATGCTGACCTTTCCAAGACCATAACCATTCCCCAAACCATGCCGTTCTCACAGAGACACCAAGTATGAGAGACAACCCGTCATTGATTGCCAGTTCCCTACTCTGCACAAACCAGAGCAGTGACACCCAGAGGACACCTAGGAAGGGCAATCCATTTGCTACATCGGTGCCCTTTGTGTTTCTGTTGTTCTGATTAATACCATGACCAAAAGCGAGGTGGAGAGCAAAGGCTTGGCTTTACCCAGAGAACCAGGGCTCACGGAGGAAATGAAGCAGAGACCACGGAGGGGCGATGGGTACTGACTCGCTCCAGGGCTCATGTTCAGCTAGCGTTCTTGTACAGTCCAGGTCCTCCTACCAGGTGATGGCCACACCCACACTTGGCTGGGCCTTCCTCCATCAGTTAGCTATCAGGACAATGCTGCACACACAAGTCAAGTCCGTGAACCAGACTGATCTGAACAATTCTTCAGCTGGGGTTTCCTCTTCCCCGGGTGACTCTAAGTGTGTGTCAAGTTGTGACAATTGCCTCGATGTAATTTTGCAAGGACCTGCTCTGGATGGTTGTGAAAGCTGTGTTGCTGAATTCACTGAGGCAAACACAAAGATAAAATGAAACAACAACAGAGTCAACTGTGTCCCCGGCCACAGGGACTTGGTTAAGGTGAAATTAAAACTCACCTGCCAATCATCTTAAAAGCTCTTACGTATTTCATTGAGACACAAGTTGACGAGAATACTCTAATAAAGGAATACCTTGAGGACCACAGGCTAAGTGTGAAAATCATCTTCAATACAAAAGCTAAAAGAGCCTTGGCCAAATGACACGCTTGAAGTGAAATACATGTAAAGACACTTGAACTTAGGGGCATTTTGGTATTCCATACATTTGCATGGCTTAGACATTCCTAATCTATGGCTGGAGTCATCTGCCAACATCAAGGCCTCCAGAAGGTTTTTGTGAACCCTCGCCTTAGAAGAAAGGCAACATTAAAATCGGGATGTTTTAGGGCTGCTGAAGATGGTTCAGCAGGAGAAAGAGCTTACTGTGTAGACACGAGGCCAGGAGCTGGATCCCTGGACGCCATGGTGACAGGAGTAAGACAGGACTCTCAAATATTGACCTCTGACCTCCACCTATGTGCCAAGGCACACGCACACATATCACACACAGACACAATGGCACTAAATAAAAATAAAAGTCTTGAAAAGATGCTTTAAATTTATAAGGATATTAAATAATAGTGAATAATTTCCGCTCATATATATATATATATAATGTCAGATATTATAGATAATAATCATATGTTCAGATTCAACCACTAATATGAGCAACACTAATAAGCATTTCAGATATGGATCTACACGTATTTGCCTTCATGGGCATACAACAGGCAAAAGAAAATGGGTGGTGGGGTATTCAAGCATAGTTTTTTTTTTTTTGCCCCTAGACAGGGTTTCTCTGTAGCTTTGGGGCCTGTCCTGGAACTCGCTCTGTAGACCAGACTGGCCTCGAACTCACAGAGATCCATCTGCCTCTGCCTCCCCAATGCTAGGATTAAAGGTGTGCGCCACCACCGCCCAGCCAAACATAGGTTTTTAACTAGGGTCGTGAATCATGAATAGATCGATCTCCATCACTGTCTGGGAAGAATTTCAGTCAGGTAATTTAAAGGTGGTAATAAATATAAGCCAAACTGTTACTGAACACGATGCTTCAGTTCCAATACCTCATTTCCAGAAAGAAGAAAAAGGAGCTACTGTCCACGTTTTAGAACAAACTGATTAGAAGAAAGACGGTGGAAACTCCTTTTATAGCCAGATTCTGCAGCCAAATTCTGCAGCCAAAAATCAGATTCCGAGCTTGCATCTTGAAAGCCAGGATCCATTCAGAGTATTCCAAGAATAGTTGTCAAATTGCTGGAAAGTATCGTTTCCGTACGCTATCTGTACGCTAGCCTCAAAATAGAATTTAAAACTGAGAGGCAGGTCTGAGTCAGTCTTGGCCAACCCAATCAAGTTATTGTCATGCTCCCAAAAGTTCTAGTGACGTCTAGAAATGTTCCTCAGGTCTGCTGCAGGCAGGCACTGGTCTAAGCTGTGGGACAGTGTAAGCTGCACGTGGGCCCTTTCACAGAGAGAGAGAGAGAGAGAGAGAGAGAGAGAGAGAGAGAGAGAGAGAGATGCAGAACGAAACAGCTGCTTTCCTCTTCTTTTACTTGGGGATGTGTATGGGGTGGGGGGTATGCACAGGCTATGACCAGAAGACAACCCCAGGTACAGGTCCTAGCTTTCCTCCCTGACACAGGGTCTCTGTCATTCACCTGCTGCAGATGCCAGACTCTGACTGCCATGTCACCTTAGGCTGTGGTTACAGCTGTGGTAGCTTGATGTAAGTCCTGGGAAGTTGAACTCAGGGCCTTGTGTCTGTGCCGCACATGATTTCACCCTCTGAGTCATCTTTCTCAGCTCTTCCCTTTAAAGATGGCTCCTGTGTGGGTAGGAGGGGTGCCTGTGCCAAGGTACGTGTGTGCGGGGTAGAGGACAACCCCGTAGAGTTGGTGCTTTCCTTTCGCTTTTATGGGGCTCCCGGGATTGAACACAGGTCACCAGGCTTCTATAGAAAGCGTCTTTACCCCTTGAGCCATCTTGCCATCCCCCATTTTTAAGGGGGGGGCTCACTGTGTAACCGTGACTAACCTCTAACCTGTAGTCCTCCTGCCTCTGCCTCCTAAGTTTTGAGGTTACAGCTGTGACCCCATCAGGAGCATTCAAGGCTGGTCTCCTGAACGCCACACCCCTAAGGCATCTCTGCTACCAGGTATGGTTGAGGGGAAGGTTTATTTTAGATATGAGAGAGAGCACAGTCAGAGGAACCTGCAAGAGTCCAGACTGAACCAGAATACGAGAGGAGGAATTTGGTGGTGGGGGGGCAGGGAGAGGAAGAGAGAGGAACCAGGAGCTAAGAGACCCCATGTGAGTCCAAGAGGCCAAGAGACCCCAAAGCCAAAATGCTTGGGTTATTTAGGGAAGGGAAGCTGGCCCAAGAAACTCAGGGGCTGGAGAGGTTGAGGGAGGAGCTGGTATAGGTGAGGTGATGCTAAGAGAGACTGGTGGGGCCCACTTTGATATGTTAAACAGGCACCCCAGTTAGCCATTTGTCCTGAGTTTGAGACCTAACCACCTCCTTGTAATTAACCCTGTTAATAACTCATTGTATTTGCTCTTAGATGTTTCCTACCCTTTTTATAGACGCTCTTATATAAGGTCATAAAACAGCCTCATTGCAATATGATGTACAAACTGTACACGTCTGTGTATCCCATCAAGCTTATTTGGATAAAATGTGCAATTCTAGGGGCTGGAGGGATGGCTCAGTGGTTAAGAGTCCTGACTGCTCTTCCAGAGGCCTGGGGTTCAACTCCCAGTACCCACATGGCAGCTCACAACTGTCAGTAACTCCAAGATCTGACACCCTCACACAGACATAGATGCAGGCAAAACACCAACGTACATATAAGAATAAAAATAAGTTAATTTTTTTTTAAAAGTGCAATTCTCCATCTTTCAGTTAGTCCTAAACCTTGGTGATGGCTCCCCTTGTCAGCAGAACTGAAATGTTTGATTACTTCTGAAAAGGGGAGCCATTTGTCCTTAGCAAGAGTGCTCTACACGGTGCGAGTTAGGAAGTTTATGGTAATCTTGTGACTTCAAAGGGCAAAAGAAGTTTTAGGGTTGACTTACAGCAAGCCTCAAGAGTTCACAAACCAACTGGGGGAGAAAAACACTTAAATACTTAGAATTCAGCCAGGTGTGCTGTGCCATGTCTGGGATTCCAGCATTGCTGAGGCTGAGGTGGGATTCGTGAGCTTGAGGCAAGTTTGGGCTATCCAAGGAGACCCTGCCTCAAAAAACCAAGGAAAAATTAAACACACGGAGACATGCACTTAGAAAGAGGATTCTCTGAGTATTTCCAAACAGCATCAATGGCTTGAAGTTCCCTGGCCTTTGTGAGGGCCAGACACAGCACTGGATGCATTATGGAGTGACTCTTCATCTTCACAGCTCTGCGAGGGGGTTTACTGCAATGGTGCCCATTTTACAGATGGAAAAAATAAGGTCCAGAGCCGGGCGATGGTGGCGCATGCCTTTAATCCCAGCACTCGGGAGGCAGAGGCAGGCGGATCTCTGTGAGTTCGAGTAGTTCCAGGACAGGCTCCAAAGCCACAGAGAAACCCTGTCTCGAAAAACCAAAAAGTAAATAAATAAATAAGGTCCAGAAGTTAGGGAAGTTACCCAGGAGAGGGATGCAGTGAAGACAAGCAGGGCTGGGCTTTCTATCCAGAGAGACACACTTCACATCTACTCTCCTGATTTGATGGGATGGGAAGTGAGTAGAGGAGAAGGGATCACAAACAAATAGGGAAAAAAATGAGGGTAAATGCAGAAGCAGTAGAAAGCATACTATAGGGGTTCAGTAGCCTCGAGCCCTGGCTGCGATGTCCTAGTCAGGGTTCCTATTGCTGCGATGAAACCCCATGACCGAAAGCAGGTCGGAGAGGAAAGGGTTAATCTGGCTTATGCTTCCACGGCTTCGTGGTCCATCATTGAAGGAATCAGGACAGGAATGCAAGCAGGGCAGGAACCTGGAGACAGGAGCTGATGCAGAGGCCATGGAGCAGAGCTGCCTACTGACTTGCTCCTCATGGCTTGGTCAGGACCACCAGCCCAGGGATGATGGCATCACCCACCATGGGCTGGGCCCTCCTCCATCAGTCACTAAGAAAAGGCCTTACAGCCCCATCTTATGGAGGCATTTTCTCAATGGAGGCTCCCTCCTCTCCCATGACTTTAGCTTGTGTCAAGTTGACACAAAACCAATCAGGTCACTGCTCTTCCAGAGAACCTGGGTAGGATTTCTGGCAACCACATGTTGGCTCACAAACACTTAGGGCTCCAATTCTGGGGGAACCCAGCACCCTTTTCTGGTCTCTAGGGAGACTGGTACACACGGTGCACACACATGCAGGGAGGGAAAACCACCCACACACATATAATAAACTAATAAAATAAAATGAAACGGAAGCTTGGAACAACGGTGGTTTAAGGAAGCACATGACAGAAACGCATTCGCCCGTCCTAAACCCTACCCCTGGCCTCTGCCACACCACCCTCCTGCCTCAGCCTCCCCAGTGCTAGGATTGCAGGTGTGGCAACGGGCTTTAATTAGCTAACTTCATTTGGGGCCATTAGTCCACCATGCTCTTGTGAGGAGCCTCCTAGATGCTACGGCCATGCACTCCCTGAGGCTGTGAATGAGTTCAAAGGACCTGTGGCTGGCAGGGAGATGGTGGGGAAGGCGCCAGGCCCACTAAGGCTCTGGAGGCTCAGCAAGAAACCAACATTGGTAGAGTCCAAGCAGGTGACCAGGGACAAGGGCGGAGGGAGGTGCGGGTTTCAAGTTAGAAGTGCTTAGGCAAACCAAATCAGGAGGAATCTCATATCCCATGCATGCCTTGAGCAGGCCTGAAGGGAAGGGAAGGGCAATTAGGACAGGGTTGTCAAGTGCCCTGCCCCAGCCGGCGACCAGGGCTCTACCTGCACAGAGTATCTGCTCTGCTGGCTGCTGGCTGCTTACTGGTGTATCTTTTGATGCGCAGCTACTTTCCCATCACCCTGTGGTCTGGCTTGGAATCAGCTTTTACATCTGATATTTGCTTTTTTTCCCTCTGCTTACCATCACTCAGCATCTTTGCTGGCGAACCTGTAGCTGCTTCTTTTCAAAATGCCAGAGATGCGTGAAAAAGCTAGGAGCCCCACCGCCAAAAGGATTATTTGATATAGGATGCCCCAGGGGGAACACTTGCAAGTAAGATAACCTGCCATTTTCCCCAAAGTCAGGAGTTGGGAACAACGCAACGCAAGGCCTAGGTAAACAGAAGGGAAAGTGTCCTTAGCCATGGCTGCTCAGAGGAGACGATGAATTTGAAGAGGAACTGGCTAAAGCAGGGAAGGAAAATACCAAACACTGGTCTAAGACCCGGAGTTGGAGATAAGAGAGAGGAAGAAAAACTAGACCCAGACCCAGAATAAAACTGTTCTTGCTTTGTCTCACTGTGGCAAATAATATAGATTTATTTCCTTAACTGGCAAAAAGGAGGCATTGTTGAAAACTCACAGCTTTTTAAAAAAAAAAAAAAACCACCTCCTCCACCCCTACGTGCTAGAGACCAAACTGGGGACTTCCGGAAGGGTACCTAAGAGCTGGACCCCAGCCCCAAATACCTTATTTCATTTTCCAGCTTTTTCTTATGGAAACCGACAAACAGATGCAAATGGCGAGTCACACTTAGATGTGATGACACCTCCAGCCTGATTTCCTGGCTCCCTACCTCCCCGCACTGCTCAGAAGAGACCTGCGGTCACTCTGGGAGGACAGTGCTCTGGCTGAACCCCTCTTCTTGGGAAGCCCGAGAATGTAAGGAGGCAGATGTGAGAGAAGGAAAAGGCACCCACAAAAACGCCAGAGGCTTAAGCGAATGGGGAGGGGAGGGGACGGCGGGGGAGGGGAAGGCAGGGGAGGCTCCTGGTGGCCCAACCCCTCGGTAGGCAGCCTCGGTTAGGTCTTACAGGTGGGCTGGGGCAGCTGGGTAGAGCCCCTTGCAGGCGGGAATAGGATCAGAGAAAAGTGTCTCGGGTTATTTCATCTCGGCGCGAGGCTGCAGGGCACTTCTGCAACCCAGGAGTGCAGCCTCCAGCACACCCAGGTGCTACCCTGGGGGTGCATCGTTGCACCACCTACCGGAGGTGCTCTTGGCATTACTTCAATGTAGAAAAGGGCCCCATAAAAACACCCAGCTAACAGGAGTTTTCCAGCCTACGTGTGGTCCATCATGATCACCGGAATACAACACATTTCTACTGTTCACTGGCGGACTGAGCCTGTATCTGTCAGCAATGCTCCCATCCCCCACTCCACAGTCACACCCCTCTCACTTCATTGCCAATCACCTCCCTCCACTTTTTTGTTTGGTTTTTTTTTTTTTTCTTTTTTTCTTTGAGACCAGGTTTCTCTGCGAAGCCCTGGCTGTCCCAGAACTGACTTTGAACTCAGAGATCCACCTGCCTCTGCCTCCCCAGTGCTGTGATTTAAAGGCCTGCGCCACCACTGCCGGGCTCACGTCCCTCTTTTTTTCATGGCTGCCCTGCCTCACACGGGCCCTTCCTTGAAAGACACCCAGGCATTGATCATCCACACCCTACCGCAGTTACCTGAGCCTCTCGGCCGCCACCTCAGCGCTTCTCTCGGGTGCTTGGGTGCTGACTAGGGTCTCAGCTGTGGGTCTGTGGGAGACTGTGTGTGTGGGACCACCTCCCTGCTGATGGGCCGCTCCTCAGGATCCCTGGCATGTGTTTAGGTGCACATTGCCATCGTGAGATCTTACTTTTCTGTGTCTAGGCTCTTGAGGACCTACACAGGATGGAGGTCAGAAGATGTGCTCAGGCAAACATGGGTTACCCAAGATTAACCAAGGAACTCAAGTCCGTAGAGAAGTGTCCCCTGAGACTGGTGTCTGCACACACTGTTCCTCAGGGACTTCACATTCGACCTGAAAACTCAAATTTTTTAGAAGCGAGGAGGCCCTTCTTAAAATAAGCTCCCCTCATCCACTTCTGCCACTCAGTATGTGCACCCCAAATCTCATAGTCACAGGGATACCTCTGCACCCCCTGCTGAGTTCTGGGGCCTTTCTAATCTAAAGGCCACCTTACTAGCTCATGGGCCACTTCCTGACCATTTCACCCTCAGTTTTAGCATCTCTGCTTGTTGGAAGTGAGCCCTGGGGCTACGGCAGTCAGCACCCTACATGGTCTTCCAGACAACACCTGGCCCCAATGTCGTCTACTGTCTTCTCGGCTAGTGTGGAAGAATACAAGAAGCTAGGGTTGTTTCTCCATCCACACCATCAGCAACCAACACAGGGGAGCACATTTTATGGCTTTAAGAAGTCCGTCTCGAAAAACCAAAAAAAAAAAAAAAAAAAAGAAGTGTTCGGTGGCCGGGCAATGGTGGCGCACGCCTTTAATCCCTTTAATCCCAGCACTCGGGAGGCAGAGGCAGGCGGATCTCTGTGAGTTCGAGACCAGCCTGGTCTACAGAGCTAGTTCCAGGACAGGCTCCAAAACCACAGAGAAACCCTGTCTCAAAAAAAAAAAAAAAAAAAAAAAAGAAGTGTTCGGTGAATAGCTAAAGTATCCGGTCCTTTTTATTCCTGTCCCTACAGAAACACAATTGGACGGATTCTTCATAGCCATTGCAGTCCGTGTACTATAACCTGAGATTTTGAGTTCTCAAGAATTAAAACTACCCTACTTTACTTGGTTGTCAGTAGAATAAGCCAATCTCTAGTACCAGGAGAATCTTCTGCCTTGAGTTTCACTTCTGGGAGTGGCTGATTTTTTTTTTTTTTTTGGTTTTTCAAGACAGGGTTTCTCTGTAGCTTTGGTGCCTGTCCTGGAACTAGCTCTTGTAGACCAGGCTGGCCTCGAACTCCCAGAGATCTACCTGCCTCTGCCTCCCTAGTGCTGGGATTAAAGGCGTGCGCCACCACCGCCCGGCTGAGTGGCTGATTTTTACACTACAGACATACCTGTACATCCAACCCATCAGTTTACCAGAGGCAGAAAACTCCCATGGACGGTGCTTGCACAGCACAGCATGGACACACATCCCTGTCATCCCAGCGCCCTGAGGTAGACAGAGAAGATGCCCGGTCCAGAGCCCAGGCAGTCAGTGTTAGCAGCACCACCCCAAACAAAGATTAAGAAAGGTACCTTTTGCAGGGTGTGGTGGCACATACCTTTAACCCCAATGCTGCTGGATCCCAGTAGGCGAATCTCTGTGAGTTCAAGGCCTGCCTGGTCTACAGAGTGAGTTTAAGATCAACCAGAGCTGCATAGGGAGACCCTGTCTCAAAAAATCAGGAAAAGGAAGGCATTGTTTACCCCCGTGGTCACTTTTAGTCCGAATTCTTAAAGAGTTAAAACATACAAAAGGCAGATCTTGAGAATATCTGCCCCACACCCTCATTTCTAGAGTACTAAATTAAGTCCTCCCCAGTTTTGCTTTGATCTTTTTTCTAATAGCATTCTGGCTCCTCCCCACTGTCTTTCATTCTGACAATTAGGGAGTTTCCTAAGCATAGCAGGAAAAAAAATTGTCTTTTTTTCCTCAAGTTTATCTAAGTTTAGCCTTCACTGCATTTTTCTTTTTTAGTTTTTTGAAATGTAGGACTATTTATTTATTTATTTATTTATTTATTTATTTATTTTTAATGAATTTTAGGGTGGCTTTGCTTTGAACCCTTTTTTTTTTCTTCCTCATTCTGACAAGGTTTCTCTGTGTAACAGCTCTGGCTCTCTTGGAACTCAGGCTGGTCTCAAACTCACAGAGATCCGCCTGACTCTGCCTCTTGAGTACTGGGATTTAAAGCATGCAACACCACTGCCAGGCAAACTTTCTTTCTTTTCTTTATTCTTCTTCCATTTTTGTTTTTCAAGACAGAGTTTCTCTGTGTAGCCCTGGCTATTCTAGAACTTACTCTGTAGGCCAAGCTGGCCTCGAACTCACAGAGATCCACCTGCTTCTGCCTCTAATAATTATTCCTGACAAATAATATAGAAAGTAGATGAAATGATAATAGGTTTTCTGCCTTCCCCCAGTAATAAGTTTCTCCACCGATGGAAGTAAGCCAGAGTAAGCCAGATCAAGCTGAACTGAGAAAGTATAACAACAGCTATAATGAGCAAAGCAACTCCTAGGTGGGTTCTCCAGTCCCAAAATTAAGGTCAGACAAGTCCGTGTGTGCAGGAACTAAAGCAGGGAGATTTTATAGGTTGTGGGAGAGGGGTGATGACGTGTTCACCACAAGCTGAGTTTGTGCCCGAATATGGTCAAAAATTGAGTGCTTAGGTCGGGACTTGGGCAGCTGGACACACCAGGGCAATAGCTGCCAAGGATTCAGAACTAGGCTTTTTGGTGGCCTTCCTTTGATGACTCTCTGAGTGGGCAGGATTTGAAGAGAGATAGGAAGTGAGGCTTCCAGGCCCATGTAAGAATGACTGGAAGTCCCAACCGAACAATAAATGTTATGAGGTCACCACACCTGGCCTAAGAAGAAATAATTTGTGTGTGTGTTGCAGGGACTGAACTCAGGCCGTCAGGCATGCAAAGCCATGTAAGGGTTTTCCCACAAGTCATTTCATGGGCACAGTGACAATATTTTGAATGTATATATTGCTGGATGTGGTAATTCACACTTTTAATCCCAGAACTTAGAAGGTGGATGCAGGTCAATTTCTATGAGTTCAAGGCCAGTGTGGTCTACAGAGTAAGTTCCAGGATAGCTAGCACTAAACACAGGGGCTCTTGTCTCAAAAAAGAAACAAAGAAAGAAAGTACAAAATCTGCTGCTATACAGCAGGCCTGTTCTTCTGCATCGAACCTAAGACATCACAGGATGTGTGTGCGGCGGAACTGTGTGTGTCTGTGATCCCTGCACACTGGAGGCTGAAGCAGGAGGCTGGAAAGTTCCAGGCTAGACTGGGCTACACCCCAAGACTATGTCTCAAACAAACAAAACAAACCCCAGGAAGCAGACACTTTCTTCATTTCCCAGGAAGAAACTGAAGTTCTGAGCTGCTATGTATCTTAATTACGACCTCTGAGGTCATCTGCCCCTCCCACATCCTTTTGTGTCCCTGCCCGCCCTCCCCAGCTTTGGGCTCAATCCCCAGACCCTGGTCGCACTTGGACACTGTTCTATTCTGAAACACACCATGTGCTCAGTTTCCACTTTCATTTAGAGAATTAGTTCTCAACCTGTGGGTTGTGACTCCTGGGGCCGAACAGCCCTTCCACAGTGGATACTTACGTTATGATTCATAACAGTGGCAAAATGGCAGTTGTGAAGGAGAAACAAAGATAATTTTATGGTTGGGGTCAGCACAACATGAGGAACTGTGTTAAAGGGTCACAGCGTTAGGAAGGCTGAGAACCACTAACTTAGAGCTACTTACAGTCTACTTTGATCCTCAAGCTTCTGTCACCAAAATGCTAACCTTTTTCGGGGGGGTTTTGTTTCAAGATATGGTCTTGTGGAGCCCAGGCTGTTTCAGAATTTGCTAGGTAGCTGAGGCAGGCCTTAAACTCCTGATCTTCCTGCCTCTACCTCCCAAGTGCTGGGATTACAGGCATACACCATTCTGTCTATCTGTCTGTCTGTCTGTCATTCTATCTGTCTATTTACCTATCATCTTCCTTCCTTCCTTCCTCCCTCCCTCCCTCCCTCCCTCCCTCCCTCCCTCCCTCCTTCCCTCCTTCCTTCCTTCCTTCCTTCCTTCCTTCCTTCCTTCCTTCCTTCCTTCCTTCCTTCCTTTTTCTTCCTTTCAGAGTTGGGAGTTGAACCTACAGCCTCAACACAGGCAAACATTCCACCACTGCGCTGTCTCCCCAGCCCTAAAGAACAGAAGCAAACATTTCTTTTTCTGTAAAATGACCAACTTGTCAAGGTTACCTGCTTGCACCCAGAATTCCTAGCATGGGACTCAAATGACACGAAGTTGAACAACCAACTGTGCCATAAACCCTCCTTCTGCAAGTCTCCCACTTCGGGCAAGGGTATTGCCACCTGGCTGGTGACTCCAGCCTGCAGCCCGGAAGCCTAGCAGCAGGGCACAGACAGGGCATAGGACAGGCCCTCCACGAGCATTGGCTGTGTGAGTGATTTAGCGGTTGAATGAGTGAGCAAGAGCTACGAACCTCAGCTCTTCCCTTGCTCTTAACCAGAAGATTAATTGATCATAAAGTCCTACATCATAAATCTCTCTCAAATCCTCTCTCCCTTTTTGATCCCTGCCTCCCTTTGCTGGATTTTGTCATGGCTGCAGTGAGATTAGTAAAGAGGAAACCTCTGGGGGCAGGGAGGAAGAAAGGGGAAATCCCCGCGGAATCTGGACTGAATGCACCGGAGCCAGTTTGCCTGTTCTGTTCTAGCTCTGATGTTTGCCTTTTCCTGTCCTTGCCGAGGATTGGAGCTGCCTGGCACTCATTTGCTGGAGGAAACACCACTGGTCTCCGTGTACCTAATGACATGCCGGCACAGCCTTTTGGGTCGCTTACTTGAGTTATTTTCTTGTAGTAAGGGTCGTCTATCAGGAAGGCTTGAAGCCCCATAGCAAAAGGAGTTGTCTGCTTAGTTTCTGGAACTCTCGCAGCAACTTGTGGGAGCCCAGGCATACAGTAAATGCTCGAGAAGTGTCTACTGACCCTACAAAAGAAATGACGTAGTTCTGTAATTAGGGACAACACATATGGAACCCAGCAGGTAATTTTAAGTGAAATAAGCCACCACAGAAAGACAAGCCCTGCATGGCCTCATTCACAAGCAGAACAAAACAAACTTGATCTTGCAGATGTTGATAGCGGTTACCAGGGCCGTAGAGAAGT
This sequence comes from Chionomys nivalis, assembly GCF_950005125.1. Taxonomy (NCBI): domain Eukaryota; kingdom Metazoa; phylum Chordata; class Mammalia; order Rodentia; family Cricetidae; genus Chionomys; species Chionomys nivalis. The sequence goes on along the minus strand of NC_080088.1, from coordinate 83,736,964 downwards.
AGAAAAAAGCTAAGGGGTCAGTTCAGTTACAGCAAAGCAAGGAGCTGTGTGTGCACGGCAGGATCATGATAGACAAGTTACTATAAATTTTAAAAAAGCTACAAGAGCGGCTGGAGAAAGGACTCAGTGACTAATAGCACTAACTGCTCTTACAGAGGATCTAGGTTTGGTTTCTAGCACTCACAAAGAGGTTTTGGTTGCAGGTGATTTGTGCTCTCTACTGACCTGTTCTGGTACTGCACCCAGTTGTTGCGCGCGCGCGCGCACACACGTGTTCTCTCTCTCTCTCTCTCTCTCTCTCTCTCTCTCTCTCTCTCTCTCTCTCTCTCTCTCTCTCTCTCTCTCTAAATATTTGCCAGATGGTGGTGGCACACACCTTTAGTTCCAGCACTTGGGAGGCAGAGGCAGGCAGATCTCTGTGAGTTCTAGGACAGGCAGGGCTATGCAGAAAAACCTTGTCTCAAAAAACCAAAACTAAATAAGTAAGAAGACTTTTGACTCTAAGAATACTGTTTAACATTTGAAGAGCTACATATATTATACTTGATTTAAACATTTTCATCAAGCCATCCCCGCCCTAAACCCTTACTCCAGGGCTCCCCAGGGCTCACAGGACTGGGCCTGCATGCATTAGCCACATCTTTAGGGGATTTCCCTGTGATCCTGCTCTTGCAATCTAATCTCCCTGACAGTGGTGGAGTATGCCCTTTAACATAGGAGTTATCTTCTGAGATTTATTGGGTTAAACTTAAAAACAGGGGATCCAACAGCAAGAGTGTTATGGGAACATCAGCTCTGTCAGCGAGGGATTAGAGAATGTGGGGTACAAGAACCCCTACTCAAAACTTGCGAGGGAGCACCATGAAAGAGTGGCTCAAATGGGACTGTAGTTTATACAGCGAGAAGCAAACACTGAACCTGGTTTGGAAAAGAAGTGTTACTTGAAGGTCAAAAAAAAGGGAACCCAAGGCCGGGCGGTGGTGGCACACGCCTTTAATCCCAGCACTCGGGAGGGAGAGGCAGGCGGATCTCTGTGAGTTCGAGGCCAGCCTGGTCTACAAGAGGTAGTTCCATGCCAGGAACCAAAAAAAAAAAAAAAAAAAAAGGGGAACCCAAGGAGTGAGGTGTGACCAGCAACCCGTGGGAACTACCTGTTGTCTAGCCAGGACTCTGCGGGTCATGCTGACATCATCAGTAGCTGCCTTCGCTAGTCACACAGCAGTCTATCTGGGTAGTTTCCTCGGGCCTGGACTCCAGCCAGGCACTGCTCATCCTGGCTTCTCTGCAGGTCAAGGGCTTGGTGTGTGCATATGTGATAACACGCCCTGGGAGCTTGGGTGATGTGAAGCCACTGCAGGGAAGCGAGGTGACCCATCCCAACAACGAGAGTCCCGTTCTGAGTGTGAGGAACTGACGGAGCTCGCTCACCTCCTTATAGGTTCCCTGCACAGCTCAGTATCCGGTGCTCAGTTACACAACGGCTGGACTCCCCTTTGGTGATTCCGAGGCAGGAGGCCTGAGAGTCTGAGGCCAGCCTGGACCACACAGCAAGACCCTGTCTGAAAAACTCAGGGATAGAGAGATGGCTCAGTGGGTAAGAGTTCCGGGGGCTCTTGCAGAGGGTACAGGTTGGGTTCCCAGAACCTGAATGGAAGCACACAGCCATCTGTAACTTCACTTCCTGAGGATCCAATGTCCCCTTCTGGCCTCGTTCGTAACCAGGCATTCACACGGCACACAGACACTCATACACATAAGATAAAAATAAATAAAATCTAAAAAACAAAGGATTTTCGGCTTGATATTAGGATAGAACTCCCAATAATTTCTAAAATTGCCCTAAACACATTTCTGCTATTTCATATTAGGAATTTATTTGAAGCAATATTCTCAGCATTACTGATTATAAAATCAAAATATTGATCTACTTTGAAAAATGTTGTAGTTCTCTGTGTCTTACAACATCAAATATTCAGCCAAGATTTAATTCTTTACATAAAAAAAGATGCACAGCCATTTCATTAGTATGCAAATTAGCTTTGTCTTGAATAAATGTTAAAATTATTTATATTTATACACACATACAAAAGAAGTGTTATAAAATACATTTCTTTAGGAATTATTACTTATAAATGTTTGATCTGTATGCCTGTGTGTCCCTATGTACCTGGAGTCATGTAAAACTTTCACAGGAGCTGGGCGGTGGTTGGCGCACGCCTTTAATCCCACTACTCGGGAGGCAGAGACAGGTGGATCTCTGTGAGTTCGAGGCCAGTCCCTGGCTTGTCTGTGCTGTCTTTCCCAGTGCTCAGCTCAGCAACTTCGTTTCCGAAAGCGTAAAATGCATAGAGGAGAGAACATTCAAGGACCACCATCCCAAGGGGGTTAAACCCCAGCAAATGCTGGCCACTGCTAGGACTGCCCTTTGGCAGGGTCTTTTAAGCTTCCTGTGACCCCTTTTCTTCAACTGTGTTCATGAATGTCTCCCTTTTGGAGACGACTGCAATGTTGATTCATTGTCAAGTTCTTTCCTTTTTTCTTTTTCTTTCTTTTTTTTCCTCAAGAAAGGGTCTCATTACATAGCCCTGGCTGTCCTGGAATTCATCACACAGACGAAGGTGTTCTCTGACTCACAGAGATCTCCCGAGTGCTGGGATTGAAGGTCTACACTTTTATTCTGGCGGTGCCAAATTTCACTTCAAAATTTGCATTCTCATCTCATTTGTACATCTATCTCTCCGATCTTTAAACTTTGGGGACTGGAATCTGTCTTCTGCTTCATGACAGGCAGAATTCTTAGATGACCCCCAGAACTCATCCCAGAAGGACACCAAGCGACTGTGAAGAGATTTGGTCCCATCCATAGGTTACGTGAGAAGGCACCATTAACATCGCGATGGCTAAGGGTCTGACGTAATTACGTGATTAAGAGCCCAGAGTTTCACTGGGGGATTAACTGGCGGGCATATGGTGATACAGCAACAGGTCCTGGTGTCCTGTTGTGGGAAAGGGTGAAGATGACAGAGCGTATGGCTCAGAAAGCTGGAAGAAAAGATTTTGAAATTTTTCATCATGAAGAGGGATAACTGTGACAGTGGAACTGATTTATTGGGAGCCCACCAAGGCCAGCTGGACTGGGACTGAATAAGCATGGGTTGAAACTGGACTCTCTGAGCATGGCGGACAATGAAGGCTGATGAGAAGCCAAGGACAATGGCACTAGGTTTCGATCCTAATACATGAACTGGCTTTGTGGGAGCTTAGCCTGTTTAGACGCTCACCTTCCTGGACATAGATAGAAGACCTTCGTCTTCCCGCAGGGCAGAGAATTTGGACTGCTCTTCAGTATTGAGAAGGAGGGGGAATGGGGTGGGGGTGGAGAAGAGGAGTGGGGATGGGGGAGGGGAGTGGGGGGAGGGGGCAATATTTGGGAGGAGGGGAGGGAAATGGGGAACGGGGAGCAGGTGGAAATTTTAATTAAAAAAGAATAAAAATAAAAATAAAAAAAGAGGGATAACTGTTTAAAAAGACCAATATTTACCCAGATACAAACACCACAGTATGTACTATGTATCCAGAACCTAAAAATGGGGCCTGCAGAGATGGCTCAATGGGTAAAGCACTTGCCAGGCACGAGTGAGGATGTAAGTTCAGATCCCCAGAGCCCACAGAACACCAATGATGGTATAGCATGTGCAGACAGAGAGTGGAGACTTCGAGAGGCCTGTGGTTGGTTAGCCTGGGGACACAGCGTGGGAGAGCAAAGAGATCCTGTGTCAAGAAGGGAACGACACCCAGCCTCATCTTCATATTGTCGTACCTGTAACGTGGCTCATGTATGTCCGCATTCACACACACACACACATGCACACACATCATAGAACACACAAAAATGATAAAAATATATTTTAAAAAATACATTAAAAGAAGGAAAACAGATGGGAGTAAAACAAAATCCCAATTACAACATAGACAAGTCGAGTGTTTTCTGCAGAGGAATAGAGACTGAAAGTCCAGGATTCCCTAAGCCTTGAGGGCAGAGAGGGCTTCAGGGTCTTCCAGGGGCTGCAGGGGGCTGCAAAGGATGGACCCACTAGCAGCTTTAGGACCAGAGAGTGCTACCCTCCTACAGATAACCAGGGAGGAAGAGAGCTTCAGTAGACAACAGGGAAGCAGATTCTATCAGTATAAGCCAAAGAATCTGGAAGATGCCCTGAGCTCAGGGACACCAACACCATACTGCACCTCTGTGTCAGCCCAGGCTGCCCTACAGAGCCGTGCATCCTAGGTGGGCCTCATCTGAAGTCGCTGTTTGCAACCTTTTTTGTTGTGTGCCAGACAACAAAGATCAGTACATACTCCGTCCAGTGCCTTTAAACAAACAAACAAACACCGGGGTCTTACTCTGGAGCCCAGGCTGGTCCTGATGGCAAAATCTTCCTGCCTCAGCCCCCTCATGCTGAGAACACATGCACGCATGAGCACGAAGGGCTCTCCACTGCCTCCTCTACATTCATTAACCTTAACAAACCTCGCCCAGAGAAGGGACGCTGCGTGATCACCGGCGATGTTCCACCGTTACCTGGCCGCTGCCTAGCGTCACCTGCTAATATGTCTTAGCAGAAAGCTTCCTTGAATAATATCTGCTGTGCTTGTTTGCATCGAAATTGCTGAAACACATCACTCCAAAAGCAGTGTCTCCATAATCCACGGAAAGAATTCTCTAGAGCAGAAAGGCACCTGGATTCGTACTGCATATATCCAGGGACTACATTTCAGCGTCAAGGCACTAAAACCAGCTGGTGGGATGCTTTACAAGCTAATCATCGAAAGGATTTCTTGGTAAAATGTCTTTGCATAATTTCCCATCACAGGAAGCATAAAACTCACTTGTTCCTGTGTCAATGCTGAAAAACGTTCTTAGAAACAGCGCTTTGATGCTGTCCTTTCTTTCTTTTTAAATAATAATAATAAAAAAAAAGCTGAGAAAAAAAAAAGCTAAGGAGCTGGAAAGGAGGCTTAGCAGTTAAGAGCACTGGCTGCTCTTGCAGAAGACCCAGGTTCAGTTCCCAGCACCCACATGGAGGCTCACATCCATGTGTAACTCCAGCCCCGGGGACCCGACATTCTCAGACTGTGTATGCACAGGTGCACAAACATACATATGGGCAAACACCCATACACATAAAATTAAAATAAATTAAAAAAAATTTAAAGTTGGCTGCCTAGTGTCTTGGTGCACACCCTTAATCCCAGCTCTATCTGGAGGCAGAGGCAGGTGGATCTGTGAATTTGAAGCCAGCCTGGTCTACATAGGGAATTCCAAACCAGTCAAGGCTACACACCGAGATTGTGTTTAAAAAAAAAAAAAGGGCTGATAAATGCTTTATTTTACATACCCACTCTCAGAGGTGTGCAGTGTGTATTACTATATTAAAAACCCGGCGGGCGGTGGTGGTGCATGCCTTTGATTCTGGCCCTTGGGAGGCGGATCTGAGTTCAAGGCCAGCCTGGTCTACAGAGCGAGTGTCAGGACAGGCTCCAAACCACAGAGAGACCGAAAAGGGGTGGGGTGGGGGAGGAGCCCTAAGAGGTCATGATATGACTCCAGTTTTAAATTAAAATTTCTTTTCAGGGGAAGGTTTGAACAAGCCGTTGTCACCGTCATCCCCCCCCACACACACACAAATTATGCAGTTTCCGCATCTGGCGAAATTGCTGGAGTTGGCGCAACGGGAGTGCAAGGGAGGAACCTCGCCCTGGGAAAGCGGCCTTCGTGATCACGGCAGGCCCCTGCCAGGTAAGTCTATGCTCTTCGTTTCTTTAAGGCAGCATTTCTCAAATACATTGATCACAGACCCTTTTCTTGGAGAAACACCCTTTGACATCTTGCCAGAGAATCATTTAGGGAACGCTGGCCTGAACAAACCCTTCTCTGCTCCCCAGTGAGAGTACTGACTCAAAGGCTTGCAGGGAAAGGAGCACCTCAGAAATCATGAAGACACCCCGAGAGCTGGAGACGCGCTTCCGGCCTCTGTCACTGGTGGCATCAGCTTTCTGTTCAGTTTCTAAAGAAGCTAATAGACTGAAAAAGGGATCTTTGACAGCTGTCGAAAATATACCCAAGCAGCAAAAAATACCTATGCATCAAAATGAATAAATATCCCAAGCATTTTCTAGTTTATCTATTTGTGCATTGGTAAATACATACCCACACATACATATACATGCATACACACATATTCATACACACATACATACATACATACACACAGAAGTGCCTTTGTCAGCTTGGTCAGCGTTTCACAAATGAATCCAGAGAATACTTAAGACTGACAAGAGCACACACAACACACACACAATGCCCTCCCCACAAGCATGAGGCCTGAAGTCTGTGAGGCAAGCACTGTGCCAGGGAGTTACAGCCTTTGTCCCTGTTGAAGTTATGAGGAAAAATAACTTTAGTCCATGTTAAAAAGGGTGAGAGAGCCGGGTGGTGGTGGTGATCGCCTTTAATCCCAGCACCCGGCAGAGGCAGGTGAACCTCTGAGTTTGACCACAGCCTGGACTATAAAAGCTAGTTCCAGGACAGCCAGGGATGCTCAGAGAAACCCTGTTCCCTGTCTCAATCCCCCCAACCAACAAAAAGAGGAGGAAGAAGAAAGCGGAGGAGGAGAAGAAGAGAAGAGGAAGAGGAGAGGAAGAGGAAGAGGAAGAGAAGAAGAAGAAGAAGAAGAAGAAGAAGAAGAAGAAGAAGAAGAAGAAGAAGAAGAAGAAGAAGGGGAAGGGGAAGGGGAAGGGGAAGGGGAGGGGAAGGGGAAGGGGAAGGGGAAGGGGAAGGGGAAGGGGAAGAGGAGGAAGGGGAAGGGGAAGGGGAAGGGGAAGGGGAAGGGGAAGAAGGGGAAGGGGAAGAAGGGGGAGGGGAAGAAGGGGAAGAAGGGGGGAGGGGAAGAAGGGGAAGAAGGGGGAAGGGAAGAAGGGGAGGGGAAGGAAGAAGGGGGAGGGGGAGAAAAGGGAGAAGAAGGAGAAGAAGGAAAAGGAGAGGAGGAGGAGGAGGAGGAGGAGGAGGAGGAGGAGGAGGAGGAGGAGGAGGAGGAGGAGAAAAGAGCCAAATGCAGTGACCTGCTTGTAATCAGGCACTCAGAAGACAGGGGTAGGTGGATCTCTGTGAGTTCAAGACAAGCCAGGTCTTCATAGAGACCCTGTCTAAAAAGTAATAAGAAATGTAGGAGGGTAAGAATATTATACTAGGTTCGAACTTTTGTTCCTCTAAATTTATAAACTCTCAAAGGAAGCCTCTGTATGCAAAACATGAAAACAAACTTTTTAAAAATTGACTCGGGAGGCAGAGGCAGGTGGATCTCTGTGAGTTCGAGACCAGCTTGGTCTACAAGAGCTAGTTCCAGGACAGGTTCCAAAACCACAGAGAAACCCTGTCTCGAAAAACCAAAAAAAAAAAAAAAAAAAAAAAAAAAAAAAAAAAAAAAAAAAATTGAAGCTGAAACAGAACTGTAATCTTCTTTCCAAAACAAAAGGTAAATGTGGCATCCTATCCAAATTCAGGCTTTAGTTCTGAGGCTGACTCTAGCGGGTTTCAGAATGTCCTGGGAAATGTCTGGTGGAGGGTGACATGGTGGCACTCAGAAGTCTGCACTTCTGAGATGATCCCAGCTTTTGATGGCACTTCTGGTCCAGGAAGGCTTCCCTTCCAGCTTTGAGATACTGAGCTTCTCCTCCTCTTGAAGAGTCTCTCAGTAGGGAGGGGACCCATGCAATTTTGTTGAACACCAATCCCTGGGAACTTTTTAAAGTTCAAACTGCTAAGATCTGCTATTTGGTGTTTCTGTGTCTCAAATCCTGCGTCGTTTTCCATCAGAGGCCTGGTGCTGGAGACCAGCTACTCAGAAGACTAAGGGAGGAGGGTGGAAAGTTCACGACCTGACTGGGCAATTTATCCAAGACTGTCTCAAAATAAAAAGGAAAAGGGAACTGGGGACAGCCCAGAAAAGACGTTTTCCCTAGCATGTCCAAGGCCCTAGGTTCAGTTTCTATGAGTGAGGGAGAGAAGGAAAAGGGAAGGGGTAGTGTGGAGGTCCAAAAGAGTGTGTGAGGGGGGAGGGGAGGGTGGAGACCCAGACTGAGAGTCTTTTGGGAGAAAGGTTGAGGACAGAGACCTGACTGGTTGGCAGCTCATTAGCAGAACCAACAGGAGAAAGCTGGAAGCCATAACTACACTCTCATGCTCACTCTGGCTTTCTGTGAGCCACATGAGAAACACAGCTCGCTGAGTGGACGGTTTGATCCAGAGGACGCTCAGCCATCTGAGCCTCTCACGTACCATCCCTGTCAACCATCTTCTTTTCTCTTTCTTTCCTCCTCCTCCTTACCTTCCTCTTCCTTTTCTATTATTACTGCTATTTATTTGTGACGAGATCTCTCTCTGAGCCCAGGCCGGGCTCAAACTCATGGTCCTCCTGCATCCATATCACTACGCTGGTTTCCAATACTACATTTCATTAAGACATTATGGTGGCCTGCAGCGTGGTCTTCTGAAGTCAGATGGGTGCAAGTCCTGGCCCAGTCACTTCCCAGCCGAAGAACTTGGAGAGTAATTCAATGTTTCCTAACATTCTCTCGGGAGCACAAGGCTGACCGGAAGCCATAGATTGCCGCAGCTACCCCTACCTCAGAAGAGCATCATCCGGCAGGATGTCTGCTTGGGAAAAGATCAAAACTCAAAAGCTGAAGTATGACTGCTTCCAAGAACTGATCACCTTCACGCCAGGGTGAAGCTGAGAAACCGTTAGTTGAACCATCCTAAGACTGACTCCACCTGCAGCCAGAAAGGTCCGACCTCTGACAGGTTGCAATGTGCAAGGCTAAGAGAGGAAAACGAGCCGCCAGGTAGACACAGATGCTGCCTTCTCGCACCGCCCTTTTGACTCCACGCTTTCTGGAACTGCTCTTTGCATCAGGTTCTGCCAAGCTCTTGGCTCTCTTGCCATTCTTCTCTTCTCTTCTCTCCCCTCCTCTTCCCTTCCCTTCCCTCCCTTTCCTTTCTGCTCACACAAAGGGGAATGTAGGCAGTCCCTCTGGTCTCCAGCTGTTCTCACACAGTCCTGCCTGCTGAGTCGCTCCTGTGACTCAGTTCCTGCTGCTGATGCACCCTTTGTGTCGCCAAGGGCGTCTGGGAGGCAGCACGGCTTGATGATATCCTGAAGTCTCTTAACGTGCTTGCGGCTGGACCCTTTCCTAGCCCATTTTTTTGGCTCTTGCTTAAGACTGCTGCCAAACATGTGACCACTCGTCATTGCTCCCTACCTCTTCTTCCATAAGCACCTGCTTCGGGGATTAAACAACTACCCCAGGAGTTGGAGAGACTGAGAGCACAGAATGCTCTCCCGGAGGACCCAAAGTCAGTCCCCAGCACCCAAAGTCAGGTGGATCACAATCGCCTGGAACCCCAGCTCTTAGGAATCTGGTTTCCTCTTTTGGATTCTGTGGGCCTCTGCACACTCTTTGGCCCCTGTGCACACATGCACACGCACGTGTGCGCACACACACATATATACACACACTAAAAATAAAGGATGCACTGTACTCTTCCTTCTGGCATTTTATTTCAAACAATTAACATGTAGTGTCTGAGTTGGGACACTGGTGTCTCTGACGGTCATGAACTTGAGAGTGAGGGCACCTGTGGCCTGGTCAACAGGTTGTGAGACATCTTTGATTACAAGCTGTGCCCTGAGTTGTAATTTCTCCATTTAAAGTGCAGACTTCAGTATTCAGTACACCCAGAGTCCACTGACAAATCAATCTGGCCACATCATCATCCTGAACCTCTGAGCAGTTGGTACCTGTTCCTCCCCTCCCAGCCCCTAGCAACCATTGATCTACTTATCTCTACAGCTATGTCTGTTCTGGATAGTTCTTGTACATGGCCCCCAGCACAGGATCTTTTGTGACTGGTTTCTTTTACTCAGCATCATGCTGTCAAGGCTTATGCTTGTTGCTGAATATCTGAGCATTTGTATTTTTTTTCTCATTTGAAATTATTTTTCCTGAGCCGGGCGGTGGTGGCGCACGCCTATAATCCCAGCACTTGGGAGGCAGAGGCAGGCAGATCTCTGTGAGTTCGAGACCAGCCTGGTCTACAAGAGCTAGTTCCAGGACAGGCTCCAAAAGTCAGGGAAATCCTGTCTCGAAAAACCAAAAAAAAAAAAAAAAAAGAAAAAAAAGAAATTATTTTTCCTGGATGTGTATGGATGTTTTGCCTGATGTATGAATGTGCACTACATGCATAGAGTACCTGAGGAAACCGAAAGAGGGAACCAGAGTCCCTGGAACTGGAGCTACAGGCTGTGCTGAGCCACCACATGAATGCTGGAACCCAGGTCCTCTGCAGAGCAGCCAGCGCTCTAACCACGGAGTCACCTCTCCAGCATCTGCAGCATCTGCAGCCAGTGCTCTAACCACCGAGTCACCTCTCCAGCATCTGCAGCATCTGCATCATCTACAGCATCTGCAGAGCAGCCAGCACTCTAACCACCGAGTCACCTCTCCAGCATCTGCAGCATCTGCATCATCTACAGCCATCTGCAGAACAGCCAGCGCTCTAACCACCGAGTCACCTCTCCAGAATCTGCAGCATCTGCATCATCTACAGCATCTGCAGCCTTCTCTTGTCTAATACTTTGATTGTGCAGATGTCTGTGTTTTATTTAGCCGCTCACTGTAGGGAGTTAGTGAAGTCCTAAGTGAAAGTGTGTGGTTTGGCATGGGCACGGCCAGGTCAAGGACCCCAAAGTCTCAGCCCCACGGGAGTGGTAAAACCTTCCCTGGGTGAGACTCAGGGGGGCGGCAAAGCCTTCTTTGGTCCAAGTGTGAATGCTGACAGTGTCAGAAAGTGTCCACCCTCATCTCCTCCCTCCCTTCTCCTGGCTTGACAACTGCTGCCCCACTGCGCTGTTCCTGCTGCCTCCTTCCTTGCTCAGCTGTGTATGAAGATTACACCAGTTTGCCCACGTATAATAACACAGCCTCTGTTCAGCTGAATGCAACCATCCCACTTCCCTGTGCAACGGGGTATAACAAACACCCTGTACCTCCATTAGCGCAAGCACAGGCCATCCCATCCCAGCTTTTCTGAATGTATATCTGTCTGTCCTTTCTTCACTCCTTCACTGCCCGCAGTCCGGGTTCCTGGACCCCATATGTGCAAAGATGCGGCAGCTCCTCACCTGATGTACACTCGGGTTGGTTATGCAATACACACACATCCACGTCCAGTTCTCTGTGCAGCTGAGTTTGAAATAGGTATGTGTCCAGGAGTGACCATGCTGTCACACCCAGCTGCAAAGTGGCACCATCTACCGGGAAAGTATACAGGTTCCAGCTTCCTCAAACCTTGCCCGCTGACTGTTATTTTTATCTTTTTGTCAGTGGGGTGAACAAGGGGGCTGGCTTGAGATTTCCTATACAGTCTAGGTTGGCCTCAGTTTGAGACTCCCCTGTTTCGGCTTCGCAGTGCTGACATTACACCCGTGCTCCACCATGCCTGTTTTCTGTCTCCCTAGTCTATTGATCTAAGTGGGTGAGAATCAGTAGCTGTTTAATTGTTGCATTGCATTTAGGTTTTTTTTAAGCCCCCCCCCTTCACGCTTCCCCCTCCCGCATTTTTGATCTTTACAAGATCTTTCAGTGTTTCTTCAGGAAGCAAACATCAAGAATAATTTGCTGGCTTGCTCAAAACAGCTCAGTGAGCCGCAGAATGCGAATGAGACTATAATCAGGATTTCGGTTCTGGGAGCACTGCCCTCGCACTACCCTGCTATTCCAGCTCCAGAGCAGGCAGGTCAAGAGTCACAGTGAATCCAAGGGAAGGTGGAGACTTGGTGCGGGACTGCTGCCAGGGACACACAACTGCGGGCCATCTCAGGCATCATGACCTTGCTGCTTCCTACTGGAGACAGCAATACCTCAGGGACACGCTGGTCTGCAGCAGCACAGGAATATGCTAAAAACCCAGGTATAGTGAGGGAGGGGCAGAGGTGAGGAAAGAGAAGGGGGGAGGGGGAAGAGCAGGATGGAGAGGAAGGGAAAGAGGAGCCTACAGGTAGTGTGGGGAGGACATCCACCGTCTGCAGCTTTCCCTGCACAGTCCACAGGGAAAGGCTCCTGGAACACCGGTTCCTAGGATGGGAACACCAAGGAAGAATGACTTCCCAGCTCTTGCCTCTCCCAGTGGGAGCTGTAGAAGTCAGTCTTGTTTTGTGAAATAGCCTCATTCATTACTTTGCACGCTTATGGACTAAGGGAACCGAAGAATTCTCACTCTTGCGTACATTTTCTATTCATGACCTATCTTCTTTCCGTGCAAAGTAAAGATCAATATTTTATGAAATAATCTCACTGGAGATTAAGCACCACAGCCCTATTCTAGTGCAGAGAGTCTTCATGTTGCCTGACACTGGCTGAGCAAGGCCTGAAGCTGCTGCACGAAGCTCTCCTGCCTCGCTTGGAAAGGCAACTTCGAATTGCCGGACTATGAAACCTTGCTAGCGTCACAGAGGAAAATAGGTCAGTGTTGTAGCCTGGTTTTCATTCCAAGCATCAAATACCCAAATCTGGGTGACATTGTACACAAAAGGGGTTCACTTAGCTTTGGAGGTTCAAGGGTTCACAGACATGTAGAGATGTTCTCTATATGTAATGTCTGGGACAGCTCAGGGTATCATATGGCAATGATATGTGTGTGTGTGTGTGGTAATTGCTCTTGCTCCCTCTTCTTCGCCACAAGGATTTATCGAAGGGACCTCTACTCTGATGATTTTACTAGTCCTAATCCTTCCCCAAGACCGTACCTCTGAACACTGTAGCTGGGCTGTTTCTCGCACGCTTAATACCTCACAGTGGGAATGAAATTTCAGAACATGGAGCTTTGGGGGATAGATGGAAACCACATCCCAACCACAGCTATCAGCGTGTGGCAAAGCTCTCGAAGCCTGATACTCATTTCGGGTTATTTCCAAAAGATACATTTCCGCCCTGAGTGTAGGAGTGTGGAGTGGGTCCTCAACGCCCACTGGTGGGGCTGGAAGGCCTCCACACCAGCTCCTTCCGCTTACCTTGTCCTCGCTGGCCACACCACAGCATGACACAACCACTTCTAGAGAACTTTAAACTCTCCAGTTCCCTTCCATGTCTCCTGTCTATACTTTATATAGTTGTAATCTGTGCTTTTGGCTTTATTAACCTAATATTGCAAATACTTTCTGTTTTGTTTTAGTTTCATGAATGTTGTAGTGGCTGTGTAACATCTTGTCGTCATCTACTCAATCTTTCTCTGCTTCAGGACTCTGTGCCATGGTTTGCCTGAGAATCACCAGGACGCACACACATCCACACCCACCTTCACCGCAGCATCTCAGGAGTACACACGCCATCATCTTTGTACCCAGCTACTCAAATGATGCACAACAACCGGACAGGACAACTGCCACCTAAGACTACAGTGCAGGGAGTGTCTTAGCTTTTATAAGTATACTCGGTGACTGTCACACAACGAAGTCGCCGGAACATCACCCCAGTCACTAAGCGCTACACGGCATCATCCATGGTGTCACATTAGTGAATACTGTGGTGACTTCCAGGCCTTCTGTCCCTTGTACTAGGAGGAAAAGACCCTGACCCATGGGAGAGAGGAAAAAACCAAAAATCTGTTTACAGCCACAGAGCACCTACTGACTTTCATGGGGTTTGTTCACCATTCTTCCGACTTCAAGAGTTAGTAGCCCTTCTTTCGTGGAGCTAGGAATTGAACCTGGAGCTTTGTCCAAGCCAGGCAGGTGCTCTACCACTAAGCTACAATCCCAGCCTGAGACAGCATCTAAAAATTTATATTTTTAGATCTCTTTTATGTGCACGCATGTTTGCCTGCGTGTGTGTATGTGCCATGAGCTGCCATGTCCTCCAAGGCTAGAAGAGTGTTAGATCTGCCGGAACTGGAGTTATAGATGGTTGTGAGCTGCCATGTGGGCACTGGGAACTAAACCCAGGTCCTCTGCAAAAGCAGTCAGTGCACTTAACCGCTGAGCTATCTCTCCAGCTCTGGTGTGTGTGTGTGTGTGTGTGTGTGTGTGTATAATTCTCATTTTGTAGAGGAGCAATGAAGGCTGAGAGACTCATCAGAGAAATGAGATTTGGGTTCCCTGTAAGTGCATCACTTAACTAGGCTCAGGTTCTTCACCTATAAGACAAGAATAATAATAGACCTGCTTTATAGTTCTGCTGGGAGATGCTATCTAGGAAGAATGGGGCATTTGGCTTGTAGCAAGACCTGAATACAGGAGGAGAGCAGGGACTGCCACAATTCTACTTACTCAGAGACAGCCCAGGGCTCCTGGCCTCTCTGACCCCAAAGTCCATGGTCCATCACCGCACAAGGCCTTCCTGGTTATCTTTAGTTCCCTTGCTGTTTTCTAGAAGCACCTGGCACTGTTTTGGGTCAGGATCTCAGATCATGATCAGCTGAAGTCTCTGCCACCATTGGCTGTTCATGTCTGACTGTGTTTGCAACACGATCTGCCTATGTTCTTTGACTGAGACAGTGCAATGGCCTTCCTAACCTGCAGCCTGCACTGTTGTGCCCGGATGCTCAAGGGTCCCCACTGGATGCAGGGACCAGTGTGGACCAGCTACCTTCTTCCTTTCCAGGGAGGTAGGGGAAGAAGTTGGGAAGTGAGCCAAGAAAGGAAGGCAGCCTCTGTGGAGGCAGTTGCTGGACTCAAGGCTTGGATCTCTTGGTTTCCATTTTCAAGAAAAGAAGCTCCATTCTAGGAGGACTTTTGTTTTCCCCAGAGAGGAAGGCCAGAGGTGAGGCCAGGACCAGAGCCCTCAACATCTCATCTTGCCCTTCAGACAGCAAGGAGGGAATCCTATTTTCTCTAGTGAAAGGCTGTTCCCGCCCCACCCCAAGTATAGCCAGAAGCCAGGGAGGGAGTGCGGCCTCCGGGGTCTGCTGGCAGGCAGCAGGACATTGAATGAGGGTGAGCTGACTGTTTCTGTTCCGACACCCCCCAGAGTCAGAGTCGCCTTGATGTCTGGGCCACTATGAAGGGCAGATGGAAGAGAAGGCTTCGACACACAGTGATGGGAAAGAAGCCAGGCCAGCTAACTTGAACTCAGCTTGGACCCTGTGCCCCACAATACACCAGCCCTGCCTTCCTTCTCCCCTCCCTCCCCGACCTTAAAGCTCTGAGACTCCAGTTTGGCTGGAGCTGGCTGTAAAACCCAAGTTAGTCTCAAACTTTTATCCTGCCTGGGCCTCTTAACAGCCATTAAGTAGTCACAAGCAAGAATGTATGGTACCCTCTTCCTACTCCGTTAAAGGAATTCGGATTCAGGAATTGACGTTCTCAAGGACATAGAGTCAGGTTTAGAGTCCAATGTGTCTAACTTCAAAAGACTTGAGTTCTTCGCCCCAGCAATGGACGCCTTCTGTAGTAGACTCCAAACCTGCCCCCTCCTTCTGCACCACTTCGCAGGCAACAACTGAAAAGCAAGCCAGGCGCTCATGACTTTTAGGTTTTATTTAACGCTGAGAACATCCATTGAAAGTCAGCACTGGTGAGTTTATGTGCTCTGGTCACCTTACACCGGAACTGGCAACACTTGGCAGAGGTCTCAGAACCAGGTCCCAAACTGCGCGCTTAGCATGCTGCAGGGGCACGCACGCGCTCTGACTGCCCCCGCCCCCAACACCAGCAATACCCGAAGTGATGTCTTCTTGCAGATGGCTGTGAGGCGGGCGATGCTGGGCCACTGACCACTCGCTAACCAGTAAAAGCAGAGGGACAGCAGCAAAGAGAGTTCTACCACATAATAGGAACACAGCAAGGCACTCCCATCCCACGGCTTCCCTTCTTACGAATGTACAGAAGAGAAATATTGAGGTGTGGGAGGGAGAGACCATATTTACCCACCAAAGGCCTAGTCTATGACGTGGCCTCGGTTTCAACTGCTCTGCACTTGTGCACTGGTTATGCTGGCTGCCTGGGGCCGACCGGAACCCACCTGTGAAGTTACATCCGTCCCTCTACCTAAAGAAGGGAAACAATGGGGCAGGGGAGATGGCTCAGTGAACAAAAGCCTGATGACCCAAGTTCAATCCTCAGGACCCACGTAAAGGTGGAAAGAGATAACTGACTCTGGAAAGTTGTCGCTGCCCTACACACACACACACACAAACATACACACACACATACATTTTAAAAAGTGGAAACAGCAAACTGTAAAGAATGTACATTTGCATGACAAATTGCCCATGGGGTAAAGCTAATATGTTTAAAATTTTGTTGTGGGCGGGTGGCAAAATAGCTCAGTGGTTAAGAGTGCTGACTTCTCTTGCAGAGGACCTGGGGTCAATTCCTAGCATCTACAAGATGATTGACAACTGTCTATGGATCCACTTCTAGGGAATCCGATACCCTCTTCTGGCCTCTGTGGGCACTGCACATGTGGTTTGCAGACCTATATGCAGGCAAACACTTACGAAATAAAAAAATAAGTCTTAAACCTTTTTAAAAAGTTGTTTATCTTATAGCATTGTGTATGCAACATGCAAGAATACTCAGGTTTTTGGGTATATGTAAGGCCTAAGGATGGCCACAGTGATTGTCTCAAGGAAGCAGGTGTCTTAGGGTTCCTATTTCCATGATAAAAAAAAAAAAAAGAAGCCGGGCGATGGTGGCGCATGCCTTTAATCCCAGCACTCGGGAGGCAGAGGCAGGCGGATCTCTGTGAGTTCGAGACCAGCCTGGTCTACAGAGCTAGTTCCAGGACAGGCTCCAAAGCCACAGAGAAACCCTGTCTCGAAAAACCAAAAAAAAAAAAAAAAAGAAAAGAAAAAGAAAACAAAACAAAACAACAAAAGCAATTTGGGGAGGAAGGGTTTATCTTAGCTTATGATTTCACATTCTACCTTCAAGGGAAGTCAAGGAACTCAAGGCAAGAACTGAAGCGCAGAGGCATGGAGGAGGCTGCTCACCGGCTCGCTCCCCAGGGCTCTCACTGTGGCTTGCTCAGTTGTTGTGGGATATTTGTACACTGTGGGAAGATATATTGCTGTGATTGGTTTAGCTGAATGGCCGGTAGCTAGGCGGGAGGTATAGGTGGGACTTCCGGACAGAGAGCAAGAAAGTAGGATATGATGAATCTAGGCGCGCGAGAGACACCATGGAGACGCTGAGCAAGTTGGACACACAGAATGGGAGACAGGTAAAGGCCACATGGTAGGAGGTAGACTAATACAAATATGGGTTAATTTAAGTTTTAAGAGTGGGACAATCCTAAGCTAAGGCCGGGCCTTCTTAATTAATAAGTCTCTGTGTCTTTCATTATTTGGGAGCGGGCTGGTGGGACAGAGAAAGACTCCCTACACTTGGCCTGCTTTTTCACGGCACCCAGGACTTGCTTAGGGACTCCATTTCCCACAATGGACTGGGCCCTCCCACATCCATAAAGAAAATGCGCTCGTAGGCTTGTCCTTAGGTCAACCTGGTGGGGCATTTTCTTAATGAGGTGCCCCTTCCCAAAGGACTCCAGAATGGGCCAATTGATGTGAAACCAGACAGCTCATTAATGATGTTTGCCTTCATTTTATAAAAAAACCAAACTGTTTTCTACTGAAAATGCACAGCTTTTTATAAATTTAGGAAATCTACTATAGCATTCCTTGCTCTGTTTTCTTACCAGAAGTGGTAATCGTTTTGCTTTCCATTTGCTTAGGTTCCCACACGCTACCTATCAGAAGGCCTTCTAGACGAATCCTTACTTCCCGTGGACACAGGGGTCACCTCTCAGAAGCTCTGGTGCCCTGCTCCAGCAAGTACAGACCCACCGCGGAGCCTCTCACCACGATTCCCCGTTTCCTAGGCTCCCTGAACGTCCTCTTATGTTGGTGATAGGCCTTCAAGAAGCTTCCTCAGAAATGGTGGTAAATTTCTTACTGTCTCTTATCAAATACCCTTATTTTACTGGTGCCCTGGTAGGTGAGGTGTAACTCAGCTCCCAAAAGTTATGGCATTTCTCTCCTATCTTTCGGTTTCCAGGATCACCTTCACAAGGTTCTAAGTCACTCACTCGCTCATTCTCTCCCCCTTCTTCCCCTCGTGCCCTTTATTCTGCTGTGATGCTTTTACTCGGCTGCCCTACCCGGCTGCACCCAAAGCTCTGAGAATCTCTTTTGTGAGTGGGCTCTAAATTTTACCACCATGAGTTGAACTTTAAAAAGTGTGGTTTTTATTGGAAAAGCACATGCTTACAGATGAGAGCACAGGTCATAACTAGCGCCTTGATGGATTTTTTACAAAAACAAGCAATGGGATCCTGTAATAGACAGCTACCAGGAGCCTGCAGCAGCCACCAGGCAACCCCAGTACTAACCACTGTCAATCATCTCTAGCATTTTGGGTCTGCTGCTCGGCTTCTGAATTTCTGTAGACGTGGAATCATAAACATGCTTTTTTGCTCCCGTCTCTCATTTCCCATTAAGCCTGTCAGATTCACCCAGGGCACACAACTCATTCGTTCCTGATCCGTCACATGAACATGCTACAATTAATTTGCGCAATTTTACTGTTGATGGGCTTTTGACTGCAGTGGGCTTTAGCTTTTACAGACAGGGCTGCACCAATGTGTTTGCGCCCAGTCTTTGAACAAATGTATGCAGTTCTGCTTGGTGTGGGAGCCCCCTCTTTTCCTCAGTATTCCAGTGGAGAATGAGGGAGCCCTTTTTATATCTGGTGTTGGAGATTTGACCCAGGGCCTCAAGGGCGCTAAGAACAGGCTCTACCACTGAACTGTTCCAGCCCTTCAGTGAGCACTTTTGGCATGATCTCCTCCTCCTCCTCCTCCTCCTCCTCCTCCTCCTCCTCCTCCTCCTCCTCCTCTTCCTCCCCTCACTTCTGTCTGCTCTCTGGGGCCTTTCACGTGCCTAGGTAAGGGCTCCCACTGAGTTGCAACTCTCACCAGGGATTTTTAATCTCAACATTTACTTTTTAGATTTCTGGAATTGTTTCTCTGATAATTCTCTTTTTCAAATTTGTCTGTTTTTCTTTCTCAAACTCTGTTCGCCTACACTGCAGATAGTATCCACTTAAAAAGTATTTAGCGGGGCACTGGTGGCATCCACTTTGAACCCCACCTCTCGGGAGACAGAGGCAGGTGAATTTCTGAGTTCAAGGCCAGCCTGGCCTACAGGACAGCCAGAACTACATGGAGTAACACTGTTTCCAAAAACAAAAATGATTTTATGTGCATGAATATCTCGCCTGCACGTATGTATGTGCACCACGCGCATAGTGGTGTCGTATTTACACATTTTCTCCTTGGAGAATCAGTCAGCACCCCCAGAACACAATCCTCTTTCCTGGGCCCTAAGTGGTAAGTCACAAAAGATGAAAACCGTACTGTCCTGACTGGCAGGCTTGAGCCATATGTGGTCACCTGAATGAAAGCCAAAACGTTAACCCCTCAGTCTGGCACACCACATTTCAAACGGCAGCTCGGGCACCTGACGATGGACATTGCAGGCAGAAACCATTTCTTCACCTCAGGAGGCTCCAGGGTTTATTTGGGTGGTGGTGGTACGGGATAGGGGGTGGGGAGGGGTGAGGGCAACAAACAGGAAACCTGGGGGATAGAACTCAGAGGCTCATGCGTGTTAGGCAGAGGCTCTGCTGCTGATCCACACCCATAGCCCTGCTTCATGATTTTCATGTTTGGTGTGTGTGTGTGCGTGTGTGTGCTCACATGTGCACAGGTACATGTGGAGGTCGGTAGTCAATTTGCAATGCTATCTCCATCAGTCACCTACCTTTTCTGAGACAAGGTCTCTCATTGCCCTGGAATTCCGTGATTAGGCTAGACTGGTCAGTGAGACTCAAGGATCCTTCTGCCTACTTTGAGATTTCAAGGCCAGGCTACCATGTCTGGCTCTCTCTCTCTCTCTCTCTCTCTCTTTTTTACCTCAAGTCATGAGGTCTTTTTTTTTTAAAAAAAATATTTACTTATTATGTATACAATATTCTGTCTGTGTGTATGTCTGCAGGCCAGAAAAGGGCACCAGACTTCATTACAGATGGTTGTGAGCCACCATGTGGTTGCTGGGAATTGAACTCAGGACCTTTGGAAGAGCAGGCAATGTTCTTAACCTCTGAGCCATCTCTCCAGCCCTCTTTTTTTTTTTTTTTTTTTTTTAATGTAGATTCAGGGAGTGAACTTAGGTCCTTCACCGGTGTTGTGAGAGTTTACTGACTGCAGTGTCTCCCTAGTCCAGTTTTGGAGGACAATGACATTAACACATATTGCTTAGCTCTGATGTCCCCATAAGGTTTTCTTTATGTCCTAATGAGCTTCCCCTACTATATCATTTACATTAAGATCCATAAGCCTGCTGGGCAGTGACGGCACTGGAAGGTAGACAGCTCTGCGAGTTCAAGGTCAGCCTAGTCTACGGAGTGAGCTCCAGGACAGCCAGGCCTGTTTCACAGAGAAACTCTGTCTCGAAATAAAAGTATATCACTTCCAGAATACTTGTGAAAGAAGCCCTTCTTTCCCCCAAATCATTCTTGCTCGCTTCTCAGAGTTTCTACTGAGTTGTGATAAAATGTCAACCAGGATCTACAGTGTCTGTCCCAAAGGACACGTAAAGATATCTCCATGGAAGCAGATGCCTGCAGAGCATCGCTGTGTAGTAAATAGTAACTCCTTGGTATCTGTCCCCAGGTCAAATGGACCACCGTCTTTGAAATGCTGACCTTAGATAGCAAGAGCACTGTGCAAAGAGCTGGAAGCAGTCTCTGTTAACACCTGAACTGGGGTATGACTCAGTGGCAGAGACATGCCTAGCGTGTGCAAAGTCACGGCTCTATCCCCACAGTGTGGAAATGTCCTTGATCCAATAAGGGGACGGTGTGAGCATTCTCTGGTGGTGTGAAATCTTAAGTCTTTTTTTTTTGTTTTCTTTTTCAAAACAGGGTTTCTCTGTGTAGCTTTGGAGCCTGTCCTGGAACTCTCTCTGTGGACCAGGGTAGCCTTGAACTCACAGAGATCCGCTTGACTCTGCCTCCCAAGTACTGGGATTATAGATTTGTGGCACCACTGCCTGGCCAAATTTTAGTCTTAATGAACTTTGAAGAATCAGAAAAGATGTAGCTATCACTCGGGTTTGAGACGTCCTCCAAATGCCCATGTGTTGAAGCTTTGGTTGTTGACCTTAGTTTATTTGGTGTGGAGGTCTGAATGAGAATGGCCCCCTGGGTTCCTATGTTTGGATGTCTGGTTCCCAGTTGGTGGGACTGTTTAGGAAGGATTAGAAGGTGTGCCCTTGTTGGAGAAGGTGTGTCACTGAGGGACTTTAAGGTTTCAAAGCCATGCCAGGCTCAGGCTTTCTTTCTGCCTCTGTCCTGTGGAAGAGAACCTGCCTGCCTGCCACCTTGCTCCCCACCACGATGCCCCTCTGAGCCTCTGGAGGTCCCCAGTTAAATGCCTTCTTCTATAAGTTGCCTTGGTCATGCTGTCTCTTGACAACAATAGAAAAGTAACTAAGACACTGGCAAACGGAACCAACGCTTAGGAAACAGGAATTAATGGAAAAAGGAGGGTGCCTGGGGTGTGCTCAGTCCCTCCTCTGCTTCGTGGCTGCCATGAGGTAAGCAGGCCTTCTCTACCACCGCACGATATACCCTGCCCCTACAGAACCAAAGCGACAGGGATCAAAACCTCTCAAACTTTGGCAAGAAGAACTTTTTAAATTTCGTTATCACAGGTGTTCCGTCTGTGACAGAACACCAACACAGAAGACCATGGTAAAGTGGCATCTTTCTGTCTGGCAGATCCTGAGACATCCCTAGCATTGAGCATAACTTCAAATTCATGTGAGGTTAAATTACCTTGCGTGTGAACATTCATGTCCTTGAGGCTGCAATGTGTGTGTTAGAGCCTGTGTCTGCTATTTAAAAAGCCCCGAGAGTAACGAGTACGGTATGGGGCGTAGTACCATGTAATGCAAAACTCCTAAGGTTTGACAGCCAAGTAGGGAATGGATGACTGACAATTCGTTGCAGGTTTCAAAATAACAGGCAGAGTGGACTTTGACTGTTTCTAGCACAGAGTAATGACAAATGTTCAAGGTGACAATTAATGTTAACACCCAGCCTGATCATGATACTTCGCATGCGTACATTGAAGTATCAATGCACCCCATAAAAGCAAAGACGATGTATAAGTTAAAAATAAAACGTCCTTTGCTTGGGGCCCAGCTTCTTATGAATTAGTTCTCTCCTTCTTTGGGCTGACTTCCCCTAAACTTGACGCTCTCATCTCTTGGTTTAGTGAGTGTTCGTTTGCTGTTCTCTTTCTACACATGTTTAGCATCCGCCACCCCAAATTATAAAACAACGTTGAAAAATTCCATGGTTTTCTCAGGCATGTTAGCACATGTCTTTTAACTCCAGAACTCAGGAATCAGGCAGATTTCTTTGAGTTTGAGCCAGCCTGGTCTACATAGCAACTTACAGGTCATTCAGAGCTATATAGTATGACCTTGCCTTACCTCCCACACCCTGCCCCCACAATTTCTTTAAAAATCCTAGGCTGAAACTCAACACAACAGGGTAGATACTGCTGCTGTTATAATCACCGGGCTGGGGGCGGGGTTATACTCATTTTAGGAAGCCCCATAGGCTCATCTGTTTGTATCCGTAAAAACTAAGGAGCAGGGGCCTTCTGAATACACAGTGCTAAACCCTAAGAAGAGAAAGATAGGTGGCAAGGCAGTCAGTTCTTAGCTATTCCAATGCTGTGCTGCGGCCAGGAGATAAGCATATCCGGTCTCCTGACATGATGCCGGGAGACCAAGGAAAGGTTCAGACATGGATTGTCTGTCTTCCCACCCGAAGTCCCTCTGACAACACACCAGGCCACCCATTCCTTTGCCTGAGTGTTGGCAGTGTCTGGGAGAGCCTGATTTAGCTTTGGTACTACACTTCTTCCCTTGTTCTTGCTCCTGAGCTGGAGATTCACTCCCATGAGGGAATTTCTACATTTGGAAATTCATGTTGTATGAAATATTAATATTTCCTAGTTTTCGAGCTCATTAAATTTATGTTGCATGTATTAAATTTACTAAGAGGGAGAAATACTTGCTCTCCCTAAAATGAGATGAAGAACTAGAAGGTGGGAGAGATATCTGGTCCTGGATACTTCCGACAGATGTCTGACAGCGAGGGAACTCTGAGCGCCACTATCCTGGCATGTGTTCGTTTCAGACTGCCGTGTAAACCGGCCCAACAGGTGTGAGCAGACAGATGTTCACCAAGCATTCAGCCTTTGGGGAGGAGACATTAACAAAGCACATAGCATGTTTCCCATGAGCATCGGCAGCTGAAGAAAAAATTCACCATTTATTCTCATGATTTATAAAACTCAAGTCCCAACTTGTATTGAAACGTACTGTAGGGTAAACCGTAAGGGCTGGAGATGAGAGACAGACACACTCTTGACACATCAAGCAGGCTCCATCTGTGAGCACAGCCCTCAAGAAGTCTGGTCACTCAAAACCCTGTCCAAGTCTTCCTTTTGGGCATAAGGGGCTTAGACCCCACCTATTTACCCATCTTCTGCCAGGGAGGGAACCGACCAGTCCTGGTGACTCTTCCGCCCCATGCCGTTTCCAGGCTGTCTTCTCCTTACCTCTGACACTGTTTTCCAGAGGACAGGGTTTCTGTCTTTCCTACCCTAAGTTTGTTTGAACTCATCTTCCTGTGATAGTTCTACTCTGTCTCTTTCTGACTGCTGCTACTTGTTCTTTGGAAAAGTTTAACAGGTTATTAGGATTAGTACAGCCAGTCTTCGGTGTTCCTGGGCTGCACATCCTCAGACACAGTCAATCACAGTTTGAAAATATTCAGAAAAATAATTCTACTTATGTTGAACATGTATAGACTTTTTAAAATTGTCTTGTTCTATAAATAACATAGTAAAACACTATACAAATAATATTTATGTTGTATTAGGCATGGTAAGTTGCCAATTTTTTTAAAAAATAGACAGACATGTGTATGTTCTATGTAAAGAGCATCATTTTTAAAAGCTTGAGCATCCTTAGATCTCGGACCTGTGAGGGGCCCTGGCACCGATCCCCTTGAATACTAAGGGACAACCATCCAATAAACATTCATACCCCCTTGAATTATGTTAACCACTCACTGACATCATGTTACATCTGTGTCCCACACTCTTGCCCTCCCAGATGAGGGGCACTTTGCTGAATCACTTGAGCGCATTGCAGACAGGATGACTCTTTCCTCCGAGGTTTTTCAGCACCTACCTCCTAAAAATAGTACCACTCCTACATAGCTGCAATACAGTGATGACATTCAGGGAATTTAATATCAAAATATTAAAGTTTAATTGGAGTATAAAGTCAATATTCACATTTCTTCCCAACTGGTCTTTATTTACCCTCCAAGACTAATCTCAAGGAAAACCAGGACTTTTGGAACACACACACACACACACACACACACACACACACACACACACACACACAGCATCTTCTATGCGTCTATAAAACTGCGTCTATTTCAGCATTCATTATATTAGCTTATTTCCTTTTATGTAATATCTGAAACCTAATGAGATTCATTTCAATTCCTCTGGCCCTTTCTGTAACTCCTTGCAATAGTTGGTGACTGGACAGACAGGTGGACAGGCCAATGAATGCTGATATTCAAGATTCTCATTCCATTCTCTGGTTGACCCGTCTGTTTGACATCCTGGGCACTACCTCCTGCGTTCTCAATGTTATCACCTCTGAGTTTCAGGCCCTATACAGGCATCGTGCAACCTGTTAGTTTGTTCCCAGTCTCAAGATCACAGTCACAGGATTCCCAGAGGAACTACCTGGCACGTGGCTGTGCAGTCACCTTTGACCACTGATGACAGGGGCCCACAGGGCAGTGACCCCTAGCTTCACTCCAGAGTTTCCAACTCGGAGATGTGCTTCCTGAAGTTCCTCAGATGCTCCCTTGGGACCAAGAGTAGACGCCTGTAATGGCTGCCAATCTAAGAGGGCTGTTGGCCTGGCTTGCTCTCTTTGTAGGGGCCATCCTTTTTTTTTTTTTCCCTCATCTCTTCCCTGGGGTCACACTACCACGTATCTTGCCAACACTCAGGCTTCAGGACCAGACTAGGACCAGAGGGTAAAGTAGAAAGACTTTAGGCTTGGGAGCCAGACAGCCTGAAAGTTGAACTCAAGAAGAGACACTCGCCAGCATGACTCAGGCGGGTAATTTAACTTTCCCCTGCTTCACTCCCCTACAGGAGAACTGTGCCTACTCTGTAGAATTGTGCTAAGAAGACTCCGCCCAATTCTGCTTCTGTAGACACATACATAGAAAACACATAAACCAGGGGCTGGAGGGATGGCCCGGTGCTTAGGAACACACTGAATGCTCTTCTAGAGGACCCGTGTTCAATTCCCAGCACCCCCATGGCAGCTAACAACTGTCTATGACTTCAAGATTCACACCTCATACAGACATACATGCAGGCAAAACACCAATGCAGAGAGAGAGAGAGACAGAGAGACAGAGAGAGACAGACAGAGACAGACAGAGAGAGAGAGAGAGAGAGACAGAGAGACAGAGAGACAGAGAGAGAGAATACACAAACTCTTGAAGGAATGACTGACTGGATTCCTCCTCAGACCAGGAGGCATCCTCATATAGGAAATATTTCTCATAAAATTGAGTACCCCTCCCCTTATTGTCCTGGGGGTGAGCTCAGGTACTCCTGTTTAGCCTCTGCCAACTGGGCCAGCAGCAGGAATTTCCTCTTGAAAACTCGGCCTGAGATCATGAATAGGCGCTAGTTTCTCCCATGACCTCGGCTTTATGACATATATGCTGGGATCTATACAGTACCTGGATTCTGCCATGTGGATGAAACAGCACACGTCTCCATGGAGACAAAGAAGGAACATGGTCTCTCACTGCTGCATAGAACCTCATGAAGCCACAGAGAACAAGGTCCAGGGGTTCTAAGAGTCCCCTGGACTTGGTGGCCGACAGCTCAGGGTCCCTTTCTCTGCTGAGAACTGTCACCCTCCTACCCACAGCCCTTTTCTGCTGGGTCATTTTAGTGAGTGGCTTTTATTAGCAACTAAGGAACTTCTGGTGACTGCACTGCGCGTTACAATAGTACACACAGTAAACGGCGCACAGAATTATTACATTTCTTTTTTTTTTTTTTTGGATTTTTCGAGACAGGGTTTCTCTGTAGCTTTTGGTTCCTGTCCTGGAACTAGCTCTTGTAGACCAGGCTGGCCTCGAACTCACAGAGATCCACCTGCCTCTGCCTCCCAAGTGCTGGGATTAAAGGCGTGGGCCACCACCGCCTGGCTTACATTTCTTTTATTTGGCTCAGGGTCTCTATATGTAGGCCAGGCTGGGCCTGGGCTTGAGACCCCCCCCCCCAGTCTTCTGAATGCCAGGGTCAGAGGCATGCTCCTCCATCACCAACTTTGGAATTATTTTTAAAGATAATTAGATAACCACTCTATATGTAGCAATGACAAACTCTGTTAATGTAATACATTAGGCCAAAAATTCATGGAAAATCTTGAATCCTCAGATGGGGAGAAAAATAAAATGACATTAATATCCCGTGAGACTATACTATTTTGTTTACAAGTCGCTGAGTCTTTAAGACACTGAAATTAATTTACTCATATATTGAATTAAAAATAAATGATTTCTTATGCTAATGTTCCCTGACATTGTGACTTTTGTAACTTTTAAAAAAAAGGAGCAATGATTATATAAAGTGTTTGTATATTAGTAAAGTTGGCCCCGAGTTCTACATGTTCACTTTTTTTTACAATTTCATCTTCATATTTCTGATGGAAATAAGATGTCTGCTGATTCCGCTGAATGTTTCCTTGGGTAGCGCACAGCAGTAACCACGTTATCCTCACATCGCTTCCAGAGCTAGAAGAACAGAATCACTCTGCTACTTTGTGTAATTCTTACTATTTGTATCTGTGTCTAGTTGGCAGTTTTTGGATGGCAAAGACCATGCTTTATGTACTAGGATTTTTTCTGCTTGGCTTTTCAAACAAAGGGTCTCTCATCGTGTAGCCTAGGCTAGCCTTAAACCTGTGATCCTGCCTCCTCCTCCCAAGTGCCGCACTCACGGGCCTGTGCCACATCTTTCTTAAATACAGTAGTATATTTCGGTCCTTCACCAAGGGATCTGAGTGTAGCTTAGCAAGCTATGAAGGATGCTCGTGGAAAGAAGGGAAACTAGCGAGTCAGGAAGAAGAACTATGAATGTCACTGCCAGGGTTTATGACATCATACCCATATTCCTGAAGTTTCTGGGCTTGCCTCCCACTTTTCATGGATGCTGAATATTGTGTGTGGCTAAGAAGGATCTGTGCCAAAGCCTCTGTAACGATGTATGTGTTTAAACAGCACCGCATAGCCCTCCAAACCCGAGTCCTGAAGAGAGTGAGCGCTGCCTCTTGTGCCTTCCTCTGGAGCCTTCCTAGGTCAATATGGGACAGAAGGCTTTTCTTGTTCATCCTAATCCATGGCGGTCTGGAGCCTCGGCTTCTGCTACCGCGAGGCTTACAATGGTGACTGCCTGATCACATCTTCAGAAGAAAGGTAAAAATGAGTAAGTGAAATATTCTAGTCACTGCTTCCTGTAATTTGATAATTTCCTACAATTCAGTTATGCTTGCTTGGCAGAAGCACCAATCACTGGATTGGAAGAGCCAGTGCCTATGTTCTTGGTGTGTGGCAAGGTCTCGCACTGTAACCTAGATCACCTGTAACGCACTACTGAGCCCAGACTAACCTTGAGGTAGTCCTCCTGCCTCAGCCTGCTAAGTGTTGGAATTACAGACATGGGCCATAAGCCCAGGTAGAAAAAAACATTTAAAAGAGAATTGAGGTGCTCCATGGCAGAGTCCTTGCCTAGCACAAAACCTTAAATGTTAAAAAAAAAAAAAAAGCTGAAAATGAATATGTAAGTTACATTTAAAAGAGCTCTCCCCCACCCCAAAAGTTATGTAGCTCCAGTGCTGGGGTTACAGGCCTGTACCACCGTGGCCTGTGAGGTAAACCCCTTTTGTAAGGTGAGACAGTGTTGAACCTGGCTACTTTGAGAGAACCTACGGGCTCAAATGACTGGGTTTCTTAAGCATTGCTGCATAACATAATAATTTATTAAAACTCCAGGTTTATCACAGCAGCCTTGGGCTATGAGTCCCTGGTCTCGACATCCTGACATGAACAATCACATCTTTGGTAAAGGTTTTGTTTTGCTGCTGTTGTTTTGTTTGAGCCAGAATCTCCTGGATCCCCAGCTACCAGGAATTCACTTGGTCACCAAGGACAAAGCTCCAACCTCCAGCTCCGGAGGGATTACAGGTGTGGGCCCTCAGGAGTGGCTCCCGACAATCAAATCTTTTAAGTGACTCACACACACTGCAAATGCTGACTCCCAAACCACAGGAGTTCCCTTTATCTCCCCCAGAACCCTGGTTTTTAAGAATGACTCAAGCCAGATTCATTAGCACCCCTGGG